>NW_006439192.1:24388497-24402773 GCF_000325575.1 Pteropus alecto | reverse complement strand
AAACAGTGGATAAAGGAAAGCCTCTTCAATAAATGGTGCCGGGAAAACTGGAAAGCCTCCTGCAAAAGAATGAAACTAGACTGTTGTCTATCACCACATACCAAAATTAACTCAAAATGGATTAAGGACTTAAAAATAAGACCTGAAACAATAAAATGCATAGAAGAAAACATAGGAACTAAATTGAAGGACCTTGCACTTAAAGAGGATTTTATGAATTTGACCTCAATGACAAGAAAAGTAAAAGCAAAAATAAATGAATGGGACTACATCATACTAAAAAGCTTCTGCTCAGCAAAAGAAATCATCAACAAGGTAAAAGAGAGAACCATCCAAATGGGAAAATATATTTGCAAGCAATGCCTCTGATAGGGCCTAATATCCAAAATATACAAAGAACTCATATGACTCAATAACAACAAAAAGACAAACGATCCAATCAAAAAATGGGCAGAGGACCTGTACAGACACTTCTCCCTAGATGACATACAAATTGCCAACAAACATATGAAAAGATGCTCAACATCGCTAGCTATTAGGGAAATGCAAATCAAAACCACAATGAGATATCTCACACCTGTTAGAATAGCTGATATCAACAGGACAAGTAATAACAAATGTTGGATAGAATGCAGAGAAAACGAAACCCTCATACACTGCTGGTGGGACTGCAAATTGGTACAGCCACTATGGAAAACAGTATGGAGGGTCCTCAAAAAACTAAGAACTGATCTACCATATGATCCAGCAATCCCTCTTTGGGGTGTTTACCCCAAAGATTTGAAAACCCATATCCAAAAAGATATTTGCACACCAATGTTCATAGCAGCACTATTTGCAGTGGCCAGGATATGGAAGCAACCAAAGTGTCCTACGTTAGATAATTGGCTAAAGAAGCTGTGGTATGGTACATATTAAACGCTTTATTCCTCAGCCATAAAAAGAGATGAAATACTGCAATTTGTGACAACATAGGTGGACCTCAAGATAATCATGCTAAGCTAAATAAGCCAAACAGAAAAAATTGAAAATCACATGATATCACTTATATGTGGGATATAAACCTAAAAACAACAAGTCAACAGGACAAACAAAAAGAGACTCATGGACATAGACTATAGACCAGTGGTTACCAGAGGGTATGGGGTAGGGGGAGGTGGGAGGTAGACAGGGTTAAAGGGGTCAAATATGTGGTGACAAAAAAATCTAACTATGGGAAGTAAATGCACAGTGTAAATATATATATGCCTCATTGTTAAAGGGTACAGCTGAAACTTATTGGATTTAGTTAACCAATGTCAACATAAAAAGATAAACAATTAAAATTTAAAAAAAATAATAATTATAAAGACATGGTAGATGAAGTACCATATACCCATATCTCATTGAAGCCTTTATAGAACACGTCTGAGTTCAGCAAGCATCTCTTCTAAAAGTCTTTAATAAACTTACTATCTTATTCTCTGAAGGTCTTTTCCAAATTCCAAAACTGATCTTCTATCAACCTGTCAAGTTCATTGATAACTTCATTTTTACTTTATATTAAAATGAGAACTTTCATCAGATGGTAGTTCTCTTAACTTTCTGTTCCTCTATCTGCATTCCACACATCCTCTGGCCTGCTGTCCTGTTTTCCATCTACCCCCAACTTCTAAGAGAAATCGCTCTCCATGGAGGATTCCTTCTTGCCCTCCATCAATCTATTTGTTTTTAGTGGCTCTTTCTCATTAATGTTCATACCTATTCCTCCATCATAAAAAAAATTTTAAATATTTTTTTCACCCCACTGCCCCATCAAAGTCAGCCATATCAAAAGCATTGTCCTTATTCATGCCTTTTTTATTATTATTATTCCTTTTATTCTGGAAGTACAACTATTAAGGGGTGAAAGATTCCAAGCAAAATAGTAGCATGGACTCAAAGCATTAAAATCTTGACATGGGTACACGCACCTAAATACTAGAATATTATCATGTTATTTTTCACATCTTCATTTATAAAATGCTAAATAAATCTATCTGAACAGCATTTAGGATTTTCACCCCATTCTCTCTTCACTTTATGTCAGAGAATAATATCCCTTAACACAAATCATCACCCTCCACAAATACAGAAATATACATATGTGTATTTTTAACTAGTGACAGAAAGAGAAACTGATTTTATTACATATAATGCTGTACCACATACAAACTAAAATGTAACTGCATTTTAAACCTATAGCATTTATTAAGAATTATAAAAATGTAGTAGAAAACATAGTGCTTTGATATACCATTTAAAATTTTAATAGTATTTTATTTTAAATGATGAAACTATTATTAGTTATGAGCATAATAATTAGAATTATCCCCAGGAATGTTTTATAGATAAGTTGTAATGATATTTCTTAAAAACTTTACTAGATACATAATGGCTTTGTTCTCAGCACTTTCAATAATTTACTAGTGGTATAATTTTTCAAATTTGTTTACTTATAATAAATTCAAGTACATGTGCAACAAGTGCATTTATATGAAATCACATGTAGAAGAAAATTAAAAATATGACAAATGTTTAAAATTGCAATCCTAAACTAATACCACATATCACAAAACCTCTACAGTTTAAAAACAGCTTTATGGTTGGGGGAGAAAATGTGAGGAATATTAGGAATATTTTTCCTATATTGCAGTTTTTGATACTTGAAATTTTCTAGATATCTTTATCTCTGCAGTTAATTTTCTTTGTTGATATTCAACATCAAAACAATGGGAACTGCTTGCCATCAAGTTGCAATATTTAGTTTGTTTTAAATGCATTTTATAAGTTCACTTGTGCTGAAATATTTTTATCAATTTTATCAAAGTATAATAAATATACAATAAAATGAATTTTTTTGACAGTTCAGTGAGTTTTAACAATTGATCTATTCATGAAACCAATACCTCAATCAAGTTATAGAATATTTTCTTCACACCCCCAAAGCTTCCTCCAGCTTCTTCGTGGTCCCTCTGGACTTTCAGCACCCTGACCCTCCCTAGAGGCCAAATCTGCCAGCACCCTGATCTTGGACTTCCTAGCCTCCAGAACCATGAGAAATTAATTTCTGTTCTTTAAGCTAACTAGTCTATAGTATTTTTTTATAGCAGTCTCAACTGACTAAGACACTTGTATATTTATGTGTGTGTGTATGCGTATATTATTTATTAACTTATAAACTTGAGGACAGCAACAATTTCTGAATCATTGTAATGTACATAGGTCTATTATGGAAAGTTCTTTCTGATCATTCTTTTCGATTATATTTCTTCTTTTACTCTGACACTGCATTTCCTTCTATCTTTTGTTGTTATTCTTGTTTTTTGTTTGTTTGTTTATCATTTTGTGATGTTATGTAAGAACATTTACCCTCTCAATGAGCTTTCTTTTAGCAAGAGACATCAACTTGTGTTTTTAAGCAATTTCATATGTACATCTTGAGCCATCCACAATCTTTCACTGTCTTAGATGCCTGAACCTATACATTAATGACAGATAACTCTGCATTTTTTCCTATTAGCTGCACAAATTGCCTAACTACTGTTATGTGCCCAGTCCTCTTACTTCTGGCCCAAGGCTAGCCTGAGAAATGGTACCTTTACCTGCTTAGCAATTCCCTACTACAAGTCGACTGCCCTTCTTTCTATGTAGTGATTGTGATTCTTGATTTCACTTAGGCATTGAATTTTCACATTTTCCAAAAATTACCTTGCACAACAGTGTGTGCCTCCCCCCACTTTTCCTGTGTTATCTTTCAGAGCAACAATATTTTCTGCACAAATGAAGTGGTAAGTATTATAAGTATACACATTTTCATTGCAAACAATTGATGTGTCACAAAAACACATTCTAGTTATTTTTAAAATTGGCACAATATGAATGCCAAGTGCCTTCCAGTTCAGCAATTAGGTTATTAAAATTAAATCATGAATCTTATATTTTCCATTAATTTCATTCTCAATAGGGAATATTGAAATTGACATTAAGGCAAACAGGAAAGAGTACATGTGGGCAGCACAATGAGACAATTCATTAACAAGCACATTGCATTACACACTCCTCTAACATTAATTGAAACATCATTTACAAAGACATAAGACATAAGGGAACTTATATTCTAGAATTAGTTAGTTGATAAATAAGATTATGGATTCATACTCACATACATGTACATATCCATATATGTTTGTGGCTAGATTGATGGTAGATTGATACATGGATGAATGGATGGATGGATGGATGGATGGATGGATGGATGGATGGATGATAGATGATAGATAAATAGATAGATAGATAGAGATAGATAGATAGATAGATAGATAGATAGATAGATAGATAGACAGATAGATATGATAGATGATAGAGTAAAGGAAATGTGCCTGATAAACTCGAGATTTGTTCTGGAACTCTGATTCTGGAGGTGAAACTTCTCCATCTACCGTTTTAAATCTTTTAGGGCAGGCAGCGCTTGCATGTATAGCATGAGAACGAGCAACAGATGGAATGTAGTGAGAGAAAGGACAAACAATGTCTGCTCAGATTTCCATAACCGAAGGAAATTCCTGATGCCCAGATGAGTCAAATGCAGGCTCATTTGGCTTTGTTTGAGAGCCTGGAGTCCATTATGTTTCTAAAATAAAATGGGTTAGTTTCTGCATGAGAGATAGGTCTAGACTGAGGATTCTCAACTGTAAGATTCTAAAAACTCTCTGGCTATGGCCATGCAACAGTGAAAACAATCCATTTGTTTTCTTTTGCTTGATTCAAAGAAACTGTAAGATTCTCTTCAATATTTGGATTGCACCAGAGGAACAATGTGTATTTCTCCCACAAACCACTCTTGCAGTAGTATTGTTTTAGTAGGGCACATTTGAATGTTCCTCCTTCTTTGTATATTTAGTTTTTAGTCATACCTCTACATAGCACTTACATATTTTTAGTATAATCTTTTTTTGTATATGTTTATCTCAGGTAAGAGATTGCAAATTTTGGGGCATGGACTACATGTCATTTATTTTCCTATTACTAACACCTAGTCTCTTCCACATATAGAGACCTAACATTTCTATTAAATGAATTGCATGAATAAATGGCTATAGAATACAGACAAAAATATCTTTATAGATAAATATTTATTTATATGCTTTACACATGTTATGTTTCCACAATTGATAATATTCTTATATTTGGTAATGTATCTTTATTTTCAAAAAGTTGCTTTTAAATAGGTGTAGTTTAGATACAACATAATCAATGTAAATATATATATAAATGAAGGAGAAAGATCATATAACTATTAAATATTTTAATTTTGAGATTCTACAACTGTGATACATGCTATACATGTAAGCTCTGCCTGCCCTAAAAGATTTAAAACAACACATGTTATGTTTCCACAATTGATAATATTCTTATATTTGGTAATGTATCTTTATTTTCAAAAAGTTGCTTTTAAATAGGTGTAGTTTAGATACAACATAATCAATGTAAATATATATAAATGAAGGAGAAAGATCATATAACTATTAAATATTTTAATTTTGAGATTCTACAACTGTGAGAGTCATGATAACATTTTGCACATTTGCTTAACTGCAAATGACAGCACATTCTATAGTATTTTAGCTTAATTTAATTAGTAAAAGCAAAATAAAGTTGTTGTTACCAGCAGTCTCAAATTTATAAGTGTATATAAATATTTTCAAAGTTTAAGGAACAATGTAAATTATGTAGGAATTTTCAACTTAGTCATTTTTGTATTGTCTAGGATATATGGTATATGAATTATTCAAACATATACTTTTATAATTTGTTATATTTTTCACAATATGGCATTTCCTAATTGGTGTGAACAACTAAATAGTAGTTTCTATTTTTCCTACTGCATTTCTTTGCACAAGACATAATTTCTTATTTCAATTATTTGTTCCTAATGTAGTTATTATTAATGAGTTTCATTATAATGTCATAAAGCAAGTATGAAACTTTTAATTATATATATGAGTCAACTATATTTATAAATATATATACCAGAATTATGCATTATGCAGTTTATATATAAATTAGTTCTAAATAATAAACATGGAAATCATATTAGAAGGAAAACTAAATTTACGAACCTCTCTAAGGAACAAAGTAAAATGTAGATTCAATGCATAATGTATTTTGAAAGTAATAAAACTATAGCTAGACAGTATATTAAAAAAAATTTTTCATTCGGTGTTTACTGTGTCAATAAAAAGCAAATTTTTCATACTTAATTAGTTTTCTGGCATTCTAATTCAATAGATGATTTTAAATTGTGGGAAATAAATAGTATTAATTACAGAATAATAATGTATTTTTATGTTTTTTGTGTTTAGTGAGCTTCAAAATTCTAATTCCCTGTTTGCTTATTCAACTGTACCACTTCCTAGAGATATGATTGTCTACCTAAGATAATGCTGTGAACCCAGAGTCTTACTAATAATTATGATTTTGTTTCATAAATAAAAAAGAGAAGAAGAAGAAGAAAATGAAACTAAATATTTTCTTCTCCCAACCTGGATTAGTCCACTCTCTCATAATCCACTGTGAAAATTTTATTAATATATTTTTTCCAAGATTCAGTTCACATACCGTCTCTTTACTGAAGCCTTCTCTAGTCTTCTTCCATTTTCTCTGATGTTAGTGGTTCCTTCCTCTACAGGCTTATATCATTTTAATCAGACTTTGATTTACCAGTTTTGCTTTATTCTTTGAAATATGGTTTATAAATTTCTTTACTATTAGATTACAAATTTCAGTACATCAGGGTCAACTCTTTTCTGTGTCCTCTCACAATAATCACACTATTATAGATAGTTCATACAATAAAGATCTGCTGGATTCTTATACTTTTCTTTCTCTTCCCATTCACAGTGATGAGGATAGTATTAATTGTGCAAATTACTCTTTGAGTAATACAGAAGAAAATTAAAACAAAGCTATTTGAGAAGTTTATGTTTTTCTTGTGGGACAAAGATAGGGAAAAGAGTTGACAATATCATTACAAAGTTCATTAAAAATGAAAACATTATGATATTAATTATATGTTAATTGAAAAAGCCAGCATACTAAACTCTACCCATGCTATGATTAAAACTATAAAATACTAATATGTATTTTAAAAGATTTATAGTATAAAATTGAAAACAATTGAGTTACTACATTAATTGACTTTTTCTTGACTATTCAAATGTGTTTATATCACGATTATGTAGTATATTTACACAGTTCATTTAATAAGTGTCCAGAAACATCTAAGCATCCACAGAAGCCTGTCCCCAGAGAACATTATATCTGGACTTAAAATTTAGGAATCCAAGATTTATTTTTTAAAAAATTATACAGAGACAACATTGTTTTTCCTTGGCATTCTTGGGATCTCACATTTTCTGATTTCAAAACTGTTTCTCATGTAGCCAAATCCTTGTAAAATACAGCCAGCATATGATGGATGGAATACAATTGTGCCCTAACCCCTACCAATGAGTTCACAAATTTAACTCTTCCAGTTGGGTAGATGTTCTAAATACAAATTATCTTGCTTTTAATATAAAATATATGGTATGTGACCAAGGCTTTGTAGGAATATCTTTTGGTTACATAATTGTACTTCAAATATAACAATCTCAAAATTATAATCTGATCTTTTACAGTAAAATATTAAACCTAATCTATAAATTTGTATACCAAAATAACAATAAAATATGTCTCAAAAATTACATATATCCTATGAGTAAATATTAGAAATGTTTGGAGGAAGAAGAAAAGGGAGAATAGGAAAAGTACATTGGGAATGCTAAACACAACTAAGATACTCTAAGAATTGTGCAAAAGGCTCTTCAAGTATAACAAATGAGATAAACACCATTTGCAGATATCAAAATTAACTAAAGTAAGTTCTGAATCTTAATTTACAATACAGACTTCTTAGGAAAGAAGTTCAGCATAGCAGATCAAAACAAACAGTAATCAAAACTATTGAATGCCTATGTGGTAATAAATTAAGACCACTGTATTTTCACATGTTTGTCTCCAAATGACTTGGTATTTTGTTTCTCCAAAATTGCTATCATCAAATACTGACGTACCAAGACACACATAGCAGCATTGAGAGATATACTGCTATTTAATTCACTACCAGAGTAAAGGTCAAATAATTCAGTGAAACTGATTTAGGGCTCTATCTGAGTCAAGTAAACTCAGTGACTAGTTAATTCACAGGTAAAAGGGGAACAATGAAACATAAATTTCACAGGGATATAATGTCAATAAAGTCAAAAGTCTGAGTGGGCAACAGTCTTTTTTTAAAGACAGTCTTTTTTTAAAAGACAAAGACTATTCCAAAACACGTATCTACATCCAAGAACATGTGCTAGTAAATAAACGATTTTCCCCACCTATGAAATAGAAATTATAATGTTTATCATATAGTGGTACTGAGAAGAATAATGAGCCATCAGAATCTATAAGATTATTTCACGGTTTTTTGTTGTTTTTGCTCAAAATAGGTAATGTGGAAACCAATATAAACTCTTTGAAAATGCAGTAATCTTGTAACAGAGTCGCAAGGTTAGCTTTAAGCAAAGTCAAACAGAGACCTTGTCATTTAAGAAAGAACATTCTATTCAAGACACAACATTTTGGTTACTTGAGGTCTTTAAACTCGAGTTCTAATTCTGAGGCTGATTTCTGTTTCCTTGTAAGCTTTTATATTTCTGCTTGGTAGCAAAAGTTTTAACTTCTTCATTTTCCCATCTGGGACCTTACTGTTAATATTCCTTTTCTGTCATGCCATGGTTCTGATCAATTAAAGCATTAAGCATTCAGAAATTCTTTCAAACCACAAATATTTATGGGTTGTCAATTTGTACCAGCTACATTGGTAAAGTCAACTCAAAAAGCTTGTAGTCAAATGTACAGATTTAAACAAACAATTTTTTTAAATGTATTGAGTGTAAGCAAATATTAGTAAAGGGTACCATATTTAGAAGTCCCTACATTGCTGCCTTAACTGTGGAGAAATCCCTGAGCTCCCATTTAGCTTTACTTGAACTTCCAACATGAGCACAGTCAAGTGGTCACTAACAGAAACAATTCTTTCCCCTGGGTTAGTTCAGAACTGTATGGGACAAGTTTTGATTGTCACTGTGATTAGGAACTACCTAGTTTGTCATTTCGTAGAGAAATCAGGAATAAAATTGCACTGTAACATGCAGAATTTAAAAAAAGATATGAACCGACTGTAACATTTATCCTTTTTAGTAAAAGTATGTATTTGTTAAACCACTTTGGAAAATTATTTTTCAACAACTACTAATCTGAACACACATAGCCAATGATCCAGCAATTTCCCTCACAGACATATGCCTGACTGAAATGCAAATATAAGTCACCAAAGGACATGTACAAGAATTTTATCTCAGTGCTGTTTTTCACTGGCAAAAACTGGAAACAATCCCAAAGTCTTTAATTAATAGAATGAATAAATAAATTACATTATATTCACACTATGAAATACTCTATGAAAATGAAAAAAAAAAGACTATTGCTCAAAGGAACGACATGGATAAATTTCACAAACAAGAAATGGAGTGAAAAAAGCAAGAAAAATAGTTGCAGTCCATTTGTAAAAAGCTCAAAAACAGGCACAGGTAATCTATAGTGATAGAAATTTGAGTGTGGTTATGTTTAGGATTAATAACTGGGGATACACAGGAATGCTGGTAATGTTCTGTCTTGATTTTGATGGTGGTTACATGGGTCTGTTCACATTGTAAAAAATTTATTAAACTGTACAAGTATAACTTCTGTACTTAGCTGTATATATGATAAGCTTAATGGTTTTTTTGTTTTAAGTTTATTTAGAAAAACTCTAAAGCAGAGGTACCAAGATATCAACTCAAATTTTGCCTAATAATAGCAAAAGAAGAATGTACTTTTACAGTAGAAAGATTTGGAGGACACAACCTTATATCAAGCATCCACATAGCATCACTAGGTATGAAACAATAGGAAATACACAATGTCATCTATTAACTATTCTTGCCAAAATGATTAAAAATGTACATAAACAAACATTTAGATAAAATTTACAATTTACTGAAAATATTGTAGATAAGAGAATGTTAAAAAACATCATGAGGAAACAATCAGAAATCCTAGACTAACATTCTGTTAGATTAATGTCCTGGACTCTCTGAAAATCAATGTTTTGAGAGGAAAAGGGTGGGGAAACTCTTCTAAATTAAAAGAGACTTAAGATATATGACAACAAATTGAAATGCAAACATATGAATGGGATTCTAAACAGGAAAAACCCTAAAACATTTTTAATCTTATTGGAAATTATTTAAATCTGGAGATTCCCAACTGAGACAGGAGAAGCAGCATATGTTTGACTAACCAATGCACCAAAGTATAAAACCTTGAGGAAATATTTTTTTAAAAAAATAGAGATTAATCAACCCAGGTAGAATTTGAGAGGTATAACCCTTGAGAGAAAAGAAACATAAAATGTGATTAACACATTCACTTTTTCCCTGAGAGCATTTTCCAGCTTGCAGCTTAAGGGTAGCACCTACCAAAGTGTCAGACTTACTGGGCCATGGAAACAAGGGCCAAAAATTGATCAGGGCTTCCAAGAAGGCTGAGATTTAAGGGACAGAAACCCCTTTAAATTGTTGGTTGACTTGAAGGTTGAATATACACAGAGTAAAAACTCTAAGAAACTCAGTGGAAAGTAGCACCTGGAAGGCTAGAGAGCTGAAAAGAAAGAAGTTGGAGTTCAAGCCTTATGAAAATGGACATATCTTGGAAAATATGCTGAGCTTTTACATGAGTCACCTGAAGGACCATGATCCTGGAGACAGAGCCATGTCCTAATATAATGATCCACAACTTAAACCATAATGGAACAATTCTAACACATCTAAAACTAAACTCTGATAGGATCATGGTGACATACTTGTACTCTATCTGCCTGCCCTAAAAAATTTTCACATTCTCAAGTAGGAATATAATACCATGCAGAGACTCTAAAATTTCTAATTGGCAACATCTGTGAATTACATAAAAATATATAAATAATATGAAATGTGTAAATAAATTTAAAATGTATGAGTCATGCTAAAAATTCAAAATAACTAAAAACAAAGAGGGGAAAAAAACAGAAATTTTTGAAAAACCCTTATGTTTTCATATATTGGAATTAACAAATTGCAAATTTTAAACAAATATGTTTCATACATTCAAGATAATAAAGAAAAAATGTCATAGATGAAGAGATAAATAGTATCAACAGAGAATTGCAATCTACAAAAAAAATCAAATTGGCATTCTGTAAGCAAAAATTAAAATACCTGAAATACTCATTGGACATGTTAAAAACACAGTAGAAGACTAGTAAACTAAAAAAGAACAATAAAAAATAATCAAATAGAGATGAAAAAATAATGGAAAAATAAAGAAATAAAACAACAGAATGAAAGATGTGAAATGCTCTCAAAAGTTTTATCGAAAGTATAACTGAGTCTAAGAAAGAAAGAAGTAAATGAGACAGAAGCAATCTTTAAAGAAATAATAGCTCAAAATTTTCCAAATATGATAAAAATACATCAATTTACAGGTTCTACAAGCTTAGCACACCTCTAGAAAGAAATTTTTTTGAATAAAAATAAACAACTCCATCTATGGGCATCATTATCATTGTCCACGAGTTAAATTAAAGATACAAAAACAATTTTGAAAGCAGTCAGAGGTAATAAACATAGTATTTTTAAAGGAGAAACAATAAAATTGATGACTAACTTTTCATCAGAAAAAGTAAAAAAAAAGAAAGAAAAGGAAATAACGTTTTAAGTGATAAAAGAAAAATAATCTATATTTGAATCATCTACTCACAGAAAATTGGCAAAAACAAGAAAAGTTGTGCTAATGGATTGCTAGCAGACTTGCTACAAGAAAGAATAAAGCAGGTTCTTTAGACTGAAGATAAATGATCCCAGATAGAAGGTTGAATGTACAGCAAAAAATGAAGAACACAAGTAAGATTTTTAAAACAGTAAATATAAACAATTATTAAGAGAATAAAAGAAAAACAATAATAATATCTCACGAGCTTTATAATATATGTAAATAAAAAATGAATGACTAGGACAATAACAGTGTAAAGTAAAGGGTGGAAAGGGACTAGACTGACTTTGTTGTAGGATGTTTGAGTATTTCAGAAAGTGGTAAAATACAAATTTAAGTAGAATAAACCCATACTGAAAATCTCTGGATCCAGGGTAACCACTGGAACAGGAGACACAAGAATCCAAGGTTCAAGTGTGAATCTCATACTACCCTCTAACCTCGTGTGTCTTGGATTACAGGCCTCACATATAGTGATTCTGAGAACGCCGTATATTGCAGAAGTGTTTAACTGCCTAACTTTTTTACACAGTGAAACACCAAGAGACTGCGACTAATTCATTTTCATAGCTTTAAACATTACTATAATTCAAGAAGTAGAAATGTTATAGAATTTTACAGATATTTGAAACGAATTATCTATTTAAACCCTCTCCCTTTTTATGTGAAAAAAATTAAAGACCCACAAAATATAAATACCGATCCCAAAGTCACACACAGACCGAAAGAAAAATCTGAACTGTGACAGATGTATGTTATTCTAGACACAGATTTTGGTGCAATTGGTCCTGCAAGCATAGAATTTTAGAGCAGAGAGATCATCTAATCCCTTTAATTTATAGATGAGCAAACCAGGCTACAATGGCTACCAGGTTTTCGCAGTGGAGTTAGATTACTTATAGATTTCATCAGAGTCGCTGAAACCCTAAAAATGTTTCCTATGCTTCCACATGTAAGTATAAAGTGCTGCCTTAATCTTTATTCCTCAAGGACTCACCTTTTCTAACAGTAGTTATTACTTTTCTATACTTTGAGACTCAAATAATAAATGCATAGTTTTGTTTCAAAACGGGTATGATTCAAAAACAATTTTCTAATATTAAAAAAGTAATTTAGTTAGCCAAAACTTACTCATTGAACCAGACACTTACTAGGTGCTCTTCTAGGTCCAAGAACAAGACCAAAACTAAAAGCAGTTTTCATTCTAGAAAGGGAGACAGATGAGCCAAAACTAACTAATCTAATTACCAAGCAAAGCAAGCAAAATAGAATTATTTCAAGTATTAACAAAATTTTATACCCAAACATTGAGTGAGACTTTTTTCTAATCTGAATAGTATAACAACTAAAAAACAGTTAAAGTGGCTCAATAGGGAATTTGGGGAAGAGAGAATTTTACAGCAATTCATATATACTACAATCGCTAGAGGGGCTATATTGTTTGAAGGTTTTGATTTTTTTTTTTTTTAGAGACTGTTCATTTTCCATCAACCATATTTACATTTTTTGTTTAAGAGTGTGAAAATAGCTTAAGACCACTCAGTGGTTTTTCCTACCCTTTCAGTGGCCTGAGCGGTGAGAACCGTCCACCAGTCTTCGGTGGCATGCTGAGTGCTCCAGTCTCCAGTAGGGAATTGCTGGATAGGCGCTCTCTAGAGGGCACATGCACGCCTTCACATCCATCTGCAACCTTAAATTGAGTAGCTGTTAACGAGAACTGGAACAGTTCATGCACCGTTAACAGCTACTCAGTTCTGCTCGGTCACAGTCCTTTCTGCAGTGGACTACTCTTGCTTTTCAATCTCTTTAGGATCTCAGAAGAAATAGAAATCAGGCAGGACTTCCCGCAGTGCTCTCGCGAAATGGTGCTGCACACACGTAGCACGTCCAGGCCAGCATTCACCACAACAGACTCAGAGTGAGCCCCCTTGTTGCTGCACAGGATGGCAGTGTCCACATAGCACAGAGAAAAGTCTCTGTTATAGGGAGCAATTGTAGGCAGGTTAAAATAAGATGCCTTTGTGTGAAGCTGGTGGTTAGCCCTGGGACCGGTAACCACGGAAAGCTTCCTGGATCTGATTAGTGAAGTTTCCAGGATTGAAGGGGCCTGCAATAGGAGTGGCAGCGGAAAACTTCAGAAACACAACTCACTAGCCAGTATTCTTGGAGGATATGACTTTGACATCAGCCAGCTTTTCAGTGGCAGCATGACATAAGCTGCCGTAAGAATCTCTCTCATGTTCTCTTCAGATTTACAATGTTGATGTCATCACTTTTCCTTTTGTAGATGTATTCATTTGGAAGTCAAGGTTGGTGCC
>NW_006439192.1:24388252-24388485 GCF_000325575.1 Pteropus alecto | reverse complement strand
CAAGGAACTTAAGGACATCCTTTTCTTTTATTTTCAGGACATCAAGGGCTCCGGACATTGTGAAAGTTTCCCTTACAGTTACCATGGAAACCCAGGACCATGCCATATGGACGGATCTATCTCTAGACAGTGTAAAAAGATGAGCGTGTTTTAAATACCAAAATGTTAGCAGCAGCATGAAAGCTGGTGAAATAAAAACAGGTGAAAAAAATCACTTTAATATAAAAAAAATT
>NW_006439192.1:24379610-24388221 GCF_000325575.1 Pteropus alecto | reverse complement strand
CTCCCTATTCCCCCCGCCCCACGCCCCTCTCTCTCTCTCTCTCTCTCTCACACACACACACACACACACACACACACACACACACACAAGACATCACTCATTAAACAAGCAAATGTAAAGGAATATGAGAAAACTCATTCATGAGAAATGCAACAAGTTTCATTAAATGAGACTAATGAGAATATCTAAGAATATGTATAGGAGATAAAATAATTAAAGCCATGATCATCTCCTCCTAGTACTAGAGTTATTTCCTAATTGATTTTCCTTTCAAAGTTGCCTCTCCTCCCGCTCAGCCTCCACTTCATAGCAATTCTGGCCATTCTGAACTTCAGATGTGATTAGGTACTCCTTGACTTAAAATGTTTACATGAATTATCCTTTTCCCCACTGCACTCAAGGAATGACTTCTAGTAGCTTAGGATACCTTGCATCTTCTTCCCCTGCTTAACTCTCCTACTTGATCTCTTTTGATTCATCTTATGCCCTCTGAGGCTTTATTCCCATAATTTCTCCAAGGGAACAAACTTTCTCCAACTGCAAGGCCTCTGAAGTTGCTGTACCCTCTACTTAAAATACATAGAGGCAAGCACCACTCTTTTAACTCAACAAATCAGACTTATTCTCTGTTTCTAGATTGCTTCAGCCAATGTCTAGGTTTGGTGTTTGTCTCATATGCTATCAGAAGACCCTGTTGATTTCCTCTACTTTGTTGTATTATATTATTTTTCTACAAATACTTGTTGAGCAACTTATATGTGCCAGTCTTTTCTCTAAAGAAAAAGAACAGTAAACAAAACAGACAAAACACCCACTCAATTGGAGTTTACATTCTAGTGAATAGAAAGAGACAATAAACAAGTAATACAATCCAGAGATTATCAGACGGTATTAAGTTCTATATAGACTGGTTTGGGAAGGAAGACACTGAACACAGGATTAGCATGATCTAACTTTATTTTGGAAAATCATTCTTGATTCTATTTTGAGAATAGACTGTAATATAACAGGGCAGGAATAAAAACTACAGTGACCCAAGTAGGTGATGACAGTTGTTCAGATCAAGACGACAGAAGTGGAGGTGATAAGAAGTGGTCAGATTCTGAAGAGTCATCAGATGTCCTGGCATAGTGTAATGAGTGTGAGAAAAAGACAAAATTAAGGATGACTCCAGTGTTTTGGGCACCAAAATGGAAAGATTCAATTGCTGTCAACTGAGATGGAGAAGGCTATAAGTAGAACAGCCTTTCAGAGAAAGCTCAGGAATTCTATTTTGGCAATATTAAGTATGAGGTTTCTATTAGAAATCAAGCTAAAGCTGTTGAGTTGTCAGTTGGATATATGAGTCTGAAATTCAAGAGAAGAATCTGGGTTAGAGACATGAATTTGAATCATCAGCCCAGAATTAATATGTATAATCATGAAATTACTTAAGATCACCAAGGGAATACATATAGATTAAAAAATAATTTAAAAAAAAAGAGAGAAGGTCGGGGGATAGGAAGGATGGAAAGGGGAAGGGAATAGAGGAGAAAAAAGAGAAAGGGAGAGAAGAAGAAAAGAGAAGGGAAGACAGAAGACTCGGAATTGAGACCTAAAGAGATTCGACATGAAGGGATCTGGGAAAAAAGGAGAAACCAACAATTGAGAATAAAAGATGTGCTATAGAGGAGGAAAACAAAAGAACTGTGGTGTCCAGGAAGACAAATGACAAAAGCATATTAGGGAGTAGAGGATAACCAACTCTGCCAGATGATTTTGTTAAGACTGGGTGCAGGGTTAGATTTAACAACATGAAGTCACAAATGTCAGCGCTAAGAGCATTTTTGATTAAGTTATGGGATCAAAAGCCTAACTGGAGTGAACTGAGAGAACAAAATAGAGGAGCTATGCTTGACCAATTATTACCCGACTGAAACCTCAGCAAACTCTTTGTATCTTTGAAGTCAGACATATTCACTGTCATTATTTGTTTGTAACTTCAAACTATTTCATAATGCTTGGGAGAGAGTAGGTGCTCCATAATTAATTGTACCCCTTAGAGATAGCATAATTATTATAGTCTATAATAAGCTATGCCATATAAACAATTATAGAAATCTCTATAGTTGTTTATTGAACCATCAGTATTTTATCATTTTAATATTCTCGCAGCAAGGCCAATTGCAAATTATACCAAGATTATTTTAATTGGCATCATACTATCTTGGACAGTCTAAAAGAAATAGAGAAATTACTTTCTATTTGATTATAATCTGGTAAATTATTTTGTAATTAATTATTATTCAAAACAATGGCAAGAAGACCAGAAAATACTGGTAAGGATAAATAGAGACTAGTAGAAGAGGAATAAACATATAAGAGTTGAAGAAAAAAAGAAATCAACTGTGGAATGAAAATAAACTAGTGATTAGGAGCAAGTTATGGTGAAATCAGAATAACTAAAACAATGAATAAAATTGAGGCAAGTAGTGTGAGAGCAGGAATACATCCAATAATCAAGAATACAATGAAATGAGGCAAAAAGTCTTACCTCAAAAGGTATGACCATCTCCAAATCATGCTTGGATTGCTGAAGTAGCAATGATTTAACTCACAGTAGCACACTGGGGTGCTACTGTGAGTTAAATCATCTTTCTTTATATTTGATAATGATATATATTTAAAACTGGACATATTTCCTTTAAACAATTTGAGAAAAAAATAATAAAAGGATGTTATTACATATATGAAAAACAAAATGTAGTAACAACTGCATGTGGTTGGTTTGTTTCCTGTGAATTTATCAAGTACAGATAAATGCTTTGATTCTAATTTGAAAGTATGCTGTTCATTATTTCATTGAATTTTACTAATATGTTGTCATTAAGCCAAAAACAAATCTTAGTATATTATTTATGATACCAGCTCTTTGAAAGGGCATCTAAAGTCTCATTTACATACAGTCATGTGGAACTGGAATAAAGTTCATACTTACATTCCATGCACTATATAGCATCCTTGGCTGCAAAGTTAAACCAAATCTCAATTTGGCCATGCGTTTAATCTTTGTTACATATGTATCAACATTTGTGGAAATAAATGTTATTTAACTAAAAACTTTTGTTCTCTGTGTAAAACTTGTGTTCTTGTGTTAAAAAAATAAATAAATAACAATTCCTGATGACTGAAATAAGGGAAATGTTAAGAAGTCTAAGAAAATTATGATCTTTAGGCAGAAAACATTTTTTGGTTAAAATAAAACAATAATATTTTATATTCTGCAATGGCTCCAATTAACATCCTAAATTAACTCGTTATTCTTTCTGATCTGTACAGAGACAAATAGGAAAGTTTGTAAAATATCAATAAATGTTTCCCTCAATACTTTTCAGGAAAAAATATATGCTACATGCTATTAGGGATATGTCTTAAGAAACTTTCAAGGTTCACCGTACCAGATCTTTTCAAACAGTATTAATTGTCAAGATTAAAGAAAAAAAAAAACTTCAAAAAAAAAAAAGTATGCAAAATATCCTTAAAATAAAAAAGAATGTGCCTATATGCTTAATTAAGCTTATTTAGGACCTTAAGCTTTCAGAGCAATGGTCTATACGCTAATAAGGACCACACAAAATTGTTTCTGAGAATCCTGTGTTCTGATTAGTGTTCTCTTGCTCAAAATTTGAGAACAAATTCAGGTATGTGATTTGCTGACTGCTTTGAAAATTACACTTTAACGACACAGTGTGATATTCAATTCTACTTCTTTTCTAGAGCATTTCCATAATAAAGATGTCCTAATGTTTCATTAACTCTCATAGATGTCATTTTCATCACTACATTTTGATTCTAAGATCTGAGCTACTGAAGTGGTGTTTACCTTACTTCTTCTACATGATTTTCTAATGTGAATGATAATCGAAGTAGCTAGTCTACAATATATCATTGATTTTTTTTTTCTCCCAAAGGATTAGCTTTGGGTTTCTCAAAATGTTTTCTGAATCCAAACTCCATACTACCTGGTTAACAACTTAATTCACAGTACATGAGAAGAATGTTTCCCTTTTTATATCTGCAATTTTGCCTCCTTTAAAATGGCATAGCTTTGTTTATTACTTTTTCAATTTCATGAAAGAATAAGAAACATTAAAGGCTAAATGAATTATAATCTCCATGTACCATACATTTAAATTATTTCTAGATTAGAAAAATAATGTTTAATCATTTTATCTCCTAATGTAAAGAAAGCAGAGGAAAGTTATATTTATTTTTCATCTATTCTGTGGCAGTGATCTAAGTGCTTTACATGCATTTAACCCTATAGTAAAGCTCTTAGGTAGCATTATTTTCTTCATTTTGCCAAAGGTGACAAGGCTAAGTAGCTAGTATATGGAAAATTTCAAACTCAAATGGAATTTGAATTAATGTTTCCCTAGCTTCAAAGCCTGCAATTTTTCTAGTATGCTATAATGGTTTCCATGCAACCATTTTATTTCTGTTATAAGGAAATTCAGCCTGCAGTACATATGTGAACTTACCTATTTAAACACGTTACCACATGACTTTTTGGATAGGAGATCCCATATGGTATTGAGGGTGAAGATTTGAAAAACACTTCTCCAAACTCCTATAGCCCGAATATTTAAGACTCGTAAAAGATTTTAGCGATAAACGCATTCTTGGTTTAAGTCTGTAAAAACACACTTAAAAGGGCTATGGGTTCCCCCTGATTTCCTTTTCACTGTTTGCTATTGCAACCTTGCAACTGTAGGCTCCAGTAGCTACAATGTTATCACCACAGCTCAATGATGAAAGGACAGCAGATCTTTTCAGTGGAACCAACTCTTTCAGAGCAATAATTATTATTGGGATGCAGATATGTGTGAGTAATTGTAATTAAAAATGGAAAAGAAAGTGAAAACACTTGCAGCATGCTAGCATAGTTTACTCCAGAACTATTTTTTTACAGGGAATGCTTGAGTGAGACTATCACTAATAACACTAATATAGTTAGCACACTAATATTAAATAATGCTAACATTATATTATTTTAGTATAATATTCATACTACCAATTACATTAGTGTTTTTAATACTAATGCACAAATATTAATGGTATAACTAGTAGATCAAACTAATTACAAACAGAATCTCAAATGATCTTGAACTCTAGCTATAGAGGTTATATGAAAAATTCTGTTACCATTATTGAATTTGGGGACTTCAATATGAAGCAACTTTTAAAAAAAATTCTTTAATTCTGTAGTTTACAAAAGAAGATTAACCATGAAATTATCTTAAGTTTCCTTGGAGAACCCTATTTCAAGTCCCTAGAGGGATGTTTTCACATGGCCGTATTTGTACACTTCCCAAAACTAAGATATATTAAGATCAATTAAGACTACTATTGCTTTCTATTTCATACCCATCCTTACCCCAAACTCCACACAAATACCTATATTCACACCATAATGTAGAGACTGTGGGTATGTTCAGTACCTGGCTAAGGCAACGGTGTATTGGTGATATATTTGGTTTGGGTTTAGTGAACCAGTGTAGACTAGAATATGGAATCCTGGCACATCATCTTTTTTTTTTTTTTTTTTTTTTAATTCTTTCTCACCTCCAAGCATGTTTGGTAAATTTGATCAAAATCACACTAATAGATCAAGAAAGAAATGGTAATCAGACAACATACATTTATATTTTCTAGTAAGTTACCCCAAGTTAAACTTCGTATTTTCTATATTTTATGAGAAATCAAAACAGTTTTTTTCAATGGGGGGGTGAGATAAGCAGATTTTATCTGTATTTTTAAAAATTAGGTCAGAATAGGCAAAAAATATTATGTCAGTAGTAGCTTTTCGAAAAGCAAGCAAAATTTGAGAAAAAAATAGAAATATATATTCAGCTGAGACCTCATAAAAATGATATATTGTTAGTAGTAAAGATATGATAGCATATAAAAAGGTATTGATTGTTTTGTGAAATAAATGAGCTTAAACTGTCATTTAGTTCATTACTGGAGTGATCATTTCTTTGACATTAGTTTAACTCTTATGCCCAACTGATACTTATAAAACATTTTTTCTCTAGAGTATTTTAAGGGACCAAAACGGATTCTTATTTTCTCTCTAAAAGGATATTAGCAACAATTATTGCCTTTGAAATTGTACAGCCAAAAATATATGCAATTAATATGTATTTTAATCAAGATATTAACAAATATATTTTTATTGAAAATCTATTACCTTAATGATTGCATTGAGCAATTCATTTTTGAAAAAGTTATATATTTGAGAACTTTACCTATTCTTAGCACAATGCAATATTTATCTTCTTTCAGCTTATCTCAAAAATAAAATAAAAACTTAGATCTTATCTTATTTTCTAAAATATCTGCTATTCTTAATATAGCTATCTGCTTAAGATTATACCATTTTCTATATAAAACCTACAGGTTTCAGTAAGCATACTAAGCTTTAAGTTAGTCATTTTATCTTATGTTTGAATTGTACTTAATAGTTTCTACAGTATTTTAGCATTTTATTCCTCTTGATATTATGAATATGTTAGGAGTTACTTCAGTCTGTTATAACATTATCCTAAAATGGCAAAAGCATGACTCTGATTTATTTGCCAGTCAGTTGTACTATGTTCTACGATTACAGATCGTGCCTAAAATAATAGATTTGTACACACATTGCAGAAAACAAATATGATCAAAAAGTACAAGTGAATTGGAATAATTTTAATGTTATTTTTTAATTGAAATTTATTGTTTTATTATAAAAACAAAGGAGGATTTATTTCATATGGACAGCATTATTATAGACATGGAGGAATATATGATTAATATATGTAATTTTTGTAGCTAAATAGAATCAATGTGCATCATCAACGGAACTCTGGTGGTCTGTTCGACTGAAGATAAGAAGGAAAAAGAAATTTGAAACATTGCCTAAAGATGTCTTTGTTAGCTAAAAGTTTCAAGAGTCACTGAACAGATTACTTTCAAGATACATGAAGAACTTCTTAATTAAAATTGTATTGACGCATTGTATCTGCAGAGATAATTAAATACACCAGTTTCTGCATACAAAAATATATTTGTCTTGCCAAGAAAGTAATTGAGAAACAGAGTTGAGTGAGTGACTCAGCCTTGATGCAAAAACTTTTATCAGACTTTCTATCAATTAAGAAAACTCTGAGGATTGGCCACTGACATATGGGTTGGTCTAGCTTCTTTGTGTGTTTTAATTAAACATTAAAAAAGATGGCATAGTAAAACAAATGCGTATTTCTCCCCATTAGTTCACTCTACAAGGAAAAGATAAGCTAAGTTAGGTTATGAAATCAACTGAGAGTTGATGCTTTATTCACTTAGTATTATTCATCTGTTCCCTGGTGATGCTTACCCTGCTTTAAACAATCACTGAACTACTAAATTGTAATTTTCTATTTTAAAATACAATTACTCTCACACGCCTGCATTCCGATGATAATTATTGTTCTGAAAGATCTGCTGTATCCCGATGATAATTATTGTTCTGAAAGATCTGCTGTCCATTCATCATTGAGCTATGGTGATAACATTGTAGTTACTGAAGCTTACAGTTGCAAGGTTGCAATAGAAAACAGTTAAAAGGAAATTACGGGGAACCCATCAGACCTCTTAAATGTGTTTAACAGACTTAAACTAAAAATGTATTTATTGCTACACAGTATATAATATCTTTTAAATCCTTGTAACCATACAGGGGCTTAGAAAAAATATATATTTGTTAGAAGAGTACAAAGGCATTGGCCAGATTTTCAAAAGCTTTACTGTATCAATACCAAATGACTGCAGATAAAGTGAAACAAGGCTACCTAAGAGCAAATATGATCCCATGGATTTATTCTGGCATCTTAGGGGAAAAAAAACAACTTGAGTTAAAACATCTATACAGGCCTTGAGCACTTAGAACACAGATAGTCATTGAGCTATTTGAAGATAGAGTTCAAAAAAAGGATTATCCAGGAGTAGAGAAGATAAACTTCAGTAAGTGAACAAATACCTGCTTTCAAAAATTTATAGGCTTAACACCTGTGTCATCTCTCATTGTAAAAGTAAAAGAAAAAGTTATGAAACTATTAGAGAGGCACAGTTTTCAAAATGTAGATCTCTAAAATCTGTTCTTCCAGAAAAGCAATGAGAACACTGCTAAAAATTACCAAAATTAACTTTTTCAAAACTCTGAACGTTAACCAAAATCTTCCAACAATCTGAAGAGCTTTAAATTTTTTTAAAAAAAAAAAATTCGTAGCTAAATCTCCATAAGAACAGCAAGAACCTTACCACGTTTTGACTTGCTCTATCCCAATTCCTCTGCGCCCAGCTCCACAATAACCTTAAAAACTAGCGGCTTTGCAGCCATGGTAACAATGAAAACAAGCAGTCTAGCAGCTCCTAGAGGTCACGAACTGGGTTTGAAGCTTTTCAGAAAGCCCAAGTCCATGTATTTTATCTGTCTAGTAGTACCCTGCAAAAGGTCTATTAACAGAGCTTCTCATTACTTGACCTGATTCAGAGTACATGCAGTGAGAAAAGCCTTAGTCCCAGGATATTTGTTGAAAACAATTGCTTA
>NW_006439192.1:24377808-24379413 GCF_000325575.1 Pteropus alecto | reverse complement strand
AGAGCCCTTCTGAGAAGAGTGGAGAACATTGCTTCAAGAAAATATTGGTTTAAGGAAAATCAATCATTTGCTGAATAGCAGGCTAAATGAGCCATGACTTCAGTGGCCGCAGATGGCAGAGAATATCAACTTCATAGAATTATAAGAAAGTTGCTAAACAAACAGACAAAACATAACAAATAGCAACAACGACAACTCTGAAGAAGGTAGGAAATTTGATTTCCACAATTGTCACATAATAAAATATTCAGTTGTTAACAAAATATTATAAAACATGCAAAGAAATAGAAAATTACACCTCATACACAGGAAATAATGCAGTCAAAAAACTCCCCGAGGAAGCCCAAATGTCAGACTTACTAAATAAAGACTTTAAATTAAAGAGTACACATGTTTAAAAAAAAAAAACTAAAAGAACCTATGTCTAAAGAATTAAAAGAAGTATAGGAATACAGTCTCACCAAAAAAGAAATGATAAAAGAAAGAAACTAAATAGAATTTCTGAGTTGAAAAGTAAAATAATTGAATTGAAAAATTTACTTGAAAGAATCACCAACAGTTTTGAGTAGGCAGAAGAAAGAATTTGTGAACTTAAAGATGAGTGAATTGAGATTATACTATCTGAAATGCCAAAAGAAAAAAGAATGAGTAATAATGAACAGAACCTCACAGATGTGTGAGGCAGCACCAAACATGCTAACATATATTGAGAGTCCCAGAAGAAGAGGGGAGAAAGGGACAGGAAAAATATTTGAAAAAATGAGGTTGAAAGTTCCCAAATTTTATGAAAATGATAATTCCAGATATTAACTGCATGAAAAGTTGTCCCACTGCATTTGTAAAATCTTCTAGAACAAAAAATTATGATATGCCTACTTATCATTCTTACTGCAATGGAAAAGACATTTGTGTGCATTACTAAATCAAACCTACTATATCTTAATGTATAATTATCAATTTATTGGCAAAAATCTACCAAAGATATTTACATATTATTGATTTTATGAAAACTATATATTATATAGATTTCTTATCACAGTTTTTAGCACTTATATAAATTTTTAATTTTCTTCTGTAGCACTTATACAACTTTTTAATTTTATTCTGTATAGCCTTTAAAAATATGGAATGAGATTATCTATTCTACCTATTAATATGTAATTAATCTTAATTGCATATTAATTCATCTATTTAGGTTCTCCAGGACTTAAAATCTATATCAAATCAAAACCAAGATACTTCACAATGAGGAAATTGCTCATTTAACAATCATTTATTATATATATTATATATATAATGTATTCTGTAGTAGGCACTGGGAATACAATAAAATGTATGGTATTTATAAATATTTGAACTTACTATATGTTAAACACTGTTATTAGCAATGTATATTAACCTATTTAAAATTTATAAGCCACTAAATAAGTAAACACTTATTTTTTCCATTCAACAGATGATGATAATACTGAATCATTGAGTATAAGTTATCTGTGCAACATACAGCTCTTAGAACTCTTGAGAGTTAGAGCCAGTATATTAACCTACACGATCTGACTCTGAATCCAAGACAAACCCAATTCCACTCAACATCAGTGAAACACT
>NW_006439192.1:24376604-24377706 GCF_000325575.1 Pteropus alecto | reverse complement strand
AAAAGAATAAAAAATGGTTTATAAGTTACTTTAAATCTTTTGAGAATGCATATATATGACTATGCTTTGACATTTCATTCTTAGCTATTGCAGATGGTCAATATATATGAGGAATACTCTTTTACAGAAAAGTTATAAATCTCATGCAATAAATCTCTTTTAAAAATATGTATATTCCATTTTATTATCTGACAAGAGCAAGACAAACAATCATGTGTTCCTTTTTTACATCAGATGTCATTAAACTCCAAAATAATTTTTGTTATCAATTCTACTAACTTCTGTGTGCTAAGTTGTCTTGAGTTACTGTCCACTCTTATTCCTTATCCTTGTCATATACCCATAATTTCTTGGTTTTGTTTTTGAGATATGTAAATGCTAAATTGATGTTCTAAATGAATTGGTACTAATTTCCTTCGTTGACCATCTAATTGGGACAGAAAACAAAATTAGTATATTTAGAGTATTGTACTAATAATATTAATGCAATGTATATACAAAATTTTTAAAGAACCAGGAATTGGAAAATCAAACAAGGTAGATAAATTAGACAAAGTTATTTTTTTATGTCTGACCTTATTTATTTGTTATTCTTAGAAAATCTCTTTTTCAATTGGACTCAGACTTAGAGGTAGAAGGTCTCAGAGAAGACAGTCTATGTCTCTTGGCAATCTGTTCCTGGCATTTTTATTGGGCTTCCTTCATTCTCTTGTCTAAAAATTTAGCATATTCTGCGTCCTCCTCCTTGTTCTTCTTAGTACACTGTTTCTTCAGAGCAATATACCAACATTTGTGTTACAGGACGAGTAAAGTAACAAGATGCTGAATCTTGGCTGCTTTGATCCTAGGTTTCTTACCTTCTTTGTTCAGGGACTTTCTTACAACATATTAGCAGACATCATCTTTTTTTGAAACATTTGCCAATTCTGCTAGCTCTTTTGGGCACGAGACAATGAGGCACAGTAATATCAGTGAGACCAGAAATATATTTCTCCTCTTTTTTTACAATGACAAAGCTGAGAACACTCAAATTGGCATCCACAATACAACCCTGAACAGATTTGCTTTTTCTTTCTCCAGTCCTCCTTGGTCTGTAACAGGA
>NW_006439192.1:24376155-24376580 GCF_000325575.1 Pteropus alecto | reverse complement strand
ATGGCCATGGGTCAAGACACAAAGTTACTTTATGAAGAAACTTTGTTTGTCATTCCCACCACTAATGCAAACCACATAACCCTTCCATTCTTCACCCAGAGCATCAGCAGCAACTTCTATAAAAGATACAAAATTTGAGTTCATCGTCCATTTCAATGAGTTTCTGACAGCCAGTGGCTGGGAAAAAGATGTTCGGCTTCACCCTAAAGCAGCTGACCACCCTGGAGATGCCAAGAAAAAGAGAAGACAAAGTTCTTTAATGTGAGACTATTGATTAATTTGTAATATTCAGTCTCAGTAAATAATTTTTAAACAGACAAACAATCATGTGTTCCTTTTTTACATCAGATTTTGGAGTTTACGTCATTAAACTCCAAAATAATTTTCGTTATCAATTCCACTAACTTCTGTGTGCTAAGTTGTCT
>NW_006439192.1:24366111-24372804 GCF_000325575.1 Pteropus alecto | reverse complement strand
GTCCTAGGTTTCTGAGGAGTTGACATGCAAGTCAAGGAATTCAACTCACTGGAATTCTCTGAA
This sequence comes from Pteropus alecto, assembly GCF_000325575.1. Classification (NCBI taxonomy): domain Eukaryota; kingdom Metazoa; phylum Chordata; class Mammalia; order Chiroptera; family Pteropodidae; genus Pteropus; species Pteropus alecto. The sequence goes on along the minus strand of NW_006439192.1, from coordinate 24,372,741 downwards.
TACGGGGCAGGCTTTAGAGGCACTTAGAAGTGGAAGAAAACTTGTCATCTCCAACAACCCCCAAAATAGCAATGGTAATAAAATCTTTTGTTTTTTTTTTTTTTAATTTGTTTTCATGAGAATTCTGCTTAGCATAAAAATCATCTGAAATCTCTTCTAGCTCCAATTAATTCATAGATAATGAGGTAAGGTATCCAGTAGCTGAATATATTTGGTTGGGCACTATGTTTTTTGGAGTGGGAGAAAAACACTGAAATAAACATCAAAATTACTTTAGGAACAGCTGTTATAGACCCATATTTTCCAAATAATTCAGAAAAACTAGCTTAGCTTCTTTTTACCAAATTCTTGCATTATAAAACTTCAGTTAGTAAATTTAATACCTTAAGGGAGGAATACATGATTCAAATTAGTTTCAAAAAGTTGCATTCCTCTTGATTTTACATTGAGATAAACTTTCAGACTGAAAGGACACTCTAAGTAAACACTTCCTCAGAAAAGCATATTAATTCAATTATACATGCTAAAATGATATATTGGAAACTGCAGCTCCATCTCTTATTTTCATAGATATTTGGCTTTGAAGTACTAGGAACTATATATAGGGTGGGTTTAAAATATTCTTCCTTAATTTCCATAACTCTTTAATATATAGGCTTTCAAGTTTTCCATTTCAAAGAATGCTCTTAGAGAAAAGAATATAGAGCATGGGTTTTGCAGTTTATCTTTGCAAAGTCAAATATTTTAAACTCGACAAAACTTATCAGGATCAAAATGTCAAAATAAGGTGGCATATTCTCAGGATACTGCTAAGAAAAGTCCCTTCGGTTGGGACAAAAACAAACACTATTTGCCTGACTTAGGTTAGTCCTTTGTCCAGTAGTCTTTGAAATTGAGAACAAGACATGAGCTTGTTATTAGCAACCTCTGCTCAACTGTTCATTGGCACCTCGAATGTCCATGAACCCAAATTTAAAAAGTCATTCCATAGAAATCATAACTTTGCCTTAGAGCAAAACTTTGCCCTCTGAAGGAGGGTCTAGATTGTTAGATAATGGGAAACTGATAAAATAATAAAAAATCTGAAACAAAATTTAAAGATATTTGTGGTCATTTCCTTCAGTAAGAGTTCTACACACTCATATAAAGACTTTATTCTTTAGTAAAAACATAAAGAAATAAATGTTATGTTAAAAACATTACATATTGTTAAAAACACAAACTTTGAATTTTAGAGCTGATTAATTTAGCTATTTTTCATTTTATAAATGACAAATATTAAAGCCTAGAGTATTGAAATGATTGTCCAAAGTCATCCAAAACTTTAGAGAAATAAGTTGTACATAATCCAGGTCTTCTGACACCTTGTTAACTACTATATGTACGCTGTTCAGTTACCAAAGTATGACCATTGAAGTCTTTACGGAACATTATGAGAAAAAAAAATCTTTATAAAGCAGCAACTTATATTTGAAGCAGTAGGAAAATTTATTGACTAAAAAGAAGAAAATGCAGAAACCTTTTATTAACTGACAGTTTTAAAGAATAAAGTGACAAGCAGTCCAGAAAACTAGCCTCTTTTTCTATAGTCATCAGCTTCATTTTCTGCTAAACTTTGGTTCCAATATTATTGATGGAATCATAACTAAACAGTGAAGATTTTTTATTAACTTGCTACTTTTGGATGTCCCCAAACTGGCATGAATTTAAAACATCACTTTCGCTGATTGGTCCTTTGTTATCCTTTTTTAAGAACAAATCAAGCACTGCACAATTAAATTGTTTTTCCCACAGCTTCTTGCCTAAAGTGAATTTCTTCTGATATACACACAATAAAATTAATGCCTGTAATATTTTAATGTCTTTCTGATGAGAATAGTAGTATAATAATCTCCTATTGTCACCTCAGTGTCTTAAAATTGGAAAGTATTGAGGTTTCTAAGTTGGAGCACATGATTAGTTTCTGGAGAATTCAAGTCTGCATCACACTTTCTGAGTCTGAGTCACAGCACCTTCATTAGGCAAAGTCACCATTGTGGTAGTTTGATTAGCTAAAGACTCTGTAATCAACTTGAAATGTGTTCTGCATTATGCAACCTTATATCAAAGCTAAACATTAGGTAAAAGAACCTAAATTTCAATACTGGGTCTGTTCTTGACAAACATATATATTCCAAAGTTGTTAATTTAAATATTCAATCATCTGCAAAGTAAAATCATTCAAAGATAGGTTGATTGAGTTATTGTTGAAGCTAAGGTACCATGAGAAACATGAATAAAATCTGACACATTTGTAAATCCTGTTTTTTCCTATTGTGTTAAAAGCTTCATTGCTCGTGACAATACCTTATCTGCATTATAGAGCTACTTATCTGCATTATAGAGCTACTTATGTCATTTAATATTTTTCTAAAATATAATTTGTAATTATTGTGTCCAAATTCTTATATATTTGTGGCATGTTAGTTGTGTTCTATTAAAGTCCTTGATGCCTTTCTTTGGGATCATGTAGTCTAAATGATACCTGAGGAAAAGAACAGGCTCTGATATGTTCTCTATTCTTTTCCTTGGTTTATTTAACTAACAGATATTTCTCCTAATGTTATAATTCTCTGGATAATTCACTGAGGTCCTCTTGGCTGGGGAACTTTAAAAATCTTCGTTCAAATAACTATGTTACTAGAAAAATAAAATTCTCAGAGCACTTGTATATATTAGAAAGTAACAAGTTATAATAATCTGGAGTTTTTGCTGTAGATAAAGTTCCGTATTTGTGTAAATACTGTCAAAATATTTATAGCTTAAATTTAAATAACTGAAAAATTTCTAGTCTTGTCAACATTTGTACATTAACTGTAGATTTATGTTTTTAAACAGGAATATTAGTCTACAGAGGTCAGACCTATTTAGCTTCACAAAGATCAACTCTTAACCTGAATATTGAATAAATTAACCTGAATATGAACCCTCAATCTGAATAAATTTACTTAATGGATATCAACATTTTATGGCAATGATATTAAAATAAATTTCTATTCCTAATCACATGTGACATGTATCCTTACCATGTTCTTCCCAGGGGATATTTATCATGTTTTGATTTCTGAAATAGATTCACAACAAAATTATTATAGCATACTTTAGCATAAATAGCATGGAATATTAACTTGTAAATGTTGGATCATCCTAGTGTACATTAAATACATGGAATATAAGCAGTATCTCAAATTATATTATTTCCTCTCAAAGAAAATGCTTCAAATGTGGTGATAATAGTAATGGTTCTAATTGTAACAATGGCTGTCACATATATTTATAATTCTTACAGGGCATTGAATTAAATCTGACATTTGATAACTATGGAAAAGGAAAAATAAACCCTTCTAGAAATGTAAATGAATAATTATAGAAGACCTCAAGCTTTTTAGAAGATGGACAGATGACTTAGAGAATGTTAGTCATAAATTTAGTCAATCTTTTGAACATTTAACTGTTAGAAATAATTACTTGTTTGTCAAATTATTTCTTAAAATCTTGTACTTCCATAAATTGAATGGAATTGGGATATATTTACAGCTTGGGATTCCTAACCTCTTTAACTGAGGATCTACAATATTAAGACCATTTAAAAATTAATAACTATATTATTGTAGCATAATCTCCCTTTATACCAATTTAATATAAGTTGCAAGCACATATTCATATGCAAACACATACCTTACACTCATGGAATTTTCTAGTTTAATATTTATTGAGCTTCCAGAGTACCATAATTTATTACAGTCAGTTGTATATTGGCATTTGCAAGTAAAGAAGCAACTTTATTAAAATTAATGACACTATTACCTACTTAAAATCTTAATTCACTAATGAACAGCTTTAAGATGATACAGTGTTTCTATGTGATTAAAAGGCTAATTTTTAAAAACATAAATTTCATTATTTCTTGCATAAGATCACTGATAATCAGCAGAAAAGTTGCCCATAGACAAGAATGCCAAACATATCAATGCAAGACAATACTCAGGTGAAGGAATTATCTTCAATTATAATGACCTTCCTATGCTAATATACAAAGTTATGGGTTATCCTCAGGGTACACCCTTACTCACCTCAAAGTTTCAGTGCAACGGAGTAATAAAACAAAGAACAGAGAGAATTGAAGATCAACTTGTCACATCATCACAGGGATCTATGGTAAAGCTATTAGAAAACCCAGACTGGACCCTAACAATGATGGAAGATTCTATTGCTTTCCACACCCAACCTGAGACTATGGTGACTGTGGGACTCTGAATTAATACATGCCAGGAAAAGTATAGAAGCTACAACAAAGAAAGCAAAGAAATGGGTTAGCCTGGCCTAATTTACTTACCTCGTGGGGACTTAAACTGAAAAGTGAGCTCAGACAAACTAGCATAATCCATCCTTGAGGAAAAGAGAACAAGGAAGGAGCCACATATTTCATGAGTCAAATAGCTATTCTCCCACCTTCAGGAAAAAATAAATTGGAAAGATGGAGAGGGCTCCTTGATGCTGCTTTTCACTTAGGGTCATGTCCTCTTTCATCAGCCCTCACCTTGGAAAAAACACCTTCCAGACGTGCCATAAAGGTCTCCTGGAGTCAGGATACAGTTCAATATTGCTATTCTACTTACTATAAGTTAACTGAATAAAGTTGAAGAAAATAATTGAAAAAGAAAAAAGCTTTCCATTTGGGAACTGGAAGGAGATATGGCTGTCCTTTGTGGGCGATTTGATTGGGTGTTCTTCAGAATGTTACTGTAAAAATAACAGGTCTTCAATTTTTAGCTCCTAAATGTTCTTTTCTCCTTTTACAAAACACAACCAGAGCCACTAAAAGAAGTGTTATGCTTGGAGAGATATAACCTGAAGTAATTCAGGTAACTCTTACCAGGAGGTGAATAAGGAAATATTATACTATTTCTATGGTTTTGGAAAGCAAGTTCTGTCATTATTCACACTGTCATTAAACAAATTTAAATGCTACTTGAATTTCACTTTCATATGTATGTGTTCGTATATACTCTCATGTTTTATATTCTTTTCTGTTGCTATGATTTACTATTGTTTTTTCCTTTGGAATATGAAAGTAAAGGTGTTATATTGTGATATGTGAAGTGGGAGAAGGTATCTTCATATTCTGGTTCCACCCCTACTTCTGTTCTTGTTGCAAGACTGGAGAGTTAACCGGATCTTCAGAAGTTATTAATTATTTTGGCATTATTTTGGGATGATTTCACTGTGGAGAGGAATATACCTCAGGCCTAGAGAAAGATTAATGTAACAGCAAATTTAAAATTAATGTAACAAATTATTGTCTCTATATTCTCTTGGTCTTGGATTATTGAGCCTCATATCATCTGTGTTATTACTCTGGACGACACTCCAGTCAATTTTATTTTTATATCCTGTACCCCAGCCTCTAGTCTATGATAAAATGGAATTTATCTGCTATAATAGAACTGTATACTGAAAATAAAAAATTATACTTACTTTATCCCTCCCTCTCTTTGAACTTAAGCAAAAGAAGTCCTACATATTTCTGTTCTAAAATGCAAATTCAACCTTGTGACTTTTCAATTGGCTAAAAAGTGTAGTTAGGAGACATTGTGATAATATCAATGAGCAGTTAGACAGTAAGCAGAATTACCTCTCATCCTAATCACATGTTACGCATTTGCCCTATTAAACCATAAATCAAATAACTAGGAGATTACTATATTAATTATTCTATGAAACCACTAAAACAATCAATATTTTTATTTTATGTGAGGAAATACAAAAAAGTGCAAGAGAGTAGAAATAAAAAAAAAGTGTTCAATTGAACAGGACATCAAAAGCATTTATAGAAAATTGCATTTATACAAGAAAGCAATACTCACTGAAAGAATGGTTAGATGAGGAGTATGTAAAATTCATTTGTCTAATATAAGAAAAGTTCGTCATTTCTCAAATCATTTTACAAATGTCTTTCACAGGGGTGACTGGATGTTGTGTTTCTGAAATGAATTTTCTACCACTGCTGTGATTATACAGTGATTTTTTAAAAAGCAATCTGCAGATCTTATTATGGCTATTCATTAGGACTGAAAGGATTTAAAAAAAAAAATTACTGCTGTGACTTTACCAAATAACAAGCAGCAGGTAAGAATAATCTCTCTACCTATTATTTCCATATTGCTCCTAATAGTATTGTCTAGCTTTTCAAGCTGTTTGGCAAACAAACAATACTGCAGCTTCTCAGTGAGGCAGCCAAGATAATATTCAGAATGAATGCGTTTTCTAACACTCACAGCAATACGCTCATAGAAAATCATTAGATTCTAAAGTTGTATTATATATTGTGATGATTCCAAGGTTATAGAAACTTTGTGAGAGCTGAATAAATGTCTTCAACCAATAATACCCTTGCAAACAACTTTTAAATAATGATTTCACATTTAAATTATGAAATGTTAAAGTAATTGCTATCATAAAATTGGACTATAAAAAAGCTATACATATTTTCTTCTTTCTAAAAACTAATATGATTTATGTGAAAATTTTTCTATAGACCTCAAAATTTAAAATGTCTGCCCTTGAAAAATATAAGCATCTTTTACTAGT
>NW_006439192.1:24360529-24362690 GCF_000325575.1 Pteropus alecto | reverse complement strand
GGCGATTTGATTGGGTGTTCTTTAGAATGTTACTGTAAAAATAACAGGTCTTCAATTTTTAGCTCCTAAATGTTCTTTTCTCCTTTTACAAAACACAACCAGAGCCACTAAAAGAAGTGTTATGCTTGGAGAGATATAACCTGAAGTAATTCAGGTAACTCTTACCAGGAGGTGAATAAGGAAATATTATACTATTTCTATGGTTTTGGAAAGCAAGTTCTGTCATTATTCACACTGTCATTAAACAAATTTAAATGCTACTTGAATTTCACTTTCATATGTATGTGTTCGTATATACTCTCATGTTTTATATTCTTTTCTGTTGCTATGATTTACTATTGTTTTTTCCTTTGGAATATGAAAGTAAAGGTGTTATATTGTGATATGTGAAGTGGGAGAAGGTATCTTCATATTCTGGTTCCACCCCTACTTCTGTTCTTGTTGCAAGACTGGAGAGTTAACCGGATCTTCAGAAGTTATTAATTATTTTGGCATTATTTTGGGATGATTTCACTGTGGAGAGGAATATACCTCAGGCCTAGAGAAAGATTAATGTAACAGCAAATTTAAAATTAATGTAACAAATTATTGTCTCTATATTCTCTTGGTCTTGGATTATTGAGCCTCATATCATCTGTGTTATTACTCTGGACGACACTCCAGTCAATTTTATTTTTATATCCTGTACCCCAGCCTCTAGTCTATGATAAAATGGAAGTTATCTGCTATAATAGAACTGTATACTGAAAATAAAAAATTATACTTACTTTATCCCTCCCTCTCTTTGAACTTAAGCAAAAGAAGTCCTACATATTTCTGTTCTAAAATGCAAATTCAACCTTGTGACTTTTCAATTGGCTAAAAAGTGTAGTTAGGAGACATTGTGATAATATCAATGAGCAGTTAGACAGTAAGCAGAATTACCTCTCATCCTAATCACATTCGTAAGATGTTACGCATTTGCCCTATTAAACCATAAATCAAATAACTAGGAGATTACTATATTAATTATTCTATGAAACCACTAAAACAATCAATATTTTTATTTTATGTGAGGAAATACAAAAAAGTGCAAGAGAGTAGAAATAAAAAAAAAGTGTTCAATTGAACAGGACATCAAAAGCATTTATAGAAAATTGCATTTATACAAGAAAGCAATACTCACTGAAAGAATGGTTAGATGAGGAGTAGTAAAATTCAATTTGTCTAATATAAGAAAAGTTCGTCATTTCTCAAATCATTTTACAAATGTCTTTCACAGGGGTGACTGGATGTTGTGTTTCTGAAATGAATTTTCTACCACTGCTGTGATTATACAGTGATTTTTTAAAAAGCAATCTGCAGATCTTATTATGGCTATTCATTAGGACTGAAAGGATTTAAAAAAAAAAATTACTGCTGTGACTTTACCAAATAACAAGCAGCAGGTAAGAATAATCTCTCTACCTATTATTTCCATATTGCTCCTAATAGTATTGTCTAGCTTTTCAAGCTGTTTGGCAAACAAACAATACTGCAGCTTCTCAGTGAGGCAGCCAAGATAATATTCAGAATGAATGCGTTTTCTAACACTCACAGCAATACGCTCATAGAAAATCATTAGATTCTAAAGTTGTATTATATATTGTGATGATTCCAAGGTTATAGAAACTTTGTGAGAGCTGAATAAATGTCTTCAACCAATAATACCCTTGCAAACAACTTTTAAATAATGATTTCACATTTAAATTATGAAATGTTAAAGTAATTGCTATCATAAAATTGGACTATAAAAAAGCTATACATATTTTCTTCTTTCTAAAAACTAATATGATTTATGTGAAAATTTTTCTATAGACCTCAAAATTTAAAATGTCTGCCCTTGAAAAATATAAGCATCTTTTACTAGTCATCAGATAAATCAATGAACTACAACATACACTGTTGCATTGACAAGTTCAAATTAACTGCTTATTCTGATTTGTAGCAAGAGGTGAGCCTTTATACCAGTAGTGTGAAATGACATCAATTTTATTGACAGAAACATTTCAACCACCAGTTTACTAGCTCTTATTTTTTAGTGCACATTGAAAGAAGGCTTAGGAGCTTTTTATCGAAGATTTTAATACACAACCTTAACACACTTTTTCTGTTTTTTTTTTTTTAATTTTTTTTCTTGAGA
>NW_006439192.1:24354688-24359249 GCF_000325575.1 Pteropus alecto | reverse complement strand
GAAGCAGTAGGAAAATTTATTGACTAAAAAGAAGAAAATGCAGAAACCTTTTATTAACTGACAGTTTTAAAGAATAAAGTGACAAGCAGTCCAGAAAACTAGCCTCTTTTTCTATAGTCATCAGCTTCATTTTCTGCTAAACTTTGGTTCCAATATTATTGATGGAATCATAACTAAACAGTGAAGATTTTTTATTAACTTGCTACTTTTGGATGTCCCCAAACTGGCATGAATTTAAAACATCACTTTCGCTGATTGGTCCTTTGTTATCCTTTTTTAAGAACAAATCAAGCACTGCACAATTAAATTGTTTTTCCCACAGCTTCTTGCCTAAAGTGAATTTCTTCTGATATACACACAATAAAATTAATGCCTGTAATATTTTAATGTCTTTCTGATGAGAATAGTAGTATAATAATCTCCTATTGTCACCTCAGTGTCTTAAAATTGGAAAGTATTGAGGTTTCTAAGTTGGAGCACATGATTAGTTTCTGGAGAATTCAAGTCTGCATCACACTTTCTGAGTCTGAGTCACAGCACCTTCATTAGGCAAAGTCACCATTGTGGTAGTTTGATTAGCTAAAGACTCTGTAATCAACTTGAAATGTGTTCTGCATTATGCAACCTTATATCAAAGCTAAACATTAGGTAAAAGAACCTAAATTTCAATACTGGGTCTGTTCTTGACAAACATATATATTCCAAAGTTGTTAATTTAAATATTCAATCATCTGCAAAGTAAAATCATTCAAAGATAGGTTGATTGAGTTATTGTTGAAGCTAAGGTACCATGAGAAACATGAATAAAATCTGACACATTTGTAAATCCTGTTTTTTCCTATTGTGTTAAAATCTTCATTGCTCGTGACAATACCTTATCTGCATTATAGAGCTACTTATCTGCATTATAGAGCTACTTATGTCATTTAATATTTTTCTAAAATATAATTTGTAATTATTGTGTCCAAATTCTTATATATTTGTGGCATGTTAGTTGTGTTCTATTAAAGTCCTTGATGCCTTTCTTTGGGATCATGTAGTCTAAATGATACCTGAGGAAAAGAACAGGCTCTGATATGTTCTCTATTCTTTTCCTTGGTTTATTTAACTAACAGATATTTCTCCTAATGTTATAATTCTCTGGATAATTCACTGAGGTCCTCTTGGCTGGGGAACTTTAAAAATCTTCGTTCAAATAACTATGTTACTAGAAAAATAAAATTCTCAGAGCACTTGTATATATTAGAAAGTAACAAGTTATAATAATCTGGAGTTTTTGCTGTAGATAAAGTTCCGTATTTGTGTAAATACTGTCAAAATATTTATAGCTTAAATTTAAATAACTGAAAAATTTCTAGTCTTGTCAACATTTGTACATTAACTGTAGATTTATGTTTTTAAACAGGAATATTAGTCTACAGAGGTCAGACCTATTTAGCTTCACAAAGATCAACTCTTAACCTGAATATTGAATAAATTAACCTGAATATGAACCCTCAATCTGAATAAATTTACTTAATGGATATCAACATTTTATGGCAATGATATTAAAATAAATTTCTATTCCTAATCACATGTGACATGTATCCTTACCATGTTCTTCCCAGGGGATATTTATCATGTTTTGATTTCTGAAATAGATTCACAACAAAATTATTATAGCATACTTTAGCATAAATAGCATGGAATATTAACTTGTAAATGTTGGATCATCCTAGTGTACATTAAATACATGGAATATAAGCAGTATCTCAAATTATATTATTTCCTCTCAAAGAAAATGCTTCAAATGTGGTGATAATAGTAATGGTTCTAATTGTAACAATGGCTGTCACATATATTTATAATTCTTACAGGGCATTGAATTAAATCTTTTATATAACTTATCTAATTTTCACATCCTATTATTACTCCCATTTTACAGATGTGGTATCTGAGGTACAAATTAATTAAATGTTTTACCCAAGGCCACATATCTGTTTTTTGGAAGAATCAGTTTTCAAACCTTAGCAGAATGTCTTCAGAGTTCCAATTCTGGAAAAGAAGTATATCTATTTTTGATTAATTAAATAAAAGACTGAACAAAGAAACCAAAAATAAATACCTACTATTTCAGCTAAAAATGACAATGATATCGAACAAAAGTTTATTTATGCTGTGACTGTGTAATTCATAAAAGACAATCCAAATTCTTTCCTGTTTAACAATATTCTCACAGTTCATCAGCTTTTGACATGGCTGAATCAGATGCAGTAAAAATGCCATTTTGTAGAAATTTTACCTTTAAAAAAATCTATTTAAATAGATTGGAATGGAAATACTTTCTATTTAAAGAATCTTTGATGATACTCATCTAAAGCTGCTATATGAAACAAAAAGGATACCTGAACTCTAGTCCTGATTTATAATATTACAAGCTACTTAACCTCCATGGACCTCATTTTTTTCATCTATGAATTCCCAGGGTTGAACAAGAAGACCTTAAATGCCCTTTTCATTAACTTGAATTTATGATAGCTTTGTAGAATGACAAATGTTTTATAACATATTTGTCCCTGATCAGGACATTGATGGCAGCAGGGAATTATTGGCAGAATAAGGACAGAGTTGTAGACTTACCAACATGGCAAAAGGCCTTGAGCTCATTCAAAGTACCACCTTATTAACTTACCTACTAAAGCAACCTTGTCGGTGTACCATCTGTTTAGTGTTATTTTGTTTCTACTTTTAGCTTTGTGATTTTTACTAGGAGCTTCTTTCTCTGACCATCCCCTTTACCTTTGGAATCTAATATCTTCAATCTCTTGTGAAATGACTCTGACCAGAAATGATCGGGACTCCTTCCTTACACTTGTCTTGAAGCTGACTCTTTAACTTTGTATACACACACAGCTTCCTGACTGCTGGGTCACAAATTAACCCAATTTTGATGTTTTCTCTCTGATGCTCAGAGATTTAAAATATTGTTTGTTTGGGTGAATTTATTTGACTTTCTTCTAATAGAAAATTTTTTATTTTCTTTTCAATCATTCCCTGACTGTCTTTGGATACTGTTTGTTTAATTTGATAGCATTGTAATTATAAAAGTTGAAATAAATAGAGTCAACCCAAATATGACTATGATCTGGACATAGCCTTATGTCTAGATGTTTGCTAGCTGAAATATATAGAGAAAGTGAATTAATATATTCTTTTCACTTTAGGCAATCCTTAACCATCTTTCATTCCCTAAGGGATGTTTCTAAAACTACTTTATTGAGAGATATGGTTGACATACAAAATGTTATACATATTTAACGTATATAATTTAATGTCATAAATAAAAAAAAAGTGTTCAATTGAACAGGACATCAAAAGCATTTATAGAAAATTGCATTTATACAAGAAAGCAATACTCACTGAAAGAATGGTTAGATGAGGAGTATGTAAAATTCATTTGTCTAATATAAGAAAAGTTCATCATTTCTCAAATCATTTTACAAATGTCTTTCACAGGGGTGACTGGATGTTGTGTTTCTGAAATGAATTTTCTACCACTGCTGTGATTATACAGTGATTTTTTAAAAAGCAATCTGCAGATCTTATTATGGCTATTCATTAGGACTGAAAGGATTTAAAAAAAAAAATTACTGCTGTGACTTTACCAAATAACAAGCAGCAGGTAAGAATAATCTCTCTACCTATTATTTCCATATTGCTCCTAATAGTATTGTCTAGCTTTTCAAGCTGTTTGGCAAACAAACAATACTGCAGCTTCTCAGTGAGGCAGCCAAGATAATATTCAGAATGAATGCGTTTTCTAACACTCACAGCAATACGCTCATAGAAAATCATTAGATTCTAAAGTTGTATTATATATTGTGATGATTCCAAGGTTATAGAAACTTTGTGAGAGCTGAATAAATGTCTTCAACCAATAATACCCTTGCAAACAACTTTTAAATAATGATTTCACATTTAAATTATGAAATGTTAAAGTAATTGCTATCATAAAATTGGACTATAAAAAAGCTATACATATTTTCTTCTTTCTAAAAACTAATATGATTTATGTGAAAATTTTTCTATAGACCTCAAAATTTAAAATGTCTGCCCTTGAAAAATATAAGCATCTTTTACTAGTCATCAGATAAATCAATGAACTACAACATACACTGTTGCATTGACAAGTTCAAATTAACTGCTTATTCTGATTTGTAGCAAGAGGTGAGCCTTTATACCAGTAGTGTGAAATGACATCAATTTTATTGACAGAAACATTTCAACCACCAGTTTACTAGCTCTTATTTTTTAGTGCACATTGAAAGAAGGCTTAGGAGCTTTTTATCGAAGATTTTAATACACAACCTTAACACACTTTTTCTGTTTTTTTTTTTTTAATTTGTTTTCATGAGAATTCTGCTTAGCATAAAAATCATCTGAAATCTCTTCTAGCTCCAATTAATTCATAGATAATGAGGTAAGGTATCCAGTAGCTGAATATATTTGGTTGGGCACTATGTTTTTTGGAGTGGGAGAAAAACACTGAAATAAACATCAAAATTACTTTAGGAACAGCTGT
>NW_006439192.1:24347388-24351677 GCF_000325575.1 Pteropus alecto | reverse complement strand
ATTTTACAGATGTGGTATCTGAGGTACAAATTAATTAAATGTTTTACCCAAGGCCACATATCTGTTTTTTGGAAGAATCAGTTTTCAAACCTTAGCAGAATGTCTTCAGAGTTCCAATTCTGGAAAAGAAGTATATCTATTTTTGATTAATTAAATAAAAGACTGAACAAAGAAACCAAAAATAAATACCTACTATTTCAGCTAAAAATGACAATGATATCGAACAAAAGTTTATTTATGCTGTGACTGTGTAATTCATAAAAGACAATCCAAATTCTTTCCTGTTTAACAATATTCTCACAGTTCATCAGCTTTTGACATGGCTGAATCAGATGCAGTAAAAATGCCATTTTGTAGAAATTTTACCTTTAAAAAAATCTATTTAAATAGATTGGAATGGAAATACTTTCTATTTAAAGAATCTTTGATGATACTCATCTAAAGCTGCTATATGAAACAAAAAGGATACCTGAACTCTAGTCCTGATTTATAATATTACAAGCTACTTAACCTCCATGGACCTCATTTTTTTCATCTATGAATTCCCAGGGTTGAACAAGAAGACCTTAAATGCCCTTTTCATTAACTTGAATTTATGATAGCTTTGTAGAATGACAAATGTTTTATAACATATTTGTCCCTGATCAGGACATTGATGGCAGCAGGGAATTATTGGCAGAATAAGGACAGAGTTGTAGACTTACCAACATGGCAAAAGGCCTTGAGCTCATTCAAAGTACCACCTTATTAACTTACCTACTAAAGCAACCTTGTCGGTGTACCATCTGTTTAGTGTTATTTTGTTTCTACTTTTAGCTTTGTGATTTTTACTAGGAGCTTCTTTCTCTGACCATCCCCTTTACCTTTGGAATCTAATATCTTCAATCTCTTGTGAAATGACTCTGACCAGAAATGATCGGGACTCCTTCCTTACACTTGTCTTGAAGCTGACTCTTTAACTTTGTATACACACACAGCTTCCTGACTGCTGGGTCACAAATTAACCCAATTTTGATGTTTTCTCTCTGATGCTCAGAGATTTAAAATATTGTTTGTTTGGGTGAATTTATTTGACTTTCTTCTAATAGAAAATTTTTTATTTTCTTTTCAATCATTCCCTGACTGTCTTTGGATACTGTTTGTTTAATTTGATAGCATTGTAATTATAAAAGTTGAAATAAATAGAGTCAACCCATATATGACTATGATCTGGACATAACCTTATGTCTAGATGTTTGCTAGCTGAAATATATAGAGAAAGTGAATTAATATATTCTTTTCACTTTAGGCAATCCTTAACCATCTTTCATTCCCTAAGGGATGTTTCTAAAACTACTTTATTGAGAGATATGGTTGACATACAAAATGTTATACATATTTAACGTATATAATTTAATGTCATAAACATATCTCTCACCTCCCAAAGTTTCCTCTTGCTCCTTTATTAATTATTTCTTGTGATATGAATAGTTAATTTAAGATCTACCCTCTTAGTAAATTTTTAAGTATATATAGTATAATTAACTATAGACATTATGCTGTACAGTAGATCTCTAGGACTTATTCATTTTGTAGAATGAAACTTTGTGCCTTTTGTACCTCTTCATTTCCCTCTTCCATTAGCCCTGGCAACCACCATTCTACCTTTTTATTATATTAATTTGGTTATTTTAAATTCCTCATATAAGTAGTATCATGTAATGTTTGTCCTTCTAAGTCTGGCTTATTTCTTTCACTTAGCTAGGTTCATCTGAGTTGTCACCAAAAAAAGGGGGGATTCTTTCTTTTTAAAGCTGAAAAGTATTCCATTTATGTATATATCATGTTGTTTTTATTCACTCATCTGTTCACAGACATTTAGATTGTCTCCATATCTTGACTATCTTGAATAACACTGCAATAAACATGGGAGGGCAAATATCTCTTCGAGATTCTAATTTCAATTCTTTTGAATTCATATCCAGAAGTGGGGTTAGTGGATCATATGGTAGTTTCAATTTTAATTTTTTGAAGAACCGCCATACTGCTTTTCATAGGGCTTAGGAGCTTTTTATCGAAGATTTTAATACACAACCTTAACACACTATTTCTGTTGTTTTTTTTTTTTTTAATTTGTTTTCATGAGAATTCTGCTTAGCATAAAAATCATCTGAAATCTCTTCTAGCTCCAATTAATTCATAGATAATGAGGTAAGGTATCCACAATTTACATTCCCACCAACAGAGTACAAGGGTTCCTTTTCCTGTACATCTTTGCCAACATTTGTTATATTTTGAAGTTTTGATTTTTTTATAATAGCCATACAAGTGTGAGGTGGTATCTCATTGTGCCTTTGACTTACATTTCCCTGATATTTAGGTGATTTTGATCTATCATCTTTTCATATACCTCTTGACCATTTGTATGTCTTCTTCGGTAAAATGTCTGCTCAGTTCCTTTGCAAAAGTGAACCATTATGCTATACCATACAGAAATATTAACTCAAAATGAATTGAAAACTTAGTTTTTTGGAGTGGGAGAAAAACACTGAAATAAACATCAAAATTACTTTAGGAACAGCTGTCATAGACCCATATTTTCCAAATAATTCAGAAAAACTAGCTTAGCTTCTTTTTACCAAATTCTTGCATTATAAAACTTCAGTTAGTAAATTTAATACCTTAAGGGAGGAATACATGATTCAAATTAGTTTCAAAAAGTTGCATTCCTCTTGATTTTACATTGAGATAAACTTTCAGACTGAAAGGACACTCTAAGTAAACACTTCCTCAGAAAAGCATATTAATTCAATTATACATGCTAAAATGATATATTGGAAACTGCAGCTCCATCTCTTATTTTCATAGATATTTGGCTTTGAAGTACTAGGAACTATATATAGGGTGGGTTTAAAATATTCTTCCTTAATTTCCATAACTCTTTAATATATAGGCTTTCAAGTTTTCCATTTCAAAGAATGCTCTTAGAGAAAAGAATATAGAGCATGGGTTTTGCAGTTTATCTTTGCAAAGTCAAATATTTTAAACTCGACAAAACTTATCAGGATCAAAATGTCAAAATAAGGTGGCATATTCTCAGGATACTGCTAAGAAAAGTCCCTTCAATTGGGACAAAAACAAACACTATTTGCCTGACTTAGGTTAGTCCTTTGTCCAGTAGTCTTTGAAATTGAGAACAAGACATGAGCTTGTTATTAGCAACCTCTGCTCAACTGTTCATTGGCACCTCGAATGTCCATGAACCCAAATTTAAAAAGTCATTCCATAGAAATCATAACTTTGCCTTAGAGCAAAACTTTGCCCTCTGAAGGAGGGTCTAGATTGTTAGATAATGGGAAACTGATAAAATAATAAAAAATCTGAAACAAAATTTAAAGATATTTGTGGTCATTTCCTTCAGTAAGAGTTCTACACACTCATATAAAGACTTTATTCTTTAGTAAAAATATAAAGAAATAAATGTTATATTAAAAACATTACATATTATTAAAAACACAAACTTTGAATTTTAGAGCTGATTAATTTAGCTATTTTTCATTTTATAAATGACAAATATTAAAGCCTAGAGTATTGAAATGATTGTCCAAAGTCATCCAAAACTTTAGAGAAATAAGTTGTACATAATCCAGGTCTTCTGACACCTTGTTAACTACTATATGTACGCTGTTCAGTTACCAAAGTATGACCATTGAAGTCTTTACGGAACATTATGAGAAAAAAAAATCTTTATAAAGCAGCAACTTATATTTGAAGCAGTAGGAAAATTTATTGACTAAAAAGAAGAAAATGCAGAAACCTTTTATTAACTGACGGTTTTAAAGAATAAAGTGACAAGCAGTCCAGAAAACTAGCCTCTTTTTCTATAGTCATCAGCTTCATTTTCTGCTAAACTTTGGTTCCAATATTATTGATGGAATCATAACTAAACAGTGAAGATTTTTTATTAACTTGCTACTTTTGGATGTCCCCAAACTGGCATGAATTTAAAACATCACTTTCGCTGATTGGTCCTTTGTTATCCTTTTTTAAGAACAAATCAAGCACTGCACAATTAAATTGTTTTTCCCACAGCTTCTTGCCTAAAGTGAATTTCTTCTGATATACACACAATAAAATTAATGCCTGTAATATTTTAATGTCTTTCTGATGAGAATAGTAGTATAATAATCTCCTATTGTCACCTCAGTGTCTTAAAATTGGAAAGTATTGAGGTTTCTAAGTTGGAGCACATGATTAGTTTCTGGAGAATTCAAGTCTGCATAACACTTTCTGCGTCTGAGTCACAGCAC
>NW_006439192.1:24334615-24344665 GCF_000325575.1 Pteropus alecto | reverse complement strand
TTATTAATTATTTCTTGTGATATGAATAGTTAATTTAAGATCTACCCTCTTAGTAAATTTTTAAGTATATATAGTATAATTAACTATAGACATTATGCTGTACAGTAGATCTCTAGGACTTATTCATTTTGTAAAATGAAACTTTGTGCCTTTTGTACCTCTTCATTTCCCTCTTCCATTAGCCCTGGCAACCACCATTCTACCTTTTTATTATATTAATTTGGTTATTTTAAATTCCTCATATAAGTAGTATCATGTAATGTTTGTCCTTCTAAGTCTGGCTTATTTCTTTCACTTAGCTAGGTTCATCTGAGTTGTCACCAAAAAAAGGGGGGATTCTTTCTTTTTAAAGCTGAAAAGTATTCCATTTATGTATATATCATGTTGTTTTTATTCACTCATCTGTTCACAGACATTTAGATTGTCTCCATATCTTGACTATCTTGAATAACACTGCAATAAACATGGGAGGGCAAATATCTCTTCGAGATTCTAATTTCAATTCTTTTGAATTCATATCCAGAAGTGGGGTTAGTGGATCATATGGTAGTTTCAATTTTAATTTTTTGAAGAACCGCCATACTGCTTTTCATAGTAACTGTACCAATTTACATTCCCACCAACAGAGTACAAGGGTTCCTTTTCCTGTACATCTTTGCCAACATTTGTTATATTTTGAAGTTTTGATTTTTTTATAATAGCCATACAAGTGTGAGGTGGTATCTCATTGTGCCTTTGACTTACATTTCCCTGATATTTAGGTGATTTTGATCTATCATCTTTTCATATACCTCTTGACCATTTGTATGTCTTCTTCGGTAAAATGTCTGCTCAGTTCCTTTGCAAAAGTGAACCATTATGCTATACCATACAGAAATATTAACTCAAAATGAATTGAAAACTTAGATGTAAGACCTAAAACCATAAAACTCCTAGGAGAAAACATAGAGCAAAAGCTTCTTGACATTGGTCTTAGTAATGATTTCTTGGATATAACACCAAAACACAGACAACACAGCAAAAGTAGACAAGTGGGGCATCAGACTAAAAAGCTTCTGCACAGCAACAAAAACAATTAACAAAATTACAAAGCAACCTGAGACACTTTCAGGTGATCTGTGATCGCAAAACCGTTTTTGTATTAATATCAAAAAATTACTTGCCTTTTTCAGTGTGTTTAAATTTGCACTAATGATACAAAAAGTTAGTGGGTACAACTGCTGAAGCCTTAGAACAAATCTTGTGGCAGCAGACTGTTGTAGTAGTTATATTCTTCACTTCTACGCATTCACAAAATAATTAATTAATTAAAAGGCCAACTTTATTTAAGAATATTTGTGTTGATATATATCAGTAAAATATTAACAATGTTATTGAATGAATCTCAGCATTTGAACACTTTTTTAATGTTCTGTGTGATAAATTAGAAAGTGTGTATATAATGCTGCTGTAACGATTGTGTCTAAGGAAAGCACTTGTATGATACTTTTAAGTTGCAGCTGAAGTAGTCACTTTTTCATAGAAAAAAATATATTTTTACTTGAAAAAAACACTGACATTAATACTATGGTTATTTAAATTGCATATTTGGCAAAAATTTTCTTGAAAACAAAGTAAACCTGTCACTTGTAGCAGTCACTTTGAATTCCAACAGCTTCCAAATACTGGAAGTCTCTTCTGATGAGATGCCTAGTGCCATCTCAACAATCATAGTTGGAGATTTCAATAATTCATAGAATCAGGGAGAAGTTCAACAAGGAAATAGACTTGAGGAACATTATACCTAGAGCAATGAGCTCTAACAAACATCTGCAAACTACTTCATCTAATAGCAGAATACATATTCCACAGTTAAGAAAGATGAGTTTAGAATGATTAATCAAACTAAGATATTAGATTCAAATTCAGACTGTCTACTGTCTATGCCTCTGCTCCTTCCCTAATGCCAATGACAACTGCCAGTCATTGGTCAGTCCCAGAGATTTCCAGAGACTTCCATCTAGAGGGTAACTCGGTGTTGAAACCAGCTCAGTCATTGGTCAGTCCCAGAGATTTCCAGAGACTTCCATCTAGAAGGTAACTCAGTGTTGAAACCAGCTCAGCAATAAGAGGTACATCATTTACCTCTTTTTAATCTCCACCATTTGTAATTAAGTCCTGGATTCATGAAGTATGTTCTGTATATATTTGTTGAGTTACCTGAGGAAGTTTGATTTTTATGCCAAATATTAAAAAAAAATAAACACCTTGTTGATATATCAAACTAGTTCCAATTTATTTTAATTTTTTGTGGTCTGGAATTCCACAGGCTATATTGCATATATTTACTGTTTATGGCAACTAAATAAAATAAGTCATTTGATAAATATTAATGGCCATTTACAATGTACCAGACGCTGAAGGTGAGCCTGCTTTAATATGGCATTTTGTGAACTTCAATTATGTTTTTAATAATGACCAACATATTATGAAAATCATCCCTCCTAGTTTTTAATACAGCATAATTATTTGAAAAATATTTAATAATCCTTGTTCATTTATGCCTAATTCATGTTATAATATAGGTCCTAATAGATCACAGTACAATTGTCAGTTATTTCAACCATTTGGTATTTCCAGTTTGTTTTAAGCTTGATTTCAATAAATCCCCGGTTTAGATTAAATACTCTGTTTTCTATTTTTGTGCTAGGCCATAGCTAATATTTTCCCAAAATTTCAAAGAGGATTTTGAAGAACGACTTTTATATAATAACATAAATCTACCAGGACTCTAAATCACATTTATAAAGATATAAATTCAAGAGCATTACAAGTGAATCCACTGAATTTCCAATTCACAATTAAATAATCTGAGAATTAGAACAGATCCATGAATTTATAGCTGTTTCCAAGAACAGAGGCCCTATACTAGGTTTTAGGAGAATTGCCCAAAAAATTAGAACTGGGTGAATTTGGGGCTTCATTTCTGAAAAGGAGTTTGTTTCCTCAAATGTTTAGCACCCAAGGGGAGATCTCAAGGGAAATAATTTACTGAAAAATGAAAATAATTACTGTGGAATAAAAATACCAAATAATAGAACTTTCATATTTTCAGTTACTACCTATAAAGAGGATTCTACCATATTGTTATGTGATAACTTCATTCCACCTGGCAGAAAGTATTATTTTCATGTGCTTTTAAATTTTTAATTTGCTTGTTATGTTTCTCCTTGAAGCCAAATATCAAGTCTAAGAGGATATAAAACAAAGAGTTAGGTTTCCAGTTGAATTGAACTTATCTTTATAATCTAAAAGTACAATAAGATTTTTGTAAAGTGGTGTTAATATCAATGAACCTAGAATTTGTTTTGTAATCTTGTCACAAAACAATGACTGACTACATTCCTCTATTTCTCATTTAAAAGGAGTATAATTATTGCTGAAAACTCATCTTTAAATAGTTAGCTCTATAAGTAACACCACAACAAATCTAGTCATTTGCCAATATAAAGATTTTTTCATTTACATGCCCAGCTCTTCAGAGTAAGTAAATTCTTCAATAATTATGTTTCTTATTTTATCAAGGCCCTACATGTTTTTTAACCTTTTTCTCATATCTCTAAGATAGAATTAATTTGATAAATAGACAAGATCTTATAGATGATGAATTTTAAGGGGGGATTGACATAAAGACTGATAGGTTTACAATTTTCAAAATTCATATGTGGCATTAAAATTTTATATCACTCAAACTTTTCCTTTGAGAAGGAAAGCTGAAGACAAACAATATTAAACATGGTAAGAGATTCTGTTTGTCCTATTTCACTTAAATACATTCTAATTTATGAAAAGGAGAAAGAGGAGAGATTTTTCATGTCTTTCATCTTAAGTAGGGCAGCCTTTCTAGTTTCTCTAATTGCTCTAAAGAACTAAAGATGAATGTTCACAAAATTGACATGACTGATTTGCTTTTTTTTTTCACACAGGGGGAGATTATTTAGTGTCTAGAAGCAATTCATGTGTAATAGAGGAGAGATGCCATTTCTTCAAATGAGTTCTTTAATGAAACTGTCTCACAACCTAATCATGCTTTTCAGTTTATTCTCCAAGATGTTCTAGTGTCTTTTGTGCAAACTGCTAGGAGTATGTCTTACCTGCAAATATTCTAAAGGGGCCCGCCTTAAGTAATAAAAAAAAAAAGAGGAGGCACTGTTTTGGAAAGTTAGTCTTGGAAAGGGCTTCTTAAATATTCAAATATTACTCAAATATTTTGTTTCCAAGAATAAGATTCACTTATTAAGTACATTGTTTATTGACCCCCAATAGTTTACTTTATTTGTTCCTAAACAAGCTACTATAGATTGTTAATAAAGTTTAACTATACTTTAACCTCATTTTACTTTTAAGTAACTACATATTGTTAAATACAGTTAACTTAAAGAGATGTTAATATACAAATACCGATGAGAAATATTCTTTGGTCAGGAGATGTATGTCTGATATTATTAAGGTTTGGGGCAAGTGCAGCAAGAAGTAAATGCCGTCAAAAGTAAATACTTCATTGAAAAATTTTTCCTGGAAGTTTTCAACAAAATCAATTCAGAAAATAATTCTTCATACTGTCTGAAGTGCAAATAAAATCTGCTTTCATTTATTTATATTAAGCAAGCATTTCTCTGTGTTGACTTAATTAAGGTATTGTTCCCTTCATTAAGTTTGTCTGTTGAACTTTCCAGTTTTGAAAAATGTTGTTCTTCCTATCACAGTAAATGTGAGATAAATCAAATATCACGTTTAGGAAATACAAGATGTGTGTATCTGTTGACGTTTTATACTTAAGAAAATACAGAGAAATATTAAATAGTTTACATTTGTATAACTCACTTGAATCACTTCCAAGTGTCTCCTTATTGCAAACATAATCAGTTTATTACAGAGTCTTGACTCTTGAGAAAATAAGGCTTTATTGCTTCTCATGTTATTCTGACCCCCACCCCCAACATCTGCTCCTGGGTAAAAGGTCTCTTAACCATATAATTCTTTGGAAAATGCTTTTTTTGTTTGTTCGTTTTTCAGTTACTGGAGCAAGCTCTTTAGTTTGGAGAAGCCTAAGATAAATCGAATTTTAATTTTATTTGGTTATTGGCTCATCAGGTCTCTTTGTCTCTTTCTTCAAATTTCTAATCAACTCAGAAAATTCTGCCAAATCCTACCCCCTTCAAAATAAAGTGAAAAGAAATTTTGGACAATATAAAGAATAGCAAGAGGCTAGGAAATGAAGTTAGACAATAGGTGTATAACTCATTTTTTGTTTTGTTTTGTTATCCAGGAACTTTTCACAATGTTCAGAATGAGAATTATGATAGATTCCTTAAAAGAACTACATCGCCTTTTATAGTACATTTCGATGCCAAAAGAAAATTGCTAAAATTATGTTCAGACTGCAGGCCCCTTTCCAAGGAGAATAAATAAGTGAAAATATTTCAACAACTATAAAACAAACACCACTGGATCAGTCGAGAATCTTGGCGGTAGGCAAAACATACAAATCTTTGCTCATATACATAGAGAATGTGCTTATTTAAAACTTATATAAACTGGGCATCAGATGCCCTTCTTCTTTTACCATAAAATCACAGGCATAAAATCTAGGCTCAACCAACTGTATGTACCTGCCCAAGACTGAACCTTTCAAAAATAATACATTTGCAAGGATAGTTGAAACTGTTCAGTTCAGTCATGGTGGCATCAAGAATCCTGCAGCCGGGGGCATCTCATTTTCGAGAACCCTCTCTCCCCTTCTCCCAAGAGAGAGCTGTAACTCTGCACTTCAACAAATTCTATTGCTTTACTTTTAAAAGAAAAAGAAAGAAAGAAAAAGGAAGAAAAGAAAAGAAAAAGAAAGTCCTGCAGCAATGCTGAGCAATACTGGCGACTATCCAGTGGAAGTTCTACTGGATGCCTCCTGAAGCTTCCTTTGATTCCTCAGCCTAACTAGATAATTATTCTGTATATTATATGACTACCAAAATATGCTTTAAGAAAATTTGCTTCTCTATGTAAATGGTCAAAATTTTATTTATATACCTCACAATCAAGGTCCCTGATTGATATAACAGTGCTAGTGTTCTGGTTTCAGAAGACTTTTTAACATCTTCATAAAATTCTATTTTATCTTCATATCTTGTGTCTTTGAAATACATTTTGGTAAGGTTTTGTGGCACTAAAATTTGCTACAGAATGAAGTGGCTTTTTCATGGAATCTGTAATAATTCCAGCTGAGTCTCTGAAAACTCTAATATCCATTATATCGATGAATATTAACATGCCTATCTACAAACTACTCCTTTCTTAAGGGTTTTACAAATGCTGTCCCTTTTGTCACTGACAGTACTGACACCAAATAAATCATCTTGCTGGCATAAAAAGTTTTCTGATGCTTTAATAAACTCCTAATTCTACTATGCACTAATTAGAACTAGAAATGTATGCTTATTGTTTAGAACTAAAATTCGAGTATTTGTGGACTGTTTCCAGGAATACTCTGATGAGTTATTCTATTTCTCAAAAATTTAAGTGTAATAATATAAGCCATCTGATATTAGAAGTACTTTGTATCTTGAGACCCAGAAATAAAACTAGAAGCCACTGAGATGCTCTTCACCCTAACACTATTAAAATGAAGGTTAAAACATTAGTATTATAGAGTCTTCAGGGTATTCATGTTCTTTAATAAAATTGCATATATTTTTAAATAAATTCAGCATAGTCCAGAGGCATGAGAAGTAGTCAATATAATGATCAGCCCATGGACCTGAAATCAGACCTATTTTTGAGTCACAGCTCGTTCACTTTCTAGTTACATTGCTATGGGTTAGCCGTACTTCCTTCCACAATCTATGTCATCTACTGATAATACAAATCTCAAGTATTTGTATGAGGTTCAATGACACAATGCATATAAAAACACTGCAATCTCTGCCACACCATATAAATACTAACAACTATTATTACAGTCTGAAATTGGTAAAACTAAGAATACTTTATCCATAGTACAGTATTCCATTATGGTCACTGGAGAGATGTTTTCTTCATACCATCCTCTTTTCTCCTCCTTAACTACTTTTTCTCTATTATTTTTCCTTGCAACATTAAAATTATATAAAATAATTCAGAGATAAATGGGGAAATTATTATAAACTAGTGATAATTGAAAAGATTAGACTAGAGTTGGAAAAGCTAGACAGTTTAACATTTACCTTAATCCCCACATATTTGCTGAGACCTAGGAATACAAGTATTTAATATTACTTTCCATCCTCTGAACATATATTTTTATCTCTTAACAATATAATGTCCTGTTCAAATGTCCTGTAATAGCAAAATGTTTCTATTCTCATCCCTATCTCCATTCTTGAGTGCTTTCTAACATTTATCATTGGGAAAATGTTTATAACTGGTTAATTAAGGAGTCATAGTGTCTCATAGTGTCCTTTTTTTTCTTTCCTTTCTTTTCCTTTTTCAGGAGCTTGGTTAACTAAACCAGTTATTCATTCCATAAGGATTTTTAAAAGAAAGGCTTTACTTTTTGTCATTATAAATATCTTTAATATAACACCTTGATTAGATTCCAAAATTACTATATTAATCGACTTGTAATGAAGTTAGATCTTAACCATAGATAATGCTGTTAAGTATAAATAAATGTTCACTTTTAATGTTGCAAGATACTCCTGGAGTTTCAATTTTTAAATGGTATGTGATTAGATACTGTTTATTTTTGACAATTGATACTTGATAAGTTTTGTGTGCTTTATTATTAATAGAAAAAAATAAATTATAATTAATTAATCAAAGAAGCCATTTTTTGAGTTAGGAAGAGGGGAAATTGTATGTTGTAGATTACATCTATTATCTAACCAGGGAACACTACAACTGTTTATCCAAAATTTCCTGGAGTAAACTGCATTAGACAAGCTTTAAATTCAGGCCTCATTTCATAGCATTCCCTCTTGTCTACTAACATTGGCTTTGCCACTCCATGAGCTAACCTAACCTTAATCATAATGACCTGTTCTCTACTGAAGCCTTATCATAGTCTGAAATTATTGAATGTTTACATTTTAAAGTCTGTCTCCAATATTAAAAATCTCTATGACATTCTGCTTCTGCTTAGGATATAAAAAGGAACAAGAAAATATCCTCTCAATATAACAATGAAATAAAAAACAAATCATCTACAAAATCCTAAATTTTCTTGAGCCCATCAGATTGCTGAGGTCACAAGGTAGCAAAGTAAACTAAAATTCCAAAAAGTGATAACTCCCTTCTAGGAGAGAGGGGACACAAATTGTTTCACCTTTGGCAGTGCACAAGAAAGAGCAGCTGCCATTAAAGAAAAAAAAAGAAAAAAAAAACAGAAAAAAGAAAAAGAAACAGGTAAGAAGAAAACAGCTAAAATTTTGGTGATCACGTAAAGACTGAATGTAATTTAGCATAATTTTGAATAACTGGGGTGCTCAGTGAGGACAGAATATGTACATATTTGCAAGCTCTTCTCCTTACTCAGCTTTAACAAGAAAGATTAAGAGCAGAGCTGGATACCAGAGGAAGAAGCCTTCAGTGACACTGGCTTTGGGGTGGGGATTTGCTTTCACTGGGTTCTAGTCACACAGTGCCACTACTTCCCCAAACTCTTTTTACATACAAAGAAAAAGCCTTTAGACTCTGGAGAAGGATCAAGAAATCTTTTCATCTCTTGCACCTAAGAAAATATTTGTTCCTTCTGTGGAAACATAAAATTGAAAGTTATCTTTCCCTCCGTGAGGCACAAAAAATCATCTTGGACCCATAATTTTGCACTAATATAGGAAAAAGACTTCTAACAACTGGAGAAACATAGAAAATTCTCTCTTCCAGAGTTCCTCCAACCAGTACAAGGTAGAACTTGGCACTCATGGGAACAATGCGGGAGAGATGAAGGAAAGGTCAGAAACATTGAGAAAGCCACACTTCTAAGAACCGTTCTCAAAGGCCTTATCTAAGACTTGGTTCCTCGTTCTCTCAGTACAAGCTCAGCAATAAGTATCAAACCATGGTTTATTGCTGGCATAGGACAGTGAGCAGAGAGAGAAATCCTCAGATGTGATAAGACTGCAGGGAATAATGAAAGCTGCAAGTGAAACAGGAGTACTAAGAAAACCCCTCCAGCGTTTCAGAATCCATACTAAGCACAGGAACAAATAGATGATTGTGGAAAGAATTTAAAGGGTGTGGTACAGTGAAAGTGACTATAGAAACAACAAAAATAAAACCCAGCTCAACTGATAACTAGACTGACACAATTCTGTACATTAACACCTGACAAAGAGAAGAAGTACGTGTTAGTGGGTATAAATACAATTTATCCTAATTTCTACTCTTCTTCTATACACAATGTTTGACAAACAACCAAAACTTATGACACAAATATATATATATATGTGTATATTTTATTATTAAGCAATAAAAAACCAATAAGGAAATCAAGAGATGAGTAAAAAATTATTTTTCACACTGTGAAATGTGAAAAATTATTTTTCACACTTTACCTAAAAATCACAATATCAAAAATGAAGTCCTTTGATGGGATTATGAAGAGACTACAGACATTTGAAGAAAGACTCATTGACATAAAAGGTTAATATAAATTATCTAAGCTGAAAAACACAAAAAGAAAAAAAAACTGAATGGAGTATTCAAGAGCTGTGGAACAATACCAAACAGTCTGCAATATATGTACATGTAATGATTTATCAAAGAAGAAAGAGAGAATAAGGCAAATAAAACATTCAAAAGGATAATGGCCAAGAATTTTCTAAAATTAGTAAACAACTTCAAATCATAGATGCAAAAAGCTTAGATAACTCAAAAAAAGACAT
Organism: Pteropus alecto; assembly: GCF_000325575.1. Taxonomy (NCBI): domain Eukaryota; kingdom Metazoa; phylum Chordata; class Mammalia; order Chiroptera; family Pteropodidae; genus Pteropus; species Pteropus alecto. The sequence continues at coordinate 24,334,766 of NW_006439192.1, read as the reverse complement.
AAAAAAAGAGGCATATTATATTAAATTGCTGAAAAACAAAGATGAAATCTTAAAAGCAGTTTGGAAAATAAAAGAAACATTATATAGAAATGAAAAAAAATGATATCAGATTTATTGCTCAAAACTTTGCAAACACAAATATAATAATTAT
>NW_006439192.1:24322199-24334583 GCF_000325575.1 Pteropus alecto | reverse complement strand
TATTATTCTTATTATTATAATAAATAATCTTTAAGTACTAAAAGAAAAGGCATATCAATTCAGAATTCTATACCTGGAAAGTAAATCATTAAAAATTAATAGTGAAGTGAAAAATTTTTCAGACATAGAAAAGCTCAAAGACCCCATTGCCATCTGAACTGTACTATCAGAAATATTAAATTAAACAGTATTCAGTTGTTTAGGCATAAGGAATATGGCTCTATACAAAGTAATTTTCATGATTTCATTTTATTTCTACTATTGGCTTATTCATTTTATGTCTTTATTACTTTTATAGTGGTTGATCAAGGGTTTATAATATATATTTTTAATTTGCCACTTCATATATAGTATATGAACATGGTAAAAATGAAGGTAAATGTAAAAAGTCTTTTTTCCTCCTAATTTTTACTTCTTTTAAGAAATTTGACTCTCTGAAGCCAAATAACAACATATATTATGGGCTTTATAATATATGCATTAGTAAACTGCATGTCAACAATAGCCCAAAGGATAAGAGTGAGGAATGGAAGTGAATTGTGAAGTTCATATACTATATGTGAAGTAGCATAACATTTCTTGAAGATATATTGTGGTAAATTAAAGATGCATATTATAAACCCTTGAGCAACCACTAGAAAAGTAATAAAGACAAAAAATAAATAAGCCAATAGTATAAATAAAATGAATTCATGAAAATTACTCAATTAATCAAAAAAGAAGGTATAAAAGGGAGGAAAAAAAATGAGAAAAAAAGAAAAACCAGTATGATAGTAGATTTAGGTCCAAACAGGTCAATAATTACATTAAGTGTAAATAATCCAGAGAGCTCAAATGAAAAGCAGAGATTGTCAGGTTGATTTAAAAAGTAGTTGCAACTCTATGTTGTGGGAAAAAAAATTAAACATAAAAACATAAGTAGGTTAGGTAAAATGTGAGGGGAAAAAAATGTATGTATCATGTAAACAGTAATCAAATGAAAACTGAAGTGGTTTAATTAATATTATAATAAACAATCTTTTGAACAAAAATATTATCAAGATTAAAGAAGAGCATTACTTAATGATAAAGAAATCAATTCATCAAGAAAATTAATAATGGTAAATATATATACTCATAAGAACAGAGTCCCAATGTATGTAAAGCAAAAACTGATAGAACTGAAAGGACAAATAGAAAAACATATCCATTTTTTAATTCAATGAGTTTTTTAAATTATAGTTGAAATATAGTAATATATTAGTTTCAGTTGTACAGCATAGTAATTGGAGATCCACATAACTTGTAAAGTGATCACCTCATTAAATCTAGAACCCCTCTTCCCCCTTACATATTTATTACAACATTATTAACCATCTTTCCCATGCTACACTCTACATCTCCATGTCTATTCTGCAACTATCCATTTGTCTTTTTTTTGGCTATCTCTTTGCCTTTTTTTGCCATCCCCCACAACCCCCCACCCATCTAGTAGCCCTCAAAACATTGAGTTTATTTCTACTCTTGTTGTTGCTATTGTTCATTTTGTTCCTTAGATTCCATATGTACCAGAAATCATGCGATATTTGTCATTCTCTATCCATTTCATTCAGCACACTATCCTCTAGGTCCATTAAGGTAATATCTTTTTCCATCCCCTTCTTTTTAGTCTGTGTGTGTCTTTTAATCTGAAGTGAGTCTCTTGTAGGCAGCATATGTAGGGGTCTTGTTTTCTTATCCATTCAGCCATTCTATCTTTTAGTTGGAGCACTTAATTCTTTTCCGTATGATATACTAGTTGATAGGAACGTAGTTATTACCATTCTTTATTCTCATTTTTGATACTTTTTTTTTTTTTTTTTTTTTTTTTTTTTTTTTTTTTTTTTTTTTTTTTTTTAAAGAAGTCCTGTAATACTGGCTTGGTGTTGATAAATTCCTTTAGCTTATTTTTGTCTGGGAAGCTCTTTATTTGTCCTTCGACTCTAAATGATAGCTTTGCTAGTTAAAGGATTCTTGGTTGTAAATCCTGGGTTTTCATCAGGTTGAATATATTGTGCCAAGCCTTTTTGTCCTGCAGAGTTTCTTTGGAGAAATCAGCGGCCATCTTATGGATGCTCCCTTGTAGGTAAGTAACAGCTTTTCTTTTGCTGCTTTTAAGATTCTTTGTATTTAACCTTTGGCATTTTAATTATGATGTGTCTTGGTATGGGCCTCTTTGAGTTCATCTTTTTGGGGACTCTCTGAGCTTTCTGGGGTCATATGTCTACTTCCTTCATCAGATTAGGGAAGTTTTCCATCATTATTTCTTCAAATAGCCCTTCAACATCTTGTTTTCCTTCCGGTACCCCTATGACACAGATATTTTTACATTTAATAGTGTCCCATAGGCTCCTTAAATTATTATTACAGTCTTGGCTTCTTTTTTCTTGCCATTATGATTGAGTGTCCTTGGCTTCTCCAGCCTCTAATCGGTGGTTTGATCTTCTTCTATGTTCATTTTGTTTATTCCATTAAATATACTCTTCATCTAACGTGTTCTTCATTTCTGACTGGTTCCCTTTTATACTTTCCATTTCTATTTATATGTTTTTATCTCTTTGTTAAAGTTCTTACTGAATTCATCTACACTTCCCCTAAGTTCATTGAGCATCTTTATAACCAGTGTTTTGAACTCTGAATCTGTTAGATTGCTTGACTCCATCATTTCTGGATCTCTGTTCTGTTCTCTCATATGGTTTCTGCTTTTCTGTCTTCCCATTTTGGCTCCCTTTCTGTGTCTGTTTCTATGTACTCAACGAAGCTCCTAAGTCTCCCAGTATTATTAGTGTGGCTTCGTGCAGTAGATGACCAGTGGCACGGTCTTGAGAGAAGTTCAACATCAGGCCAAGTTTAGCCCCAGCCTGTGCTCCTCCAGGGCCATCTGTTAAGATTCAGCAAACAATACACAGATGCTGTGCTTATAGTTGCCCCAAGAGTCCAGCCCAGACACCCTGGTCAACTGCCACCAGTGTGAGTCGAGGCACTGCTCAGCAAGGAGCACCTAACTCTCCAAGGATACACCTGGATATGGCTTGGATAGGGTCGCAAGATGGGAGATGAGGAGTTTCAGGGAATCTTCTGGGCAGAATGACCTCTGTTATCCAGTTTGATGACATCTTATCTATGACTGGTGCTGAGTCTGCACGCTGGGAGGGGGGAGGGTTCAACAGAGAAACAATGGATACCACCAGCACTTCTGTCTGGGTCCTCACTCTGACAACTCAGTGTCCCCCGTAAGTCCCTGGTGCCTCCAGCGCAGCCAACCTGAAGCTAGTGCTCAGAGCGACCAAGTCTATTACTCCGAATGTTCTCTCCAGGACATGGTCCCTTTAAGAGGTGCATGCAGCAGCTGGCTGCAGCTGCCATGGCCTCTGTCTCACTCAGCTGCTCCAGGACAGGCAGCCTTGCATCTTCTCCTACTTTCTACCATTGCAGGATGATTAATTATTTCTCTCCCTAATTGTAATGCTTCTATTCCTCTAGATCTCAGGCAATTTTCCTTGCTGTTTGCTCCATATTTCTGTCATAACTTTGATTTGGTCTCAGGAGGGATGAACAGAGACTCTATCATCTACACCATTTTCTTCTCTCTCCGAGAAATATACACTTTTAATTGTGGACTTAAAAACTCCTCTCTCAGTAACTGAGAATACATATAAATAAAATCTGTAAGAATATAAGTTTTGAACACATTATCAACCAACTTGACCACTTTGAGATTTATAGAGTTCTCCATCCAAGAACAGCAGGAAATACATTATTTTCAAGTATTCCTATAATATTCACTACAAGTGGAAAATATTCTGGCCCATAAAAGGAATCTCATCCAATTACAAAATAATTAAAATCATATTACCTCTAATTAAAACGGAAGTAAATGAATAGCAGAAAGTGTTTTATTTGGGAACCTGGCATACCCTGCCAGAAGCTAGGCAGCCTTCTCTGCCCAGGCAATTTTTGATGTCAGGAGGCATAACACACAAATAAAGAATCTGAAATAAATTTATTACTCACACAATAATCAGCAAAAGGATTCCCCAAGGGAAGAGCTCAGTTTCTTTCTAGAGTGAAACAGCTGTGAGGGCAGTGGGTAGCTCAGGTTTTTATTGTATTTGGGAGTCGAGTTGGGCAGGATTTGTATGGTTGAACTTCCCTTGTCTTTCTGATCAGTTTTTCCAGATAAGGGCAAAGGGAAGAGGGAGAGGTGAGGCTTCAAGCTGTCAGTGATCAAACATCAAAAAAAAAAAAAAAATTAAATTCTTTGTAATAGAAAGGTATCTGAATAATTGCTACATATTTGGAAATTGAGCAACATGTTTCTAAATAGCTTGTGATACAATTAAATTTGCATTGTAATTTATTTGAGAAGATGAAGGATGAGGTGAGGTGCTGAAAGTGGACTAAATCTTAACATAAATACACCTTATTAAATATAATCTAGAATCAATAAATCAGAAATATAGTATTTTAATTATATGTAATACATATAATATAATATAGTATATATTATAATGCATCATATTATGTATTATCATACATTTTTCTTTTCTCATTTAAAGTGAAAAGCTACTTGCTTATTTCCTAATTAAATAAATTTGAATAAGCTGAAAGAACAGGTATAGTATAACTATATATACATACACATATAATTTAGAAGTATAGAGATTTCCACCAGAAGAAATAGCTGAAAGGTTTATAAGTGATTTCACTCTGCTAGTAAGAAAGAACACTTTAGGATTTTAAATTTAACAGATATATACATTATAAACCCTTGAACAACCACTAGAAAGCATAATTGTTTAGAAAAAAACTAAAAAGCAAGCAAACTTTTATTATTTGCTCTGCTACTTATTATGGGACCTTGATAAATTCACTTTAACTCTTTGAATCACATGTCCTTATTTTAGTAACAGTGTAATTAAATTTAACTATTTCCCAAAGGGTGTCCCAAGGTCACTACTGTTACCCATGAGAAGGTTTATTATGTCAAGTTTGCAAAGTTTAAGATTTAGGTAAATTAAAGATTTCTTTTCTTTAGGATGTCTGCAAGTCACCCAAGCTAGTTTGCTTAATGAATCTCTAAGAAAGGGAGATTAAAAACTAGCCACAATCCTAGATAAAAGTTCATCCTGGATAAAAGCTATTCTGAGTCAAACCAAGGGAATATGTGCAGAGAGTAATGGATTTCTTCTCAGAATACAACCTCAGGTCTACTATAAAATATGAATGAATGAACATTCAAGATCCCTAAGTTTCTTCCACATAACATAGCAAAAGTGCTTGTAGGTTGAAAACATAAGATGCATATGAGGTGAGCAAAGTAAATGTCAGTACGACAGCTATGAAATGTGACCTTTGAAAAATACTAGCTTCTGATGTTTCCTCTAAGCTATTCATAAAACACTCACCAAAATTCTTGGCTGCAAGATATGTACTATGATTTGGTTTTTCTCATTTATTTTACTTGGAGTTCATAGACTTCTTACATCTGTTGCATGAAGTCTTCAATTAATTTTGATACATATCAGCAATTATTTGTTCAAATATTACATCTGTCTGATTTTTCTCTCCTCTCCTGCAATTCCAGCAACAAAGTTTAAATTTTCTCACTTTATCATTTATATGAGATCTCTTTTATATTTTCTTCTTTTTTTACTTCCAATTAATGTTGCAGTTTATGAATTCCTTCTTCATTTGTGTTGCGTCTCCTCAGAAAAGCCATCCTTTGATATCTTAAGTAATGACATTATAGTTTTCAGTTACAATTTTTTCATTTTCAAAAATAGTTTATTGTTCTCTCCAAAAAATTCTCATTTCTTTTCTAACCTGGGAAGAAAACTGAGTTATTTTAAAGTCTGTCTTTATGATCTAGAACACTTTACAAATCTGTTTCTATCATCTTCCTTTTTGCTGTGTCATTCATGATGTCTTGTCTCTTCTTGTGCCCACTTTCTTTTTAATGTCAGACATTATATTTGTAAAATTGTAGAAACTACTCAAGACCTAGGATTTCACTTTTCTTCTGAAAGGAATTATGATGTTTTTCTCAGGTACCTGGATGAACTGGCAATCTGAGTCACAATTCCAAAGATTAAAATGATTCAAATCTGAGCTGTAGTACCTGCAAAGGTCTATCTTCTTCTGGTTCACCTTTACTTCAAAGGTGTAGTTTCTCAGATCCCAACTAAAAGTAATGGGTATTCACAAGGGTGAGACTTAGATTCCAACCCCTATTACACTAGTCTATAAGACTATTAAAAGCGAAACTTAGCCTCTGCATCAATGCTCCAGCTGGACATGTTCTAAATGACTGGACTCACCAGTCTGATTTCTTTCTTTCCTTGAATGTGCATTTGATGACAATTTTCTAAGTGATGATATTATTTCAGATGTAGCTGGACTGGTATTTCTTCATTATTTTCCAGATGGCTTTCTAAGTAGAATTTTTGTTTTTAACTCAGCTTTTCAATTATCTAGTTGTTTGTTATTTATAAATACTATTACTTACAAGTATTATTTGTAGTAACATTTGTTACTTATAAATAATATTATTATTACCACTACTCTAATTCAGGCATTAATCATCTCATTGAACTAACTCCTTGACTGGCTTTCAAGATTTCTTTCCTATGTTATTGTCTTGCATCAAATCTGTCTCTATACTGCTGCTAGAGCCAAATTCCAACAGGAAAATCTAATACTGTCACTTTCATGTTTTAAATTCTTTAATAACTTCAGTGTTTATAGATAGCAGTGTATAGAAATAATAATGAGAATAAACTTTGGATTAAAACAAAACTCGTTTCAAACCCTATCTCTAATAATAGTTACATGAGTTTGGGAAAATTACTTACATTATCAGCTCCAGTTGTCCAAGCTCTAAAGTGAGCATGATATTAACAATTAGCATATAAAGTTATGTTAAGATTAAATAAGAAATAAAGTACTTTATAGAGAGTATTAATGAGATGAATAGCACTTAGGATAGCAATGAAAGAGTTCACTTGATATTAGGATTTTTCTTATGTCTAAACTACCTCTGATCACATAAACATTCCATAATTTCTATTCTCTTTATTCCTTTTCATATATTATTTCACCTTTTAATTTGGAGAGAAGCTAGAGAAAAATTAGAAATAAGTAGGGTTTTTTTATTTGTTTGTTTGTTTGTTATCTTTTAAAGTAGTTGGAGAGCCAAACACTCTGTTTCATACCTCAAGTAAACCTACCCACAACCAATTCTTTAAATTACAGGTGGGGAATTGGGCCATGAAAAATATAGTAATGAAAATGTGCATGATTTATCTTTATAGAAGGCCAAAAAAGGAGTGACTGCAGTAACATAGAGCAAGAATTCAAGTTGGTTCAGGAAAATATTTCTGAGGCATCTATCATGGAAGAAGCACAATGTATTTTAACAAAAGAGTTCCTAAAAACAAAACAACGGAGACTATCTGCTGACTGCAATTGTGTTATATAAGTAACTTTTATTATAATTTTTTATAAAATGCAATAATATTTTCATGCAAAAGAGGAAATATTAAAAGCTCCATCTGAAATAATGTCATCACTTTAAAATTTTTCATCAAATGTGCATCTTTAGTATTCAGATTTTCAGTGCTCATTTCTCATCTGATCCCTCAAAATCAGTCATCCTTCCTTACCCCTTTAGAATCAAGGCATACGTAGAATCTAAATAAGCTTAAAATAAGAGAATAGTATATAAAAGGCACATGAAGATATGAAGGCAACCATTAAATAAACTTAATTCCATCTCATTGAATCTGATGAAATGGTTGATGATTTTTAAATTTGGCAACACAATCTAAACATCTTAAACATAATTCTCCAGAAAACGACTAATTGAAATCTGTCGGAGATCATAGAAAAAGGTTTTAGTCATCTGATGCTTAACCACACCCTGAGTGAGATGAATATGCACTTATTTGGCTAATGAGTTTGCCTTCAAACTCCGAATACTCAAATTGAAATAAATCACCAGGCAACTACATCAGCAGCCACAGAAAAGAAGTAAAAAAATTAATAAATTGCAAACCAAAGAAATATTACACACTAACAAAATACCCAATTTCATCGCTTCTAAGACTTTATCAATTGTAAGATGTACTCTTATCTCATATTCCACCAACAATTTACACAGGCAATTCATTTATGACATGTTACTGATTCCAACGTGTATCCTGATTTCAGAGATGATAAATGTGAAAAAAAGTCTATCTTTGAAAATTAAAATGTGGCTATTTTTATTTAATTTATTGACTTTAACTTTTGCCTGTTGAAACAGAAGGAAATCTGTCTCAATCCTAGAATTTCTGATATTTTTTAAATCCATTTAAGCAAAAATTAACTGTACAAATGACTATAAAAATGACTGTAGGTAGAATCTCAAAGAGCGACTTTGTCTGATGTGAAAGTTGTAATCACCAGAGATACAGCAGATAAAAAAACAGAAAATATAAAAATTATTTGCCCTTTGGGAGCCCGTGTGTGTGTGTGTGTGTGTGTGTGTGTGTGTGTGTGTGTGTGTGTGTTCGTGTGTGTGTGTGTGTTTCTCTTTTTGTTCTAAATACCATATTTAATTCTGTCAGTGAACATTCCTCTTCTTTTTGCTCCTGTGTCAACTTTAATTCTTGTAAACTCTGCTGATTTCTCACCTCTCTTAGGACTGTTGTCTTTACTTATGCCCATTTCACACTCTACTAAGCATATTTTCTGATTAACAATTAAAAGGACCGAACTATCAATCCTCTCAGAAAGAAAAAGAAAAAAGAAAATTTACAAAAACAAGTTAGAATGCTCCCAGTCATGAATTTCCTCATAGAAATCAGAACAAAGGAATTATCTTGCCTATTTCATTAGGTTGTAGTAATAACATATATCAAGATTTAGCAACCATTATTCCACTGATAGCAGCCACCAAACCTGTGCTCTAGCAAAGATACCTTTATTATATTTATTCAACAATCACTGTTTTCAGACACATCCACCACTCCTTCGATGCTAACATGAAGGACAAAATATCCTATTAAAAGTTGCAAGGACACTGGTCTCTATTTAACTACAGCAATTATCTTATTGTAGAACATTTCCGAAGGACAAATTGTGCATATAATTCTTAGAAATAACATAAGACAGTCATTTTCTGAAGTCAGTGGCAGTTTCAGAATTAATAAATAAGAGAGGCTTGTAATGACTGTCTGGTGTGCTGGGCAATCTGTGGACTTTTCTTGAATCTACATTTCCATTGTTTTTACATAAGACTGAAAAACTACTAGTTTTATATCAAACAATTAGAAGTGAGTAGTGTAACTGATGGAAATCACGGGGAAGAGAACAGCCCATAGTGTACCTTGATGCTTATCACACTCTAGACTAATGATGGTATCAAAAATACATCCTCAAAATCATAATTCCAGACATAGCAAAGTGTAGTTCATTTACACAGAACCCATAGAGTATAATGTGCTCCTGTCAAGGAGTGCACATCCCATTAAAGTCAAATAAAAGATAGTGATACCTATAAGAAAGATACCTTCGTGAAGACAAGTGTCCTCTAACAAATTTTAAAACCCAAATTATTAAATGTAAGAATTTATTTCTAAAATTTTGTTCTTCTTAGTTATTTTTAAAGTGTTTCTTTAGTACACAAAGATCTGTATTTTCTTTCTTTACTTTCAATTTAAAATTCATCAATCATAATGACCTATAGGACAACATAAAAGTAGTTTGAACATGAATAACAGTATTATATAAATGTTATTTCTAACTAATATTAATAATGATAAATTTTATATCACATCGATTTTTCACCTCTATTCAGTAGAAACAGAATCACGAATTATGACTATTGTTGCTTCTGTGTATAAACAGAATCATGAATTATGACTATTGTTGCTTCTGTGTATGTTCTTTTTTACATTGATTTGTAGCATTATACAAGCTTCAAGTGTAAACATTATAACTTGACATTTGTATACACTACAGACTGCTCACTACCAAAGGTCTAGTTTCCCCTTTACCCATTTTACCCTTCACTGGTAACCACCAATCTGTTGTCTGTATCTGTGAATTTGTTTTATTTCTTCATTCTTTTTTATATTTTACACATGAGTGAAATCATATAGTATTTGTCTTTCTCCATCTGACTTATATTATTAGCATAATATGTTCAAGTTTCAACTATGTTGTCGAAAATGACAAGCAAGATTTCATCTTTTTGGTGGCTGAGTAGTGTTCCATTGTATACATATACCACTTCTTCATCCATTTATCCATTAAGGGACACTTAGGTTGTTTCTACATCTTGGCTATTGTATATAATGCTGTTATTATCATAAGGGTGCATATATCTTTTCGAATGAGTGTTTTCGTATTCCTTGGGTAAATACTTGGAGGTGGAATAGCTGGATGATATGGTAGCTCTAATCTTAATTTTTTGAGGAATCCCCATAGTGTTTTCCATAGAGGCTATACAAATTTACACACCTACTAACAGTTATGAAGGTTACCTTTTCTCCACATTCTCTCTAACACTTGCTTATTGTCTTTTTGTTATAGCCATTCTAACTGGTGTGAGGCAATATTTCATTATGGTTTTGGTTTGTATTTCCTATTAGTAATGTTGAACAATTTTTCATGCGCCCGTTGGCTAACTGTATGTCTTCTTTGGGAAAAAAAAGTCTCCTCAGATCCTCTGCCCATTTTTCAACTGAATTGTTTGTTTTGTTTTTGAGTTGTATGAGATCTCTATATATTTTGAATACTTACCCTTTCTCAGATGTATAATTTGAAAATATCTTTCACCATTCAGTAGGTTGCCTTTCGTTTTGTTGATTGATTCCTTTACTGTACAAAAGCTTTTTAGTCTGATGTAGTCCCATTGGTTTATTTTTGGTTTTGTTTCTCATGCCATTGGAGTCAAATCTACAAAAACATCCTAAGGACAATGTCAGTGAGCTTAATACCTATCTTTTTCTTCTCCGTATTTTATGATTTAAGGTATTACATTCAAGTCATTAGTTCATTTTGAGTTAATTTTGTGTATGGTGTAATATAATGATCTAGTTTCATTTGTTTTGCATGTGGCTATCCAGTTTTTCCAACATCATTTATTGAAGATATTTTCCTTTCTTTATTGTTCTTGGCTCCTTGGTCATAAATGAGTTGTCCATATATGTGTGGGTTTATTTCTAAGCTCTCAATTCTGTTCCACTGCTCTGTGTGTCCATTTTTCAGCCAATGCAACACAGTTTTGATTGTTATAGCTTTGTAGTATAATTTGAAATTGTCAAGTGTGATAACTCCAGCTTTGTTTCTTTTTTTCTCAGGATTGCTTAGGGTCTCTTGTAGCTCCGCACAAATTTGAGGATTTTTTATTTGATTTCTGTGAAAAATACCATTGGGACTGTGATAGGGGTAGCACTGTCTGTAGATTGCTTTAGGAAATGTGAACATTTTAATAAGATTAATCTTTTCAATCCATGAACATGGAATATCTATCTATTTCTCTATCTTCTTCAATTTATTTCAACAATAATTTGTAGTTTCAATGTACAGGTCTTTCATCTCCTTGTTTAAATTTATTCTTAGGTATTTTATTCTTTTTGTTGTGATCGTAAAATTGTTTTCATTTCTTTGATATTTCATTGTTGGAATATGAAACAGATTTTTGTATATTGATTTTGTATCCTGCAACTTCACTATCTTTGTTTATTATTTCTAATAGTTTTTCGGTGAAGTCTTTAGAGTTTCCTACATATAAAATTATTTCATCTGCAAACAGTGACAGTTTTACTTCTTCCTTTCCAATTTGGAAGCCTTTTATTCCTTTTTCATGCCTAATTTCTCTGGCTAAGACTTCCAGTACCTTCCAGTACCATGATATTTTCAGTGGGGAGAGTGGGCATCTTTCTCTTGATCTTGAGGAAAAGCTCTCAATTTTTCACTATTGAATGGACGTTAACTGAGGGTTTGTCATATACAGCTTTTATTATGTTGAGGTATGTTTCTTCTATACCCATTTCATTGAGAGGTTGTGTTATCAATGCTATTGTATCATGTCGAATGCTTATTCTGTATGTAGTAATTTGACCATATGATTTTTATTTTTCATTTTGTTAATGTGGTATATCACATTGATTGATTTTTGAAATTTTATATTCATGGCCTTGGGTTTTTACAAAAGTACTTTTCTATTTTCCTATTTCTAAACTAAATTTAGTTCTAGAGCAAAAATCCAGCATATCCTTAATTCTGTAAACTGGAAGTATTTATATTTAAATCTGGGACAAAAAAATTATTATCATCAGTTATTTAATTGTGAGCATTGAAAAACTTTATAGGTTG
>NW_006439192.1:24314725-24322188 GCF_000325575.1 Pteropus alecto | reverse complement strand
TCATAATAATGCTTCAAGAAATATTGTTTTACATATAAATGTAAAACTTTATTTTTATATATTATGTACCTAGTCATCTTATTCAATATTTTAACTATTTTTCAGAGCAATTTTAGGTTCACAGAAAAATCAAGAGAAATGTACAGAGATTTTCCATATAGCCACTGCCCTACTCATGTCTGGCCTCCCTCATTATCAACATCCCCCACCAGAGTGCTACATTTATTATAATTGATGAATCTACATTGATGCATCATAATCAACCAAACTTCATAGTTTACCTTACAGTTCATTCTTGGTGTTGTGCATACTATAGGTTTAGATAAATGCATAATGATATGTATACATCATTATAATATACACAGTATTTTCACTGCCCTATAAATACTCTGTGTTCCACCTATTCATCCCTACCACCCAAGGACCCTAGCAACCACTGATCTTTTAGCTATCTTTACAATTTTTCCTTTTCTAAAATGTCATATAGTTGGAATAATCTAGTATGAAACCTTCACAGTATATAACCTCCCTCTCAGATTGGCTTCTTTCACTTAGTAATATGTATTTAAGACACCCATCTTTTTTTATGGCTTTCTTTTTAGTGCTGAATAACATTCCATTGTTGGGATGTACCATAGTTCATTTATTTATTCATCTACTAAAAGATATCTTGGTTTATTCCAAGTTCCGGCAATTATAAATAAAACTGCTATAAATTTCCATGTATAGGTTTTTGTTTGAACATAAATTTTCACTACTTTATGTAAACGCCAAGGATTATGATTATGAGATCATATGGTAAGAGTATGTATAGCTTTATAAGAAACTGCCAAATTATATTCCAAAGTGATTTACCATTTTTAACTTCCTCTAGCAATGAGAGTTCTTGTTGTTCCACCTGCTTGTCAGCATTTGATATTTTCACTGTTCTAGATTCTGGCCATTCTAATAGATGTGTATTGGTATTTCATTATTGTTTCAACTTGAATTCTCCTGATGACATATGATGCAAATCATCTTTTCATATGCTTATTCTATTTGTATATTTCTTTATTAGTTTTGTGTCTTGCAAATATTTTCTCCCAGTCTGTGGCTTGTTTTCTAATTCCCTTGATGTTTTCTTTTGAAGTTTGAATTTTACTGAAATCTAGCTTCTCAATTATTTCTTTCATGGATTGTGTCTTTTGTGTTGTATCTAAAAAGCCAACGTTTTGTATCTATATTTATTAATTTTTTTGTATGTGTGTATCCAGTTGTTCCAGTGCCATTTATTGAAAGACTATCTTTGCTCCAGTGACTTTGTTCTTTGTCAACAGCTGACTATATTTATGTAAATCTATTTATGGATTCTCTATCTTTTCCATTGATCTATTTTCTGTTCTTTCATCAATACCACACTGTCTTGGTTATTATAGCTTTATAGTAAGTCTTGAACTGAAATAATATGAGTCTTCCAATTTTATTCTTCTCTTTTAATATTGTGTTGGCTATTCTGGGTCTTTTGCTTCTCCATATAAATTGTAGAAACATTTTTTTGCTATCTACACAATCACTCGTTGGAATTTTAATTGGGATAACATTTAGTTATTGCTCAAATTGGGAAGACATCTTGACAATATTTTACTTGTATGTTCATGAACATGGAATATCTCTTCATTTATTTAGTATTTTTTAATTGCGTTCATCAGAGATTTCCTTCTATAGATGTTATAAATATAAGATTATATCGATCTTATAAATATTTTGTTAGATTTATACCTAAACATTTTATTATAGGAAGTAACATAAATAGTATTGTATTTTTCATTTCAAATTCCATTTGTTCATTGCTGATATCATATAGGAAAGAGATTTACTTTTGTATATTAACCTTGCATGCTTCAACCTTGTTATAATCACCTATCAATTCCAGTTTTTTGTTGATTCTTTCAGATTTTCTACACAAGTGAACATGTCGTCTGCAAACAATGACAGTTTTTTTTATTTCTTTCTACCTATTCTGTATCCCTTTTATTTTATTTTATTTATTTTATTTTATTTTATTTTTGCCTAAGTGTATTAGCAAAGACTTCCAGTATAATGTGGAAAATCATTGGTAAGAAGAACATTCTTGCTTTATTTGTGATTTTAATGTGAAAAATTAAGTTTCTTACTATTGAGTATGATGTTTTTTGTAGATGTTCTTCATTGCATTGAAGAGGTTCCCCTCTATTCATAGTCACTGAGTTTTTAAAATAAATAAGTATTGAATTTTGTCGTGTTTTTTCTGCATCTATTATTATGATCATGTTATTTTTCTTCTTTAGTCTGTAGATTTTCAAATGTTCACCCAGCATTGCATAATTGGGATATATCCCACTTGGTCATGTGTGATTATTTTTGTATAATTATACAATATATAATTATTTTTATACATTGTTAGATTTGATTTTCTAACATTTTATTTGAGAATTTTTGTTTCTGTGTTCATGAGAGACATTGATCTGTATTTTTGTTTTGTTTTGTTTTGTTTTATTCTTATACTCTCTTTGTCTGGTTTTGGTAGTAAGGTAATGCTGGCCTAGTAGAATGAGTTAGAAAGTATTACCTCCGAGTCTATCCTCTGAGGGAGTTTATAGAGAATTGGTATAATTTCTTTCTCAAATGTTTTGTAAAATCATCAAGGAACCCATCTGCATTGGTGCTTTCTGTTTTGGAAGGTTACTAATTATTGATTCAATTTCTGTAATAGACATAGACCTATTCAGATTATTTCTTCTTCTGTGAGTTTTTAAGATTGTGTCTTTTAAGAAATTGGTCCATCTGATCTAGGTTATCAAATTTCTGGACATCGAGTTGTTTATAATATTTATTAATTATTCTTTTAATGACCATAGAATCTGTAGTGATGTCCTCTCTTATTTCTGATATTAGTTATTTATGTCTTGTTTTCTTCTCTTCTTAGTCTGGTTAAGGGCTTATTGATTTAATGATTTTTTTTTTCCAAAGAACCAGCCTTTGATTTTGCTGATTCCTCTATAGATTTGCCTGTTTCAATTTCATTGTTTTCTGCTCTTTTTGTTATTGCTTTTCTTCTTTTTCCTTTAAATTAATGTTCTTTTCTCTTTTTATGGTAGAAGGTAAGATTATTGATCTTAAATCTTTATTCTTTTCTAATATATGTATTCGTGCTATAAAACTCCCTGCAAACACTGCTCTCACTGCATCCTACAAATTTTGATAAGTCGTAATTTTATTTTTGTTTAGTTTAAAATATTCTTAAATTTCTTTTGAGATTTATTTAGAAGTGTGTCGTTTAATCTCTAAATTTTTTAGGATTTTTTGTTATCTTTCTGTTATTGATTTAGTTTAATTCTCTTGTGGTCTAGAAGCAGATACGATATGATTTCTTTTTTTTTAATTTGTTGAGTTGTGTTTTGTGGCCCAAAATGTGGCTTATCTTGGTGGATCTTTCATGTGATCTTGAGAAGAATGTACATTCTGCTGTTGTTGAATGAATTATTCTATAGATATCAATTATATCTAATTGATTGATAGTATTATTGAGTTCAACAATGTTCTTACTGATTTTCTGCCCATTGAATCTGTCCGTTTTTTGATAGAGGAGTATGATGTCTCCAAATACAATAGCAGATTTTCTTTTCCTTCTTGAAGTTCTATTAGTTTTTGCCTCATGTACTTTGATGTTCTGTTTTTAGATGCACAAATATTAAAGACTACGTCTTCTTGGAGAATTAATCTCTTTTATCATTTGCAATAACCTTCTTTATCCCTAATAATTTTCTTTACTTAATGTCTATTCTGTCTGAAATTAATATAGGTACTCTTGCTTTCTTTTGTTTGGTGTTAGCATGGTTTATGCTTTTCCATATATTAACTTTTAATATATATGTGTGTATATATATATGTACACACATATATCTTAATATTTAAAATGAGTTTCTTATAGAAAACATATAATTGGATCTTGTTTCTTGATCCACTCTCACAATCTCTGTCTTTAATGGGTGCTTTTAGGCCATTGTAATTCAAAGTGATTATTGATATAACTGGATTAATATCTATCATCTTTGTTAGTTTTTATGTGTTAATCTTGTTTGTTACTGTTTTTGTCTTTTAATCTTCTGTAGGTTTAATTGAGCATCTATAGGATTCCATTTTCGATACTTAATTAGCACATCGGTTATATTTCTTTTGTTATTTTTCTTTAAAGGTTGCCATAAAGTTTGCCATGTACACTTACAACTAATCCAAGTCTACTTTCAAATAACACTATACAAGTTCATAAGCAATGTGAATACATTATTTTTAAAAAATCCTAATTTTTCTCTTACTTCCCTTGTATTATTGCTGTTATTTATTTCATTAATACATAACCATACATATATACATATAAATATATTTATATAAGACATATAAATAACATATAATTGAATACATTGTTGGTATTATTACTTTTAATTATCTATTAAATCAATTAATAAGAAAAATAAGAGTTTTTATCTTACCATCACTTAATCATTTTTCCATGTTCCTCCTTTATATAAATTCAAGATTCTGTCCCATATTATTTTCCTGCTCTCTGAAGAATTTCATTTAACATTTCTTGCAGGACAAATCTACTCTCAATATTTCTTCAAATTTTATTTGTCTGAGAAAGTCTGTTTCTCCTTCATTTTTAAAGGACAATTTCACAGGGTACAGCATTCTTAGTCAATGATTTTTTTTTTTTTTTTTACTTAACACCTTAAATATTTTACTCCGTTGTCTTGTCATTTGCATGTTTTCTGAGAAGGCAGATGTAATTCTTATGTTTGTTGCTCTACAGTTAAGGTGAATTTTTCCTTAGAAAGAAAAGATTTTTTTAAGAAAGGATATTTTCTTTATCTTTGATTTTCTGTAATTTGAAAATGATATGTATAGGTATAGTTTTTTTGTTTGTTTGTTGTAATTTTGATTTTGGCATTTATCCTGCTTGAGTTATCCTGCTTTGAGCTTCCTGAATCTGTGATTTTGTACCTGATATTTATTTGGGAACATTCTCAGTTATTATTACTTTAATATTTATCATTTTCTTTCTACTCTTTCTTTTCTTTCTGGTATTTACATTATGTATATGTTATATCTTTTGTAGTTTTCTCATTGTCCTTGAATATTCTGTTCGTTTTTTTGTTGTTGTTTGTTTGTTTTTTTGTAGCTTTTGTTCTCTTTGCTTTTCAGTTTTGGTAGTTTCTATTTAGATATCTTCATACCCGGAGATTCTTTTCTCGACCATTTCTGGTCTTTATTCTTTATTTGTGTTACAGTGTTTTTGACCTCTAGAATTTCCCTTTAGTTCATTCTTAAGATTTTCATCTCTCTGTTTAAATTGCCCATCTGTTTGTTCTTGCATGCTTTTCATTTTACCCATTACAGCCCTTAGCATATCAATCATAGTTGTTTTAAAATTCCAGTCTGATAATTTCAACATCCTTGTCATATCTTATTCTGATGCTTGTTTTATGTCTTTAAATTGTTGAGTTTCTTTTGCTTTTGGTGTGCCTTGTAATTTTTTCCTTGATAACTAGATATGATGTACTGGGTAAAAGAAATACTGTGAATAGAACTTTAGTTATGGGTCATAACTTTTGAGGGGGAGGGGTTTTTCAGTGATCCTATGCCTCTGTACTACAAACTTTACAGTGTTTCTCAGTTATTTTTCTCCCCCTACCACCCTGTTACATGGGACAGGATAGCTAGAAAGTTAGGCTCCCAGTCCAGTTAGGCTCCCATAATATCCTGCAGTTTGGGCTCTGGTTAACTAACATCTCCTGAGAATGAGCCTTCTTTAGAATAGCAGAGTGCTCTGGCATATTTCAAAATGGTTCCTTTTCCTCTCGCTCTGCCAGAGCACAAGAGAATTTTTTTTCCCGGTTATAACAAATAAGAACCTGGAGGTAAATCTCACAAAATGGGAATCACCACTATGATTGGGTTTCCCTAGAAATTTTAACTTTCAAAGTTGAACACAGCAGGCCTTCAGCATTTCATCAGTCACAGCTCAGATTTCCCTACCCTGGCACTTGTTCCCATGGTGGTTTTTGCTCTCAAGTCTCCGTGTATTCGCTTGTCTATCTCTTCTATTTGGGGGACAACACTTCACTCTGTGTCCTCATCTGTTTTATGAATCTTAAAAGAGTTGTTAATTTTTCAGGCGTTTCAGCTTTTTACTTGTTAGCACCAAGAGGCAACTTTAAGCTCCTTATATGTGGAACTGAAAACCAGACGTCTTATTGAATGTTTACATTGTTGGTATTTTTTAGGTTTTTCTCTGGTGTTTTTTTTGTTTGTTTGTTTGTTTTTTTGTTTTGCCTTTTTGTCATCATCACTATTATTTTCTATTGTTCCAGAAAATTTAGCTGACATAATAAAATTATAAAAATCATGGAGAGAAGTAAAACTTTCAATTAGTACAAATTGTATATAGTTGTTTATTTATAAAAAGAACACCTGAAAATTTCAATTTCCGAAATTTTCTTCTGATTTTTAATTTACAGACCTTTGAATTTACAATCAGTGTCAAGTATATTGCTCTCCAAATATGTCCATGACTAACTATTCAGAACCCTTGAATAAGTTAAGATTAAATGATAAAGGGAAATTAAGATTGCAGATATAATTAAGGTTGCTAATTAACCTTGAAATGGGGAGATTATACCAAATTAACTGGGCAGACCCAATGTAATTACAAGGGTCATGAAAGTGAAAGAGAGAGGCAGAAAAGGGAGAATCAGAGAAATAACAGCATGGAAAGGATTCAGCTGTATGCTGGCTTTGGCAATGGAAAAAAGGAGCCATGAGCCAAGGAACGCAGGTGGCCTCTAGAAAATGGGAAAGGCAAGAAATGGTGTTTTCCCTAGAGCCTCCAGAAAGAACACAGCCCTGCCAACACTTTGAATTTAGCCCAATGAGTCTCATCTCTGACTTATGACCTCCAGAACTGTAAGATAATGCATTTCTGTTTCTTTAAGTTGCTAAGTTTGTGGTATTTTGTTACTGTAACAACAGGAAACCAATGTATCCTCTTAACCTCACCTTGTAGAATGTTCCTTTTATGTTCCAATATGGTATTTTCCTTTATATTTATCCTCAAACAAGTATAAATCTATCCAGACACAAGTTTTGTCAAAAGGTGGAGTATGCGATTTACGTTGTCCCACTCTATAACCACTTGGGTGTTTTTCAAACCTCTTTCTTGAAAATGCAGTTGGAAAGTATAATTTTTATTAGTTACCATTCTCTAACAGCCACTCATGTATTGTAAACAAGATTTCCTCCTAGCATTTAATTGAACATTGTGAAAATTTAAAATCCTCTCTTCTGTCTACTACCAGGATTCTTCCTGTATCCACTCAGTTGCATGGGATTAATTATGTGGATAAAGTATGCATGTATAGTTATAATTTTTCACTCCCATTCACATT
>NW_006439192.1:24300470-24314692 GCF_000325575.1 Pteropus alecto | reverse complement strand
ATGAATCTAGAATGTGATATGTAGGGTTTGAGGCCTAATAAGTAATATTAGTAATATGTTCTTTGCTAATAAGTAATATGTTCTTTGCTTCAGAATAATGGCTACTCTGCTTTTTCTCTGCTATGGAGTTTGAATTTTTGGATAAGATGTGGACAACAAAGGAGAGACAAAGTATGTTTCTACCTACTTTGATGTTGGCATAGCATTGCTGACCTACCAATTTCACTTTTAGTTTCATTCTACTGGCATTGGCATTCATAGAAAATTCCCTACATACCATTTGGAACAGGAAACCTGTCTTCAATTATCAAAAAATAATTCTTTGGCAGTGGCTTCTTGACCTTACATCTGCTTATCTCATTACAAGACAAATTTGTGCTGCCCTTTTGAAATCATCTTCTAGTAAGGAAACTAAGCACTACAACCAGCTCACAATAGTAAAACACAAACCAGATTCATTTAGCAGCAATGTCCTTGAAATTGGTAAATTCCCATTATGGTCTTTTTTACATTTTGATTAATACCTTACCTAATTATCCAGAAAAAGGGCAAAGTGAAGCCATCTATGAAGGATATTTAAATGACAGTAGATAAGAAACTTTGGTTAATTATTTTTTAGCTCACCATTCTGCCATTTCCAGCACTCAAAGCCAGCAGAATTGACTGAAATAGTCTTCTAAGTCCAGTACAAATATCTCAAATGATGAAGGGTGTTGTGAGTATATGGCTAAGGTCATGCTAATCTAAGGACGAATTCTATGAACACAAACTCAGAGAACTAACTGATCAGAAAATCAAAGATTTATGTGAATATTAAACAGAAATATCTTAGCAACTGGCAGTTACAGAACTGCAGAGGGTCATATTATTAGCAACAGAACTCAGGGGTTTCAGCACGGGAAACTGGGTAACCAAAATGGAGACCAGGAGCCAAGAGACCAGAGCACCAGAATTAGAAAGGCTCCAATGCAATCCTGATTCTAGGCTCTCCCAGGAAGCAATTCATCTGGGTTTAAGATTTTTCCAGATGGAAGGACTGGCCTATGTTTAAAGGAGGAGGCTAATTTGACATTTAAAGGAATATGGACGTCAGCAGCCAGGAAGTCAATTAAGAATCCTCACTTTTCAACTTTTAACCACATTTACTGAATGACTACACAATACAGTTTCAAATCCTTGAATTTAAATACTGCCTTTCTAATACATTAATTTCTATTGCATTTATTTTTGAGACATTAAATTTCACTTTGCTTCCTAAATTTTTCTCATACCTACATACTCTTTTCATTTTAGTTTCGTAGCCAGACTTTTTACTTTCTGGAGTCAGAGGTTTTGGCAGCTATAAAAGCAAGTATAGCCCGAAGAAGCATGTCTTTTATAAAAGCCTAGGCAAGAGGAGGAGAATATGTTAGGAGACCTGGAACAGTAGGGGCCAGAGGGAATGTCTTCACAACAGAGATGCAAGTTTCCACTACACAGAGAAAAGAGAGGGCTTTCAGTCTCTGGATCTGAGTCTGCTGTGCTAATCCAAGGCAGTGCCTGTGAGATAACTAGACCTCAGGGAGGAGCTTATCTCCACCTCAAAGATGATAAACAAGCAGAGCTGCAAAAGTTCAAGGTGCCACTGAGGTTGAAACAGTACAGCTCTACCAGCAGTGACCATGGAAATTAAAGGCTTTTTCATTCTCCAGGGGCTAAATAAACTTCCCAGGCAATGGTGGGACATTGCAAATGATGAAAGGACACAATAACTAGTCTGACTGGAAGGTTGTTAGCAGTGAAAAGTAAGCAAGTAATTGTTTTTCCACAACTAAACTGGTGGAAAGCCATACAGAGCATACATGTTTTTACAATATATAGTATCTTAATACTATGAAGATTATTTTTCTAAATTACTTTGAAAGTCAAATGAAATATGCTCTCATTACTCTAAATAATTGTACCAGAAATATCAGAATACCCTAAAATTCCAAATTATCAGTCCCTTAAAACATTGCCTTATTCCCTATGAATATTTTTTACATATTTACATATAAAGCTATAGGTTTTTTTCTTGAGTTTAATGAACATAATAAAAATCATACGTCATGGACAGCTAAATTTTATGTCATTTTTATTATAAAAGAATATTTACCTTCCTCCATATCCTGTGTCATTGGGAAATACTCTCAGGTTTGTTTGTTTGTTTTCTTAAGTGTAGTCTATGGCCCAAATATTATCACTAAATGTGTTTAGTTTTATCTGTAACTGTAAAGTTGTAATAAGTATTTAAAAGTTTTGTAAATTTTGTATTAATATCCCCCATTTCTTTTATTCATATAGCACATGTTCTGAACTGTGTGATCTTTATTATATCTTTGCAGTTAATAATATCAATAAAATAGTATACACATATTTTATAAAAAATTAACTTTATTGATATTTAATGTATGTTTTTATCATCCATCCATCTTCTTTTTTTACTTAGTACCAGATTGTAATGATATAGTGTGATGATTTAAATGCAAAATCATATTATGATGGCTTAAATGTAAATGATATTCCTGTAAAATATGATTTTAATGGTTAAAATATTAATTGTATAGGTAATTATAGCTTGCCTAATCCCATAGGATATTTGGATCTTATAATGAGAAACTTCATTCAATGGTTCTGTGTCATTTAGGGTTCTTCGCAAACTGATTCTGGCTATGTCTTAATGATTTCTTAAAGGAAATCTATTTTAAAAAGATACTGAGAAGCTTACAATATCAAAGGAAATGCTAATAAAATAATTAGGTCTTAGAAAAAACTGGAATAAGGCAGTGCTTTAACTAGTAGAACTCACAAACTTTGATTATTGTCAAAATGGCTTAGCACCAACAGATTAATCTTTTTCTTAATGTCTGTTTAGCATTCATATTCCCAGGAAGAAGTCTGGCAAATCCAGCAGAAATGACAGTCTCATTTAAGGCTGAGACTGGGAGGTGGGCAGTTCCAGTAATGCTCACTGCATCTTCACTAACTGGCTCATTCATTGATAGATAACTGGTGTGCAAAAATGATTACTGAATTTAAATATTCTAAATGACCAATTTCTTTTGATGAAGGTACATGTTGGTAAACAGTTTAATTTTTCTTAAGATCTCATATTTCTATTCTTTCTGTTCTTATAATTCTTTTCAAATTCTCCCATGCTTCTGTTTTTTATTAGAAATCTATGTTTGAACAGTTATAGTCTCTAAGAGTAGTGAGTTATTTTTCCCTCTGTAAAGGCTTCTTTTCCTTCTTTGCCATGCTTGAGCATAAATTGTCAGTCTTTCATATTAGATACTCTTTAGGAATTCCTGTCTCACCAGAAACTGTACCTGAGTAAAACTGCATCGGAGCTTAACCATAAATCAAATATTTTTATCCTGTTCTTGCTAACTTAAATATTGATCTGTGTCACAACATTATCCAGGACTTGTTCATTAATATTTAATTATTTTATATGACTTCAAGCATAGAGACATCTTCATGGTTCACTAACTCATGCATCTGTCAGTCATGTGGCCAAATGTCCAATAACCTGTGTTCACCAACAGAGAACATGGACAATGGTGTGTTTTCTCCTTGAAGAGAAGAACTGCCTCAACAAGTTTATAGTACAAAGTAGTGAAGAATTTTAGATACTGTGGATAGCCTATTCCATAATAAGAGTCTATGCCGTGTTTGTATGGACCAAACCTTTTCTTTTATTTCAAATTGTTAGGCGAAATGTAGACCCTACAAACGGTAGAAGTTCCCATTTTAAGGTCACATATAGAAACTCATGGAAAACAAAGAATGTTTACTATTAACCACAAGGAGGGGTCTTGACAATACCTCATTTCAAGCATTAGAGTTTTTCAGTTTCTCCACACATTCAAAGAAGTAATTATTAGAGTCAAGAGAGATTCTACTAAAGCCTCACAATTCTATAGTATGTTATATTAAGAAGCACAGACACCAAAACTCCATTTAGTCATAAATCTATAAAGGGATTGAGTAGTCAGGAGCAGAGCAAACAGGTCAAGTGTAACCTACAAATCTTCTGATGATACCTCAACAAAAATCTCTGGGCCCAATAAAAATCTTTCCCCTCTCAAAGAGAAGTGAGTATTTATATGAAGACCAGACCATGAAAAAGAGTGATAGTAAAGATCAGATTTATGAAAATGCTTTCACATAAAATAAGAAATTGAAAGAAATATCAGCTTGTTCTACTACCGTAGGATACAAAAGACATGCTGTTTATGAAACAGAAACAGAAAAGCACGTATAGAATGAAAGTATTTGTTTTGTTTTGTTTTTTTAAAGTGCAAATGGCAGTTAAGATTACATGCTAGGCATAAGGTACTTTTATAGTGATTTGTAAACTCAATTCTCTCAACAGCTGTATAAAATAAACACTACTCCTCTCCCAGATTCACAAATGTAGAAACTGAGGAACAGATGTAGATAATTTGTCCAAGATTATACAAGGTGAATTGGCAGAACTGAAATTGAAAAGCAAAGATTCTAGCTCCAGAGGCCACACGCTTAACACTAGAGCACTTTTTCCATCAGGGAAATTCAGATGCAGACTGAGCTGATTTTAGAAGTGAGGATTCATAAGAGGATTTCCAAGAAACTAAAATATCCAAAGGAAAATTAAAATCCTATTCAGAGTTCAGTTAGAACTGAAACTCCAAAAAATTAAAGAAGTACTAATTCTCTATTACTTTTGTTCAGTGTTTACTAAATGCCAAACATTATTCTATACGCTTTTGTTTATAAAATTATGAAATCCTCACCATAGAACAATAAGGTAGTTTTTAATTACTATTATCCTCATTTTACAGTTGAGGGATCAAAGCAACATAGAGGATAAGTAACTTGCCAAAGACCATACATCTTGTAAATGGAAGGATTTGAATCAAGGCAGGTTTATATCCCAAGGTCTAAGTATATACTCACTGTTATACAACTTAAACTAAAATATAAATTTTAATGAATTTCTGGAATTTGGCAGGCAAGAATTCCTCTTATTTCGTGATTGCGAATTAGGTTTACTTAATTTTCTCAAAGTATTGCATTGTATGTCAATTATACTTACCTTTTTAGTTTATTTTTACATCATTTTTACCTATTCCTGTAAGTCACAGTCTCAAGAAAAACACATTATTTACAGAAATGAAGAATTTATATACGAATTGAATATTCTTTAAAATCAAACTTTTCTACGTATTTTCATAAGTGGAAAGCAGGTTCATGATAATGACACCATTTTCCTAGCATGTAAAAGTTTAATATTATTAGACTCAGTCTAAACATCATAGTGTCACTCATTGAGTTTGGTACATAAACTATTGTCTTGTGACTTTTGTCAGAATTTTTACTTGCTTTGAGCATAATAAATTATAAATGAATAATTGATGGCCAAATTGCCTATAATTTAGGATCCATTTACCAACAGACCAAAGTTTTAGTAAGTGTGTTACTAAAGCTATATTTTCCATCCAAGTCACTCTCAGAGCCATAAGGATTTGCTCAGTTATTTTTTTAAAAGAGGGTGATGAACATTTTATTTATTTTCTTTTTTACTTTGAGACTGATTATTGGAAAATTCTAACATATTTCCAATTGGTTGAAAAAGGTAGATAACTTTAAATAGAGTTCCTAAGATAGAGATTGTTCTGATGTGAAAAAGTTGCCAACTTTTATCACGGGATAATTAACCTCAGACAGATTCAAACCATATATTAGTGTTTTCCAGGCAAAGCCATTTTTTTAAAACAAGAAGTCCAATCATTCTCATTCAAAGACACTTTCCTAAAGAATTTTTGTTTAATCTTACATTGTTTATTTCAGAAAATCAGTTTCATTTTTAACAAAGCATTGTTAAATTAACATTCATTATATGTCTGTGAATAAAAAGTATCTATTTCAAAACAAAAAAAAATTTGCAGAAAGTAGAACTAAATGAAAACAATTGAAAAGTTTTTTATGCTTCAGGCATTTGTCTAAAGATTTTCTTAATATTTACCTCAAATTTAGCAAAATTCTCTTGAATTTTAGGAGTCTATCCTTACAGATGACAATGAAGCAAATTAATTTGCCTAAAGTTAATACAGAGGGATGACAAAACACAATTCTTCTTTGTACCTATTTATGAATCAACTATGTCTTTACTATTTAATTGATAATGTCCAGATTGGTTCCTGTTTAGCTCTATTCCTGGCATACAGAATATTATAATGAATCTCAAATATCATATTGGTCTCTGGAAAACCAAAGGAGACATCTGATCATAGAAACTGCATGTAGTTTTATCCTTAATTAATTTAATCTTTTGTTAAGAGTTTCATTCACCTTTTCAAAAAGGAGGATGAGATTTTACTTACAATTAAATGTTACAATATTCTAAAGTAATCCTACAGCTTCTCTCTGAATAATTAATTATTCACACGAGGAATTTCTTCCAACCCACATATTATTGTTTGCCATTGAAGTGTACTGTGGTCACATGTAAACATGAAATTATCTCCTTTGAAGGCCATAGGAATGAGAGTCCAGCCCACCACCAAGGGAAGAATTCCCTTTCCTGTGTCAAATCCTCCCTCAAACATCATGGGAATTCCCAATTATTAATAAATGGTATGCGTTTTTCACATTCCTCTCAACATTTGATTTATGCTTTAGCCCTTTGAAAATCTGAATAGAAATCTCATTGCTTCTTTGCCTCTTGTACTGGGTTTTATTTCCACTAAAGTTCTATTAACAGGAGGCAAGGCCTGAATGGCTTTGTAAGTAGCTTTGTGAAAGCTAACTTTTCAACTGAGAGAAATCTCCCTGGGGATATCAAAGAGACACAAAAACTTTAATAGCATTCTGTTTTCCTCAGCACACCTCCAGATCTCAACGTGCCTGAATTTAATGCACTAGGAACAAGCATATGTTGTCGTAACTAAAATCTCTTCTTGTGTCTAAAAAATACTAGTTACTTGATATATTTATATATGGAGAAAAAAGGTAAAATAATAAACAAAGGACACAATCACAGCATAATCCGCAAAAGCAGAAGGCTATTTTGCTTTTGGGGGGCAAATAATATTTCATGGATATTTTTGAACATTTATTATGTTTCCCCTCAGTTTATCTCTAAAAATCAAATTCTACCATTGTACAGGGGATGTTCAAAGTGAAATGTAATTTTACTGAATCTATCTTCTCTTAAATGCAAATGCATCATCTAATGCTACAATAATTAATCTTCTAATTAATTTATGAAAATAATTCACTCAGGGAAAAGCTAATTTAAATCATCTCATAATCTAAAATTTCAGCGACAATAATTATGAATGGTCAGTAATAACAATTCTTACTGCAAACAAAGTTAGACTTTTTTCTCTACCAAATCAATTCACTACATCAGTGCTTATGTAAATTATACATTCTCTGAAAGTTTCCATAATACAGGTTGGGAAAAAAAGCTAAATTTCAAAATGTTTCTTTTCAGTACAGCTAGACTTTAAGTGAATCCCCAAAATGTGGTGTTAATTGGGCATAGATATAAACCAGTACACATAAATAAGATCTTTAATTTGCTATGCTATTTGCTATCAGAGAAATCATATTTAGTCTTTGAGGAAAATAACTTGCTATTATTTTTAATTTCATCTATTTTTTGCAGCAGAAATTTACTTAGTTTCTCCTTTTGAACATTCTGTTTTTGAATTTCTACTATGTAGTATGTACTATGTCAGATACTTTTAAAAGACAGAAAATACAACAATACGTATTTCTCTTCTCAAGTAACTCACAATCCTTTCAGGGTGGCAATATAACATCATGCAACATAAAACAGATTTGATGTACTATATTGTGAGAACCACATAATCTTTTCATCTTTAGCAGACTGAGCAAATATGAACTCCTGTTCTCCATTTTCAATTTAAATAAAAATAGTGGTATACAATGGAATGCTACACAGCAATAAAAAGAAAAAATATTGATATGCAACAGCAAGGATGAGTCTTACAGGCATTGAGTGAAAAAACCAATTACAAAAAATTATGGGATCTATGATTTTATTCATACAAAGTTCAAGAGGAGACAAAACTAGTCGGTAGTGATAGAAGTCAGAATATAGGTGGAAATAAGGCAATAATTGGGAAACAGCACAAAAGAACAAGGTAGAGTATATAACGGTATATAATATATAACAGTGGAGTTATATAGGTGTATACATATATAAAAACTTATTGAGCTGTAAATTTATGACAGGTGTATTTACAACTAATATATTTAATAGCTTTTACTATATGTGTGTTATGCTTCAATTGAAGAGAAAACAACAGTAAAATTTTTACACAATAGAATAAATCTATCACAGAAGTATGATGGGAGGGTATATAAAGTATATCAAACTACTTTGTGCTCAGACAATTTTCTTGCAACAAAAAGAGGACAGTATTGAGTTGATGAATAAATCAGTGCAGAAGAAGTTACTGTCCATGCGTGCTAAGGCTAAGGTGGAAGCTCTTCAAGGCAGAGTTCCAAAGAGGAAGCAAGCACAAGCACCAGCTGCAGAGCAAGGTTCCTAGTTACTAAGGTTAGTAATATGAACTGAATAATGAGCCATACGTCCTTCAACCTTCTTTCCACACCTTTCCTCCTAACAAGAAGCACAGAAAGGCAGCCTCCAAAGACTAAAGTTTGGAAGCTGCTCTCTAAAAAATTTTTTTTCTTTGATTTAAAGGTTATTTAGAGGTGTATTCTTTAATAAAAGTAATTTGGGAATTATTCCAGTTGTCTACCTGTTGTTTTTTAATTTTTAGTTTAATTTCATATGATCTAAGGATATGCTTTGTATAGGCGTACCTCGTTTTATTGCACTTCACTTTACAGTGTTTCACATAGATCGCGGTGTTTTTACAAACCAAAGGCAAGATCCTCCACCAGCAAGAAGATTATGACTCGCTTTATTGTGTTACTTTCTTTATTAAAGTCATCTGGACCCAAACCCACAATATCTTTGAAGTGTGCCTATACATTTTTTTAAAATCTGTCAAGGTTCGATTGATGGCCAAGACTTTAGTGAAGCAACTGCTAACTTCAGCATTAGACTCCTTCTGAACTTCCCCTCTCAGAATTCGTCTAATATACCATTTCCACTTTGTGCATGAGCTTTGCTGTGTTGTATTTTTCCTAGTTGAATATCTCTTTGATATCACTCAAGGCTTTATGTGTACATTTATTCTTAGAATTTTCTGATGGCCTTCAGTAATAGAAGTGATTTCAACCAATACTCAGTAACAATCTTGCTTTTCTCTTAAATGATATTTGAAAAACAGCTCAGGCAGCTTTTGAGCCAAACTACAAAAGAACTTCCCTAACTAACCCTATTCAATATCTGAAAATTCCTGCAATCTGCATATGTACTGGTTACAGACACTTCAAGGATTATCTGAGGAGATGGATCACAAATATTTAGTGAAAATATCTGTTCCACCACCCTTGATATATCTTAAAAACTTGTTTCTACTAAAGCCCCCTCAAATTCAGATTTGTTCCTGGTAACTTTGTGAACTGGACCAATAGTATTAACAAATAAATATAATTCCACCAAAACCCCATTTGTCCTGCTAGTCTCTAAGTTTCTTGTCTATTATCAGTGTATGGGAGTGCTATTAACTTATTTCTCACAATGAAATGATCACCTTTGGTTGCTGCAGTTCTTGTAATTCTTAGAAATCTCACAGTTTGGGCTGGACTTTAAATTTTATCTGGATTTATAAGCCAACCTCTGTTTTTCATCTGGGTGACTCTGATCCTTAATTCATCCTGACCTTTCTTTAAAGAGCTGAGTAGCATGACATCATTACTGTAGCACACTCACTGTGATTTTTAACTCTAGTATCCAGTGACTCAGAGGACAAGTTCAACAAGCCATTTTATCCAAAGAGTTACAAAAAGTTAAGAGTCTATCATTTGACACTGCATTGGATGTTTCAGTTTTAAAGACTTTTTTTCTTTTAATTCTTAGAAATTTACCTGGACTATTTTTATTTTTTCTTTTTCAAAAATTCCCGTTGTCTGAATATTTGTCCACCTTCTATTTTCCATATTTATCAGTTATTCTATCATATTTGTTTCCTTCTAGGAAACTATCTTATAATTGATGAATTCATTCTTCAGTGGTATTCATTCTTTTAATCAATCCATCTATTATTCTGTTATTTCAACTTTTTCATATCTAATAGTTTTTCCTGATTTTTTTTATCACATCTTGTTCTTGCTTCATATTGATAATATCTTCCCTGTCTCTGTTTGCATATTTACTAAGTCTATTTCAAATTCTAACATCAGTTTTAATACTTCTGCTAATATGTTGACCAATTTGTAGTTTTTAATTTGAAGATTTTATATTCTTATAGTTTTTAATTTAAAAAATTAAATCCGATTATTTTAGCTTTTATTATTATTATTACTATTTTGGCTGATCCCTAAAGGGATATGTTATCTGTTAATATGAATGAAGGAGGAGCAGAAGAAAGAGCCTAGATCAGTCTTCTGAGATTAAGTGTAGATGAAAGAATGGGCTTTCAGGTGACAAACTCAAGTTGCTATAGCCAGAATTAACCACTCCCATTTGGTTTCAGGTCAATGTTCTACCTTCAAACACCAAGGAAAAGGCATCTCTCTAGACTGTCTTCCATCAGCCCTGGAAGTTTGGAGGGAAATGGCTGGGAATAAAAAGAAAAGTAAAAGCTGGTCAGTGCTCACAGTTAGTTTCCCAATTCTCCACTCTATCAAGGTTTTTCCTGGCCTTGATTTTATACCTGGGGCAATGTCCAAAAGGGGTGTGGGCCATTTGAGATCCTATCCTTTAGAAGTTTTGATGACCATCGCCAAATTCTGTGACAAGAAGGAAGGCAAGGGGGAAACGAAGATATTATTTAAATTGATATTTTCTGATTTGTGCTGTAACAGTTGAGCCAACGCCCTTTGCTGCAGGCAACAGTCATCTATCTGCCTTGCCACACACCACTTCGAAGTAGTCTTTTCCCCCTCTAGGAATTTCTCCCATTTTTATGAGACCATATTGTGTTTTCCTCAATAGTTTCCCTAGGTGTTGATTTGCTGGAAGCAGGCTACAGCTAGCACTAATTTGCAGTCTTGGCATAAATTGGGAACTTATAAGAAGGTTTATGAACAGAAAACAAAAGACAACATTGCTGCAATAGAATCTAAGTAGATTATAGAATAATCTTCTGAGATGTATAAGATTGGAATTCTAGAAGGAATCTCAAACACTTTCTAATTCTCCATTTGACTGCCCTGCTAGAATGTATTTCAACTATTAATTTATTTAATATGCTCTCCAGGGAATGGTCTAGCCTGTTTCAAGTGTAGAAAAATTGGAAGAAAAGTTTCGTTATTTAAATTAATTTAAATTTTGATTTAAAATTGGATTTTAAACTATAAATTATAGCTAATAATTAATGTAAGACAAATTCATTTAAACACAAGTAAACACTAAACTAGAGATAGATTTTAAAATTCTAAGATATCTAAATTCCAACTTGGATCTGGAACGTGTATTTGAGGAAATCTGTCTCTAGCTCTTCAAATATAATTTGTGTTGTAGTTGCTTGAATCCACAGTTCTGAAAACCATCATAAAAGGCAACAAGAAAAAAAAAAATTTGAGATGTTCTAAATTAAACTATAGCAGCCAGATAGTGAAAGAGACAGAATAGTTAGCCTGTTAATAGCTGTGGACCAGCTCTGATGAAAGACCGCTCACATTCCTGTGTATCTGTTGGAATTTAAGATGTGGTTATTTCTGAGATTATCCAAAAGAGAGAACAGCCTCAAGCCATAGAAACCCAGGAGCCTCTGCTTTTCATTTACACATGGGCTTTCCAATCTGCTGCCAGAGCTAATCCACAGGAGCGGATACTTCTTCCTTGCAGATTCTGCTGCACCAACCCCAGAACTAGCCCTGCTTCACCTTCTCTCATCCCCTTCATCTACAGCTAATGTAAATCCTTTCAGAATGGCTTACATCTTTCTCCCCACTACTTGATGTAGAAAAACACATATAAAACGTTGAGACTATGGACATATTTGTTTCTCTTACTTAGTCTTGTTGCTGATGATTTAGACTTATACTCCAAGATTAATCTTCTTTTTTTTTAATGTTTTTATTAAAAATGAAGTAATCAAAAGAAAAAATCAGTATTACTTTATGTGGTAAAATTATTTTTAGAAATTAATACATTGTACATTGAAATTTACTTTATTCATGTTAATTGATCCTAAAGTCCTATTTTTGTGCTATTTACAAAGAATATAAAGTTTCAAAGTGAATGTGAACATAAAAGAATACTGTAAAGGACTGTCTGGCTTTGGCGATTCATTATTAAACAGAAATATCTCTGCTGCTACTGTCCTTGAACAATCAATCACAATAAAGCTGCTCAAAAACCACTGGATGAAGCATTAATTTATAAATCACTACATCTACATGATAGCTTGACCATACTCTATGTTGCCTCTTTAGCCATATGACTTGATTTAGCCAATGAAATGCAAGGAGAGATGACATGAGTCACTTCCAAGCAGAAGGTGGAATAAACTAGTTATGTTTCTTCTCTCTCGTCCCCCTGCCATAAGAGCAGCACCAACCCGTATGACACTGCTCATCAGCCTGAATTCTAAACGAAAGATATCGAAGATATAGTGCCAGCTGATCTATAATAGACATGTAATATGAGGAAGAAAAAATTGTTGACCTATTTTCATATTTTTTTACCACGGCATAACAAATCCTTAGGTGAATAATCGAATGTGTACTTAAAAGACTTGGGGGAGTCGGCGGGGGGGCGGGTGGAGAAAGACTAGAAAAATTATACATCAAAATATTGGAAGTATATTGAAGATATATTGAAGATGTGGGATCATGAGGAATCTTTTCACTTTCTGTTTTTCTGCACTTAACCAAAAAATATCTATTTAAATATTAGAGTGAAATTAATACTTTAGAAATACTAAATACCTTAATATGTTTATACTCTAATATTCTAATTCCAGCCCATTCCAGACAGCTAGAAATCTATTTTGAGAAATAATGTATCTTAATCCTTCTACACAGACTGACTTAATTATTTTTAACCATCAAACTTTGTAAGTATAGACCTGTCTACTGGCAATAGAGTGGACAAAGAAAGGACTATGCAAAAATCTGAAGCCCTAATGCTCAATTCTTTGTGCCACAGATATTCTCACAGACTGAATCAAGATGGCTGATGGCTGGTAATAGATATTAAGCCAGTAATTCTGTGAAATAATTTATTTGCTGGAACTTAAACTTCACTAACATTTTAAGAGGAATCTTACTTCAAAGTACCACTTGAACGAACAGAATGTGCCCCACAGCAGTTTCATCCAGCTCATGACTCAGTCTACGCCTCTACGCCACTGCACTTCCATTTCTTAGACTGCTTCTGTTTTAGATTCTAGAAATAGGAGCCTGCAGCTCACTGGTCTAATTCTTTTATGATCACAACACCATAAAAAGCCTCTCTCCCAATGGGCTTTGTATTTTTTTTTACTCCCAAGTTTAACATATTTTTTTGTATTGAATTGATTTGTCCTCCTTAGTAAGCGTTAGAAACTCGAAAACACAGGACAAAAAATGTTTTATGAGTTTTATAAGAATTAACATATGTTATATCTCAAAGGAGCGATATATACCTAAATACTTTAAATGTTTACATTCTTCTAATTTCTCTTTATTGGACTTGGAGAATATAACACCATTCTATAAGAAATCTATGACTATCCAGAAATTCATCACCAGAAAATTGATTTAAGCAAACATTTTAATATAATTATTTACTAAAATATTATTTGTAAAAGTTAACAATTAATAGCAAATTTAGCAAACGCTAGTTAAATTGTTATTTCCAAAGATGTGAATATGTTGCAATAATTAAAAACTATGCTCTTCAAAGAAGTTTTATGAAAGTAGTAAGTACTCATGATATACTGTTAAATGGAAAATAAATAATTCAAAAGTGCATATATATATATAAACATATATATTCTAATTTTAATCATCTGAAAAGGAAAAAAAAAAAGAGAAGAAATTAACCAGCATCTCAGGATGGCAGAATTAGAAATTACACATCATTTTTTGCCTTAATTCTACTCGTTTTTAATTTTCAAAAT
>NW_006439192.1:24278408-24300432 GCF_000325575.1 Pteropus alecto | reverse complement strand
AAAAAATATAGAAGGAATCTCTACAATGTACACAAATTCCAGTTTTCTGTAGGCAAATGCAATTCAGTCTATTTTAATTATTTTGAGGACTAGATTTGGCTACTATGATGTTAAATAGTTGAAATAAAACCCCTAAACCTCTTTCCTGGCAGCAATGCAAATTACCAGCATTAAAGAGAGCAAAGGGGCATATATTTTTATTCATACTGCTCAAATTGTGTGTCATAGAGATTAACACTTCCTCATAGTAAAACTAGGAAATTACGAATAGGAAAACAACTCTTCTCTCCTGACTCCTAATTTAACCTTCTTCCTTGTAAAAGAAATCACATTTTAAGTTGTGCACTTCATGCCCAACATTTAGCTGTAAAAAAATGGTTAAAATTGAGACTATCACTCACCTTTAAATCTTAACTTTAGTATGGGGCAATTTTTTTTTTTATTTTCTTTGACTTTACAATTAAACTTAATAGCCAGGTATATGTATTAATGTAAGAGACAAAAAGTCATTAAAAATATATTTACTAAAGCTCTTAAATGACCTTATTATACTGGTGCTATACCAAATTTTATAGAACATTATGTAATCTTACATGAAGTACTTGGGACATCAGCATTTATATCTGTTGACATTATAAATTCTCAGATATTTAAAACAATATTTTAATAATAAAGAGTATATTTATAGTACCATCAATTAATAACTTACTTTGACATAAGGAAGACAGTCTTGAATTTCTGTACATTTTTTTTAAATTTTAATGTAATTATTTTATTTTCTAATTTTGTTTTTTTGTTGCTTTTAATTTGTAAGTATTCAGATTTTCTGTATACCCAACAGCAAAGATTGACAACCACAGCCTTAGATTTAGGTCAGCACAGAGTCCCCTATAGAATGCAATCATCAATATTTATAATTAAAAAGATACACAGTAGGTAAGTGGCAGAAGATAACTTTTATCCTGAAGTGATAATATGTTATCTTTCTGATCCAAAATAAATTCCCCCTATTTCACCCAATACTTCCTTTGCTATGATTCTCTTCCTAAATAAATGGCATCATCATAAACCAAATTGCCCAGGCCAGAAACACAGTCATCATAATTTCCTCATTCTAAAAATCTCATTAGTTACTAAAGCCTTTTTCTGTCTCCTGCCCATTTCTCTCCAATTTTAGTGCAACCTGCATCTTACTGAATGTCACCATCAATTTTCACCAAGATGATACTGTTAACTTAAAAATAAGAAGCTAAAGTGAGAGGCAAAAAGCGTTGTAGATCAAAAGTCAAATAAAAAAGAACTGCAATTTTGGAAAGCCCTGATTTAGGCAGAAACTCAAATAGTGTTCCAATTATGGGGTGAAAGCAAGGAGTTTTTATGAGAAAGGGAAGCGAAATAATTACATGAATTGAAGGAAGAAATTTCTATTGGTGCTGATAAGCTAAGTTATTCCTTAGCTATACATGGGGTGCTAATTCTAAAGAATGTTCTAAATTTTCAGTGCTAGCTATACATGGTGGTGCTAATTCTAAAGAATGTTCTAAATTTTCAGTTCTCATTGTCAGGATGTCTGCCTTACTGTTAGTATGATAGTTGTTTGGAATACAGTGTTGGTTTGGACCAGTTCAAAGTTTATTTTGCCCAGCTCAAACATTCCAGGGGTTTGAGGAGTAAAATGTGCAAGGCAATTCCTCTGGGATGGCATCTGTGACTTCATTTTGAAATATCTCCATTTATATCTTTTTCCACAATACTGTAGTTTCCAGCTATTCACCCCACATTTTTATGTTTTTTGTCAAAATATTTTTGACAACTCCATAAAACCTATTATCCACATTGCATCTACAGTGCTTTCTAAAAATACAAGTATCATCTTAAAAGGGAAGATGAACCCACATCACTCTTTAATTACTATGTCATTTTTCTGAATCCTATTTGCTATTTTTATTCACACAGAAATCTCTCAAGAGATGGCCACACTAGCACATTCTAAGTGTCCACCTTCCATTCACTGCAAATTGGATCTAGCTCCCAAAACCATTCTTAAAAAAAACTGTTTTATAAAAGTCAGGAACAATTTCCTTGTTTTAAGTCCAAAAGTATCTTCTATTTCTCTTATGAAACCTCACAGCATCATTCAATGCTTTTGAACCCTTCCTTCTTCATGAAGTTATTTTCTCTTCATTTTCCAGGTAACTCTCTGTTTTCTTTTTCTGTTCCTTTTACACTCGACCTCTAAATGTTAAAAAGTCCCAAGACTTTATCCTGGACCACTCTCTCTTCCTAATGTAGGGAATCAGAATAAGCTGTCCCAAAATATGTCACTTTGGCATAAAGATTATTTTGAGCCAAAGGCAGATGAGACCCAGCTGAAGGAGAAAAAGCTCTCTGCCCTCCTCTGTCTCGTACCAAGAAGGGCAAAACAACTCTTAATCGTTGGAGGCTCTTATCAGCCCAAAGATAGCATCAAGAAGAATCTATAGCAAACTTTACTAATATAATGCTTATCTTCAGTCAGTTTCTCCCATATATTTACCTTCCCATAGTTGGCCACCTCTAAAACCTAAAGCTTCTTTCTTTTGTCTACTCATTTCTCTACACATTTATCACCCTTTGTCAAGATACTATACAAGCTCCAACTTCTAATCAACCCTTTGAGTTACTCACAGCTGAGTTGCTCCCACATGTATGCACACTGCACACATCAATAAAAATTGTATGTATTTCTCTTATTATATTTGTATTTTTAAACTTGATTCTCCTATAAGATATAGATGCATATATTAAACTTTCTATTTTATATCTATATTTATAGTAAACATAATATAACTGATTCTCATCATCACTCAAGCAGTTTTCTTCATTTTAAGAAGTGGCCTTGTGTGTTAGTTTCCTTTGGTATTAGTTACTGTAACAAAATCATCGCAAACTTGGTGGCTTTAAGCAATACGAGATTTTAGTATCTTAAAGTTTTAGAGGTCAGAAGTCTGAAATGGTTTTCACTGGGCTAAAATCGAGGTGTGACAAAGCTACATCTTTTCTGGAATAAGGTAAATCTGCTCCCTTGTCTTTTCCAGCTCCTAAATGCCTCCTACATTTCTTGGCTCTTAATCTCTTTCTCCAGTTTCAAAGCGAGCAGTGTGGCAGCTTCAAATATCAATCTGACTCTAATCTTCTTTCTCTCTCTTCCACATTTTATAGACCCTGTGATTACATTGGGGCCACCTGGGTAGTCCAAGATGATGTCTCCATCTCAAGATTCTTAACTTAATCAAAAGTCAAAGTCTCTTTGCCATGTAAGGTAATATATTCTCAGATTTCAGCGATTATGACATGGGCATCTTCGAAGGTCATTATTCTATCACATACTCCATCTTTGTATTTCCTCAGGTCTAATCCTGGGCATTATATTCTCAACAATTTGTTCTTTCTACAGTGTTTGTGTTGATAACTTTATTGAATAAGGTTTCAATATAAAAGGTCTCTGCTCAGCTGTCTCTGAACTATCTACTTCATTTCATTGATCTATTTGTTCTTATTGTTTTTATACTAATATAATACTTTTTTCCTATTCATATGACTTTGTAACAGTCTATTTTAACAATTTTAGGCTGAGTTATTCTTTTTTATCTTCTTTCATAATTGCCTTATTTACACATAGAATTTTCTTTTTCCTGATAAATTTTTAGACTAAATTAATAATTTCCAAAAACACTCAGCTGATTTTTTATTAGAATTGCTTTTAATTGATAAAATTAATTTGGAGAGAATTATCTCTATATATCCATTAATAGAGTTCTAAAATTTTCTCCATAGAAGTATATGTAATCTCTGATATTTCCTAGATACTATATAGGTTTATTTGATAGTGTGAACACATTTTATTATGTAATATATTCTGTGGTTGGTTATTGCAAATGTAGAATAAATATTGATGCTTATAGATTGATTTGTATTTGGCAATCTTGGTGATATTTACTCTAATTATTTGATTATGGATTTTGTTGCTTTATCTAGGTTTCTAATAATTACTTTTACTGTAATAACAAGTTTACTATACTTATTTTTATTTCCTTACAGCTTTTTATGGAACTTTTTCCTATGTTTAATAGAAGTGGTGAGAGTAACACCATTGTTTTATTCATGATATTAAAGGAAGGTATCTAAACTTTCTCTCTTAAATGGGTGCCTGACATTAACTGCTCTCAAATATTTCCAGTTATCTAAGAAACTTGTTCATAAACACATATTAACATTTATAAAATAACTTTTCTTCAGGATTGGATGATCATATGATTTTTCTCTCTAAGCTTATTAATATGATGAAGTATAGTGATGAGTTTTCTAATGTTGAATCATTCTTACATTGCTGAGATAACTCTTAATTGATCATAATGGTGACTTTTGAATATTCAGTAGAATAGCATTTGTAAATATCTTATTTAGAAATTTTTCAAAGATTTTGTAAGTAATACAGAAAAGCATTTTGATTTTTTAATTTTTACTATCCAGTTTGGGAATCAAAAGTACATAGTTTCATGTCATTCATAAATAATGAAAATTTGACGCCTTCTTTTCTTATTTGAATGCCTTTTATGTCTTTCTCTTGCCTGATTACACTTGCTAAGGCCTCCAATGTTATATTGAATAACAGTGGCAATACTGGACAGCCTTGTCTTATTTCTGATCTTAGAGGGAAGGGTTTTAGTTTTCACCCTTAAGTATAATGTTGGCTGAATGTTTGTCATATATGGCCTTTATTATATTAAAGTACTTTCCTTCTATACTGATTTTGTTAAGTGTTTTGATCATAAGTGGATGCTGTATCTTGTAGTACATATACACAATGGGATATTACTCAGCCATACGAAGAGATGAAATACTGCCATTTGCGACAACATGGATAGACCTTGAGATAATCATGCTAAGCGAAATAAGCCAGAGAAAAAAAGTTGAAAATCACATGATATCACTTAGATGTGAGATATAAACTTAAAAGCAACAAACAAACAAACAGAGACTCATGGACATGGATAATAGATTAGTGGTTACCAGAGGATAGGGGAAGAGGGAGGAAGGGGGAGGTAGGTGGAATAAAAGAGGTCAAATATGTGGTGATGGAAAGAAATCTAATTATGGGAGGGGAACACACAATGCAACATATATATGCCCTACTGTTAAATTGTATACCTGAAACTTATTGTATTTCATTAACAAACTTCACCCAAAAAATAAATTAATTAATTATTTTTTTTTAAAAGTACATAGTTTATAAAATAACGTGGGTAAAGTTCTCTTTTTTATAGTTTAATAGAATAACTTTTTAAATGTAGGAAATATATATTGTTATGAACTAATTGTGTGTCCTCAATTCATATGATGAAACTCTAACCCCTAATGTGAATGTATTTGATGATGGGGTCTTCAAAGAGGTAATTTAGATTAAATGAGGCTATAAGGATGGGGCATCAATCTGATAGGACTGGTGCCCTTATAAGAAGATGAAGAAACAAGAAAAGAAGAAGAAACATCAGGACTGTGTGTGTGTGTACAGAGAGAAAAGGTCACGTGAGGATGCAAAAAGAAGATGATTATCTGCAAGCCAAGGAGAGAGGGCTGAGGAGAAATCAAATCTGGCAATACCTTGATCTTGGACTTCCTGACTCCAGAATTATAAAAAGTAAATTTTGTTGTCGAAGCCACCTAGTCTGTCATATTCTGTTATGGCAGCCATAGCAAACCAATACAAATATTCCTTGAGCATTTGGTAGACATTACCTATAATACCATTTTGGCTTCTGCTTTCATGGAGAAAGTTCTTTTAGTTATTTTAATGCATTGACCTATTCTGAGTTTTCAGTCTTACATATTAGGGACATTTTATATTTTTGCAGAAATCCATCTATTCCAACTAGTTTCAACAATGTCTGGAAATACATCTGTCTCACTAGAACGTCACTGGTATATATTTGTTCATAATATGCCTTTATTATTTTTATCTATAATTCTATCTCTGGTCATTTCCTCTAATTTATTCTGCATTACTTTTTCCTCTTCCTGAAACACTCTTCCTTCAGATGTCCACTCGACTCACTTTCTTACTTCATTCAAGTGTTTACTCAAATATCACTCCCTCACTGGCCCTTCTTGGATCATCCATTTAGAATCACAATTGTTAACTAGCACTCCCTCCCCCTTCCAGCTTTACTTTGCATTACACTCATCTCCTCTAATATACTGCATAGTTGTTGTTTGTTTGTTTAATTTTGTCTCTGCCTACTCCAATTTAAGTTTCTTGAGGGCATGAAGTTTGGTGTATTATTTTTTCTACTGCCACATACCTACCATATAGAAGAGTGCCTGGCACAGTATATGTGCTCAACTAATAACTGAATAAATGAATAAATGAGTGAATCCTCTATTTGTTTATTTGCATATTCTCTCTTTTTTTTTTCCTCAACTAGTCAATCTATTAATACATCTATTTTATAAATCTTTCAAGAAGCCAGCATTTAGGATAGTTTTACTCACTTTTTTATTGTTTTTATCTAAATTGTTGATTTCTTCCCTTCATTTCTGCCTGCTTTGGGGCGGGAGACGGGGATTCTCTTCCTCCCTCCTAGCACATGAATCAACGTTAAAAACATAGATTTGCTATCCCCAGCCTTTTTGTTTTCATTACCATTGTTTCAGAGGAGAGGGGGTATCTTTTTCCTCTATCATCATAGGTT
Source organism: Pteropus alecto (assembly GCF_000325575.1). Classification (NCBI taxonomy): domain Eukaryota; kingdom Metazoa; phylum Chordata; class Mammalia; order Chiroptera; family Pteropodidae; genus Pteropus; species Pteropus alecto. The sequence continues at coordinate 24,293,701 of NW_006439192.1, read as the reverse complement.
CTCTTGTTGGGGTCTTAACAATTATACTGACAAAAGGCAAATTAACAAGAGAAAACCAAACAGAAGTTTATTAACATGAGCATGCAGAAACATGGGCATACTCAGTGATGAGTAATTCTAAAGGGTGGTTAGAATTTGAACTTATATAAGCATCTTAACAAAAGAACAATAATTTTTTAGAGAAGTAACAAAAAAAAAGAAGTTTGATCTTCTAGGGACAGCAAAGTGTGGGAAGCAAATATATGGGGAAACTAATGGTAGATAAGGGCTAATTTTAGCAAGGTTTCCTCTAGTGCTGTGTCTGGGCTAATAAAGGTCTAGAGTTGTCTCTGGGAAAGAAGGAAGGGGGACACCTTTACAAATTTTTATCCTGCTCTTAGGCAAATAGAGGGAAACAGGGAGCTTCCCTTGTATCTGCTTCTTCTGAAATGCTTCAGCTCAAAATAATTTCTATGTTAAAGTGGAATATTTTGGGGTGGCATATTCTTCTATCCTTCACTATTGTTGGGGTCTTATTTGATAATGCCCATGATAATAAAATGCTCTTTGCATCATCCTGAACTTTAATTCAGATGACAACTTATTGCAAAAAAAGTGTAAAATATGTAGTAAATTTTAAAATACTGCTCTAAAAATCTTCCACGTTTGATTCATATTTTGTATTGTTTCTTTTTTTTCCTTTGGTGAATGGCTATTCAAATAGTGGCACCCAGTAGGTTAAGAGCTCTAATCAGCCTTGCCTTTAGTGTTCTACTTTCAAATTGATTTAATGGGATTTAAGTAATTTTACTATATTTAATTATATAACTGTAAATTTTCAGCCTATAGATATAAAATGTAAAATGCTAAATTTGAGTACTTGGAGGAGGAATTGAAGTCCTTATATTGATAAAGGATTTAACAATTGTCGATGACAATAGTATTTACATGGGTAATGTTGACTTCAAGATCTATTCACTCATACTCTACTATATTGCATAGGAGAGTTCTAGAGCTGGATATTATACAGATGGAGTGAAAACTTTGAATTCTGATCAATTTAAAACACTTCATTTGAAATTCTATCATAAATCATGCATATTTACTGCCACAGTAGTAATTAACTAAGCTTTATGCTAAGTTTTTATCTTTTTCTTTAATCAAAATATACTTGTTTTATGGTTGCATGGTGCAGAACATAAACTATATCTATTGACAGCTAGTAGACTGTTATTTTAAAATTTAAAATATAGAATAAAATATGTCTTACAGAAGAGTAGCCAATAAGGCCGCCTTAAGCATAAACATGAAGAAAAGGCTTATGCACTATTTATTTTAAGGATATTAGCTGTTGGATGCTGGTAAAAATCTATAGAGTTTATTTTCCTCACGTGACAGGTTACATCAACTGAATTTTCTCTTAGGGCAGGCAGGATATGAGCAAGGTATAAAAAGATGATTTTAGGTTTAAATAGGAGCTCTTTGGATCATGATTAGAGCATTGAACTACCCATATTTCCTCTGATTTTGAACGAAAGAAAATTATTTACCTTACATAAGCATATGGTTAGGTATATAAAATTTAAAAGTGAATTACCACAGAAAATTAAATCTAAGCTCATTCAGTCTGTAAATTTATGTTGTATTTTGATCACATAATTTTATTGCTAGAAATGAATAGAGAACATAATTAACTAATGCCCTGATTTTAAAGATTTGGAAAATGACCAAAAAGTGACCAGAGCAAAATTGCCTAGAGTGGAATCAGTTTTCTAGAGATTAAGAGCACAGAGTTTTCAGTCCAAGTTCCATTATTTAAAGTTGATTTACTCTGGGGAAGCCACTTCTCTAAGTTTCTACATTAGTTTTTTTTTTAAAAAAAGTAGATATATTTAAATGATTATGAAAATAAAATAAATGGCAGACACTTTGTAAGTATTTAAATGTAGTGACATATCTTATGGGTGAACTCGCAATGTTTATAACAGTCTTGTGAAGTAGATAGTATTAACTTTCCCATTTTAAGATGAAAAACCAATGCATAGAGAAGAAACTTGCCCATGATAACATGGCTGGTAGAAAGGAGAGTCATGACTCAAAACCAGGCTATCCGGTTTTGAATCCAGGCTCTTAACCACTAGGTATACTACAGCCTATAGACAGGTGAGATGTGTTACGTATATTTTAACTATGACTTTGTTCTTTCCTTTAAACCATTGCCATTTCAACTCCGGGATTATTATATTCTGAATTTCATTCATTTCATTTTCCTAACATTAATCTCTCACAGTTTATCAACCAAAATTTAGTGATTACTCTTCTCGGTCTTGGTATTTTTCACCATCACCACCAGTTTCTCTCTGGTAAAACTACCTCCTCTTCTTTTGAGCAAATTATAAAATTAGAATTTTGAAACAATTAGGGACCTGAGGTCACAAGGTAATCAAGTAACCTAAATTATTGCACTAAAATTTATCTAATTTCATTCCTATTTCTTCTTCTTTACATTTATGTTCTAATATACTCTTTCTTAAATTCTAATTCTAATATTTTTTCAATAGTTTACATTTCTCTGTACTCTTGATTCTTTTTGATTTACTAAGATTCATGACAATATTTTGGTTTAAAACCTCACTTTTTTTATGATGAGCAATTCTCTGATCTAGTTTATTAATTTTGACCTATAATTCTGGTGATATTCTGTTGTTTGTTTGTCTTGTGCTCTTTTTATTTTCATATTTTCATTTTAAATTTGTTTTATGATTTTCTTTAGTGTTAAGAAAGTAATACATCTATTTTGCATATGAAAAAATAAAGAATTTATGTAAGTCTATATATATTAATTATCCTGAAGCCTAAAAGAGAGGAAGGAGATAGATATATCATATCGAAGCTCTAATGCCTAACCAATAAAACTCAGAAACTCATCTAGCTGGCACCTATAAACTCCAGACTGGATAGTGTTTTCTGCTGACTATCAATTAGAAAAGTGATTGATGGTTGTATTTCACAGGCAAATAACAAACAACTTATGAAGTCTGGATATCTGCAAGTAATTTTTATCTACAAATAACGCTTCAAAACTTATTGCAGAGATATAAATCTGACAACCAAGTTTTTATTTTTCAGCATAGATCAGTATTTATAATTCTTTTCTCCATTCAAAGAATTCAAGAACAATTTTAGCTTCTAGCTAAATCATAAAAGTTCCCAAATCACTACGTGACTCAGAATCCTACTTTTTACAATACCCAATCAATCAATTCTTATCTTGGAAACCTTTATTGCTAGGTCCTGTGTCCAAGACTATGTTCATAGCTAAGACTGTCTCCATTTCCTGGCAAGGGTCATGTACTTCAGATCCTGGCCATCTTTGCTTATATTTGGTCATGTAGAACCCAGTCAGTTGTGAGCTCCAGCACATAATTTACTGCACTGCATTTTCATTCACCTTAGTAGACACATAGATGTCTATCGTGGTTTTTAACCTTCTTTTCTTCTTTAAATTTATTATATTTTCCAGTCATTTCCTTGTGGCAGAAAGGAGCAGAGTGGATCCAGATAAACCTTCAAAGATTTTAGACCACGTACCACAAGGGTATTTTTATAGTCACATATTCTTAGAAAAAAAAATAAAGTAAAAATATAATTACCAAACATATCTGAAGTTACTCCATACGAATGGAGTCTGTGTTTCCGATCTAATATTAGAGAAAATATTACAAGAAAAAAGTTGAAGTAGTAAGAGCTGAGTCCTCCACATTGTAATATACATTCAGTGTCTAATGCAGGGACTTTGAAAAAGGAAGATAAAAATTTTTGTTTGTTTCATTATTTTATTAAATCTTTAACTTCGTTGGCCTGTATCTTGCTACTTGGTTCATCGCAAAAGGGAAGAAAATGGCCTCTTTAAAATTCACACACTAAAATAAAGCTCATTCATCCAGAAGTAATAATGTAATGAGTGCAATGGGAATAGCTATCAGGAAATGCAATGATATTACATTTATTCCTTTTAAAAGATAATTCAGATCTACTCGATATAATTAGTAGAGAAATAAAAGTAAGAAGAGGCTTAGAAATTGTATCAGTAAGATAAATGGTTTAAGCAAAGATCAATTAAGAGCCATCTAGAGTATTTAGTGCTCAGAACAAGTGTCTAAGAATAGACTAGTACATAGAATAAAGCTATGAAATTCACCAGGAAAAAGCCAATAGGTTGGCGAAGACAAGCAAGCCAATACTGAGAAAACCTCAACAGTTTTGCTAGTGATAGAGTATCTAATTGAACTATATATTTTTTTCTTTGAACCCTTTTTCTTGTTGCTTGTTTCTAATAATACAGGCTAGAGAAGAGGCAGTCTTATACCCAGGAAAAGAATGAGAATATCTTTGAGTGGGTGATGTGAGGGGGGCCATATATATGCAGTTTGAAAAAAAGTAGTTTGAAATACTTTTTTTAGAAATATAAAATACAAAATAAAAGTTCTATAAAACATTGCAGGCAGTCAAGAATACATAAAGTATATGACTATAAAAAACTAATTGCAAAACAATGAGATACCACTTTATGACTATTAGACAGTCCAAAATCTAAAACAGTGAAAACAACAAATGCTTGTGAGGATGTAGAACAATAGGAACTCTCATTCATTCGTGGTGGGAATACAACATGGTACAGTCACCTTAAAGGACAGTTTGGCAGTTTCTTATAAAACTAAACATACTCTAACCATACAACCCAGCAATTGCTCCCTTTGTATTTACCCAAAAGAGGTGAAAGTTATGGTCACACAAAATCCTGCACGTGGGTTATTCAATTATAGGAGTTTCTTATATTTTTGGAGATTAACCCCTTGTCAGATAAAAGGTTTGAAAATATTTTCTCCCATTCCCTAGTTTGCTTTTTCTTTTTTTGATTATTTTCTTTGTTGTGCAGAAGATTTATAGTTTGATATAGTCCCACACATTTAATTTTTGTTTTTGTTGCCTGTGTTTTTGGTCTTATTCATGGACTCATTGCCGAGACCAATGTCATGAAGCTTTTCTCCTATGTTTTCTTCTAGGAGTTTTACATTTTTTCATATTGTTTTTAAGTGTTTAATCCATTTCGAGTAGATTGTTGTGTATAGTGTAAGATAAAGGTCTAATTCCATTTTTTTCCTTTTTACATGCGGATATCCAGTTTTTCTAATACTATTTATTGAAAAGACTGTCATTTTCCCACTGAGTATTCTTGGCACCCCTGCAGATTAGTTGACCATACGTGTTTGGATGTATTTCTTTCTACTGTCTATTCTGTTCTAATGATCTATGTATCTATCTTCATGCCAATATCATACTGTTTTCATAACTGTAGCTTTGTAATATATTTCAAAATCATGAAGAGTAAAGCCTCTAGCTTTCTTCTTCTTTCTCAGGATTCATGGTACTTTGTGGTTCCATATGAATAGTAGAATTGTTCTTATTTCTGTTAAATACGCCATAGAAATCTGATAGAGATTGTATTGAATCTATAGATTTATTTTTAAAGTATGGACATTTAAAAAATATGAACCCAGGATATCTTTCCATTCTTTTGTGTATTCTTTAATCTCTTTCATCAGTGTTTTGTAATTCAGTATACAAGTTTTTAATCTCCTTGGTTCAGTTTATTTCCTCGATATTTTATTATTTTACAAGTTTTTTTTTTTTTTTTACTTATTGTTATTTATGCCTACAGCATCTTGTTTTCCTAGGTGGTCTCCCATCCATGTACTAACCAGGCCCAACCCTGCTTAGCTTCCGAGATCAGACATCAGGCTTGTTCAGGGTGGCATGGCCGTAGACCATGGACTGTGGCTCCACTGTCGTCCTGCTAACCCAGGACCTTCTGTGTGTAAAGCAGATGCTATACTATGGAACCATGTCCTATTATTTGACATGTTATTTAAATGGGGTTGTTTTCCTAATTTCTTTTTCAGATAGTTTGTTGATAGTGTATAGAAACACAAATGATTTTTGTATGTTGATTTTGAATACTGTAATTTTACTGATTTCATTTCTTAAATCTAACAGGTTTTTATGAAATCTTTAGAGCAGAGGTCTCCAAATCCCCTACCCCCAGCTGGGGCTGCACAGCACGAGGTGAGCGGCCGTAAGCAAGCGAAGCTTCATCTATATTTACGGCCACTCCCCACCACTAGCATCACCGCCTCAGCTCCACCTCAGATCCACCTCAGATCATCAGGCATTAAATTCTCACAGGAGCACCAGGCCCCCGTGACAAAAGGGCTGGGCACCACTGCTTAGAGTTTTCTATATATAACATTATTGTCATCTGCAAACAGGGACAATTTTACTTCTTTCTGATTCATATACTCTTTGTTTCTTTTTCTTGCCTGATTGCTTGGGCTAGGACTTTCACTATTATGTTGAGTAGAGTGGTAAGAATGGGTATTTTTGACTTATTTCTGATCTTAGAGGAAAAGCTTGTAATTTTCCACCATTGAATATGATGTTAACTATAGACTTTTCATACATGTTATTATATTATTATATTGTTACTTTCCTTCTATTCTTAGTTTGTTGAGTGTTTTTATCATGAAAAGTGTATTAAATTTTGTCAATATTTTTTCTGCAGCTATCGAGATCATCATGTAATTTTATCCTTCATTTTATTAATATGGTGTATTATATTGATTGTTTTTGCATGTTAAAGCAGCTTTGAATTACAGGGAGAAATCACACTTGGTCAAGGTGTATAATCCTTTTAATGTGCTATTAACTTTGATTTCCTAGTATTATGTTGAGGATTTTTGCATCTATATTTATCAGAGATGTTAACTTATAGTTTTCTTGTCTGGTTTTGCTAACAAAGTAATGCTAACATCATAAAATTAGTTGGGAATTTTCCCTTTACTTCAATTTTTTTGAAGAGTCTGAGAAAGATTGGCATCAATTATTTTTTTTAACATTGGTAAGTTCACCATTTTGCCTTGGGTATTTCTTTGTTGTGAGGTTTTGATCATTGATTTACTCTCCATACTAGTAACAGGTCTATTCAGATTTTTAAAATTTCTTTATGATTTAATCTATGTATTCTGAATTTGTCTTTATATTTACCTTTACCAATGAGTTTTATTTCTTTATGTTATTATGTTTCAAGGAATTTATCCATTTTTTCTAGATTATGCAGTTTGTTGCATATAATTTTTCATAGTTGTCTCATGAGCTTTTTTGTTTATGTGGCTGCCATTATAATGTATCTGTTTCATTTATGATTCTATTTATTTGAATCTTCTCTTTTTTTCTTTAGTTTAACTAAGAATTTATTAACTTTGCTTACCTTTTCAAAAATTGATTCTTAGTTACATTGACTTTTTTCTTAATTTTTCTTTTTCTATTATGTTTATTTCTGCTCTAATCTGCTAAATCCTCAGTTCTGTTGATTTGGGGCTAAGTTTTTTCTTCTTTCTCCAGGTCCTTGGCGTAAAGTTATATTGTTTATTTGAGATCTTTGTTTGTTTGCTTTTAATGTATGCAATTATTATTATGAACTTTCCTCTCAGTACTACTTTTGTTATATCTGATAAGTTTTGGTATGTTGTGCTTTTATTGTTTGTTTCAAAGTACTTTCTAATTAATTTTTTTAAATTTTTTGTCCCAATGGTTGTTCAAGACTGAGTTGTTTAATTTCCACATATCTGTGGATTTTTGAGTTCTACAGTTTTAGGGATTTCTAGTATCATTCCATTGTGTTCAGAAAATATATTTGGTATGATTTTGATTGTCTTAAATTTAGTAAGACTAGTTTTGCAATTTGCATGTGATCTACCCTAGAGAAAGTCTGTGTATTCTGTAACTGTGATTATAGTGTTCTGTAAATGTCTTTTAGGTCCCTTATTTGTTATTGATCTCCTGTCTGGACGTGATATTCATTATTGAAAGTAGGATATTCAAGTCTCTTACTATTATTGTATATTACCTATTTCTCCCATCATTTTTGTCAATGTTTGTTTTATATATTTATGTGCTCTAATGTTAGATCCATATATATATATATGTTTAATTGTTATATTTTCTTGGCAAATTAACCCTTTTATCAGTATATAATATCCTTCTTTGTCTCTTGTAACAGTTTTTGACTTAAAGTCTATTTTGACTGATATAAGTGCAGTCACTGTTCCTCTCTTTCAGTTATCATTTGATGGAATATTTTTTTCCCCATCTCTTTACTTTCAGCCTATGTGTGTCTTTAATCCAAAGTGAGCTTATTGCAGACAGCATGTAGTTGTGTCTTTATTATTACTATTATTATTATTATTATTCATTCTATTACTCTGTCTTTTGACTGACAAGTTTAATCCATTTACATTTAAAATAATTATTAATAGAAATAGATATACTATTGTCATTTTACTAATTATTTTCTGTTATTTTACAGTAATTTGGTCTATTTTTTCCTCCCTTGCTTTCTTCCTTTGTGTTTTGCTGATTTTTTTTTGTATGAATATACTTAGATTCCTTTGAATTTTTTAGTATAACTTTTATAGGTAATATTTTTTGTGGCCACCTTCAGGCCTACACAAAATATGATATAGTTATAATAGTCTACTTTAATCTGATAACAGCTTAAGTTCAAACATACAATATTTTTTTTCCCTACACACACATACATTCATTTAGTTATCACAATGTATAGCTATTTAAACTGTGTTTTTTAACATATATTTAGTTATAGCTATTTTTAATACTTTCATCTTTTAGCTTTTTTACTAGAAGTAAAATTGATTTATCCATCACCATTACAGTAATACAGTATTCTGAATTTGTCTATATATTTACCTTTACCAATGAGTTTTACATTTTCTTTAGATTATTGTGTTGTTGTTTAATGTCCTTTTATTACAACTTGTAGAACTCTGGTTAGCATTTCTTGTAAAGTAGATCTAGTAGTGATAAACTGAGCTTTTGTTTGCCTGGGACAGTTTTTATCTCCTTTATTTTTTATACAATGGTTTATAGTGCTCTTGGTGGGCATGTATTTTCTGTTAGCTCTTTGAATTTATTATCTCATTTCCTTCTGACCTATAAGATTTTGCCAAAAAGTCTGTTCATAGTGTTATGGAGTTCCCTTGTGTGTGACAATTCGCATTTCTCTTGCTGCTTTCGATATTCTCTTAGTTTTTGACTTTTGACAACTTTATTACAGTGTTTCTTGTTATAGATTTCTTTGGGATTCTTTTCTCTTGTATTCTTCAGGCTTCTTTGATCAGGATGTCCATTTCCCCCCAGATTCGGGGAGTTTTCAACCATTTTTTCTTGTAATAAGCTCTCAGCTTTTTGTTCTCTCTTTTCTCTTTCTGGTATTTCCATAATGCATAAATTCGTCCACTTGATGGTGTTCCATAAGTTTTTTAAACTTTCTTTATTCTCGTCATTCTTTTTTCTTCATGCTTCCCTGATTGAGTTATTGCCAAAAAAGAAACTGTTTTTGAGTTCTCCAATCATTTCTTCTTCTTGAAATAGTTGCTTTCGAACTCCCTTAGTAATTTTTTACTGCAGTTATTCTTCAGCTCCATGATTTCTGTAACTTTTTAATATTTTTTAATCTCTGTTGAAATTCTCATTTTGTTTGTGCATTGTTCACTTTGGCGGGCATTTTTGTGAATTATTTTTAATCCTTTATCAATTAAACCATATAGTTCCTTTTCACTTGGGTCAGTTTCTGGAGATTAATCCTGTTCTTTTGTTTTGAACGTCTTTGCTTGGTTCTTGGTTTTGCTTGACTTTCTGTGATGCTGCATATGCAGTACACAAAGCAGACACCTCTCCCAGTCTTCACAGACTGACCTTGTACAGAAGATGATACCCATAAATCAGCCTACCCAGAGATTCTGAGGGCCTCTAAACTCTTTTTCTCTTCAGAGAGAAGCAGGCAGCTATGTTTTTTGGCTGTTGACTTTGCATTGAGACAGATGGGGAGCTATGGCATCAACCATCCAAACACCATCTCCATTCTCCCTCAGGCAGTTAGATTGTACTAGACCCATTAGATCTCAATGACTGGCAAGACAGATTACAGTTCTTTGGGCAGCCCTGGTGAAATTGGAATATGAGATGCATGGGCCAACTTTTTTTTCACCCTAGAGGAAGCTAAGAGCCGTTTTTTTGTTTGTCTGTTTGTTTGTTTGTTTTTTCCATTTGTTTTGTTTTTCGTTTCTTTTGGTTTTTTTTCCCCCATTTGTTTTGTTTGGGTTTTTTTATCCTTTTACCCTATGTTGAGCAGAAGCGGAGGCCCTATGGTGTCTACCAGTCCTACCTGCTATCTTTGTCCTCTTCAAAGTGGCTAGACTGTGCTGGATTAAGCAGGAGTGTCATCATTGGCAAGACAAAAGCCAGTTCTCTGAGGAGCTCCTTGCGAAAATTTGGACCCTAAACGTACAGATAAAAACCCTTTCTTCAACTTGGAGGACCTGGGAGCTAGAGAGTTTCTTCCTGGTCATATGGTGCTGTTCCAAGAGCGGTACTCCAGCAAGAGGTTATCCTAAATCTCCCTGCTGGCTTCAGGGACTCTGTTTTCACATTATCTGGGGTATAGGAGTCTTTCAATTACTTTTGGGATTTCTCACATGTCAATGAATTGTTGTTTGCAGGGGAAAGGTCCAGGACTTCCTAATCTACCATCTTACAGATGTCACTTCATCACATGCAGTGAGTCTTCCCTTTTTTTAAATAAGTTATATTCCACTATAAGGTCACTTTCTATTGTATCAACTTTTTTATTAATTTTGGTTTGTTTATTCCTTGTCTTGCTGATACCCGGGCTCTTTCTAGGTTTTGGCTATCACGAGTAAAGCTTCTATGAAAATTTTTGTATAAAATCTTTTGTGACAATGTGATTTCACATCCTTTGGATAACTACTTAGAAGAAGAACTGCTGTGTCGTATGGTTTTGCACATTAATATTATTTTTAAAAATCAACAAAATATTTAGGTTTTCTCATATTTTGTAATCCCAAAGGAAAATATGAGAATTACCCTAACTTCATATTATTGACGACATTTGTCATTATCTGTTAGTTTGTTTGTTTGTTTTTTTACTGGTATATATCAACATACAGTTGTCTATTGATTTCAGGTAAGATTCAATATTAATATGCATTACAAAATTATACTTATCTTAAGTGAAGTTACTATCTGCTTAAGTATTATTTTCTTATTTTAAGATCATCCCTTAATTGTAGAATTATTTCTAATTTTACTATATATTTGGTATTAGAAAACATTATTAAAATAAGAAATCTTAGAAATATTTCTCCAAATATCTACTTCAAATTCTGGTAAAATGTTATTTTTATATATCTTCCCAAGTACATTTATTCCATTTTTTTCTGAGAAAAATATTGTATATTTCAATGTTTTCACAACCATTTATATCTATTTAATGTCTTTTCTCTAAAGAATTCAAAAGTCATTACTCTTGCAGACTTAACTAAAAATAAGACCCATTAATAATTGGATTCAATAAGATATAGTCTATTTTATTTTTCTTTTTATATAATATTAAGAAGTTTGAATTTTTTACTCAGCAAAATTCTTTCTGGCTGCTTCTTTGGTTATAAATCAGGCCCTTTCATATCTAACATTACTCTGATGAGGCGTTGAGAGTACTCATAGTTATACTACTTACTGAATTGCACTCCAGAGTTATATCAGAACAAAACACTGGGAAGTGCACCATAATTTACCATAAAGAAATAACTCCAGCAATAAACTCTATTTAGTATTATGAAGGAAGAGAATAATAGGACAAACTAAATAAACATCATCACAACATAGTACATTAGATGACATTTTTACAGCAATGTATAAAAATGACTTTGTAGATTCCTGATAAAAACTTACAGCCAAAGTTTCTTCCATGAGCATAAAATCATCTCGCTGTCATAAAAATCTGTCACTGGTCTCATGAAAGCTGTTTTTTAAGGAACAATATAGAGATGTTTCTCAACTTGTGATGGGGTTACGTCCCCACAAACACATTGTAAGTTGAAAATATCATAAGTTGAAAATATATTTATTGTGTCTATCCTACTGAACATTATAGCTTAGTTTATCCTTCCTTAAATGTGCTCAGAACACTTACATTACCGTACAGTTGGGCAAAATCATCTTGCTGCCACTGCATATAGCTAGCCCAGGATATATCAAAATCAAAATTTAAAGTATTGTTTCTACTCAATGCACATTGTTTTCACACCATTGTAAAGTCAAAAAATTTTGAGTTAAACTATTGTTAAGTCAGGGACCATCTGTGATTCTGTTCTAACATGAATGTAAATATTTTTAATTAAAACAGAATAGATAGGTCATAATCAATAATAAAATTGATTAATCGGTGATAAATTAAATCACTAATTTATTTGCAGAAAAATGTTATTAATCTCATAACATTTTATTCATATAATTCAATGCATGGATTTAAAAGAATAAAATGAAAATATAATTTAACCATTTATAAGTAGAGAAAATAAATATCCAATATACATTTTGTCAGTGAAAATGTATGTGTGTGTGTGTATATGTGTGTGTGTGTGTGTAGAAAAAAATTAAATATATTTAAATATATCACCAAGCTAGAGAGATAGTAAGGAAACTGCAGAGGACTAAAATAAAATAAAAACAGAAACTAAGAAGCAAAGCGAGTGTGTGAAATTCAGCTTTCATTCTGAAAACTTCTGCAAAATTAGAGATATATTGAAGTTTCCCCTCTCCTTTGGACTGCATGAGCTAGAAAAAAAGCAAAAGATTCTAATGCATCATGAGAAGTCTAATAAGACACTCCTGATAAATTTGGCACCCAAAAGAGCAAAACTGTTACTAAAAGAATGAATGAAAGATAAATCCGTTATGACTAGGATATGACTTGGAGTGGATGTTGATTGGAGATGAGATGGCCCAGAAACTGATAATTTGGGAAACTATGCCTCAACAGTTTTGGAAATAACTGAAGCAAAGAATTAAGAGTTATACATGCTCATAACATGAATTTCAAAGGGGCTATGGGCAGGTGTGATTAGGAAGGAAGGAGGAACACTGGACAGAGTTGCCATGAGGAGCAAGTTTAGTCCTATTCCCCTTCCATCCTCCACTGTACTCAAGATGTGAAAAAAAAAAAAGTTATCATTTTTAGGACCTCAGGAGAAATAGTAGAATCAGAATATAACCTGGTTTCAATTCAAGCAAAAGGAACATTTGGAGAAGAGGTTTAAGATAGATGATATTTGGCTAATTATTAATCATGAGTCCGAGAGCACAGGGAAGAATATGAGAGATTGAGGAACTGTGAGAGGTTTGATCCGAGCCACATAGGCATAAACTTCTGGGTGATGCAGGATGGCAGGGAGAGAAGAGTCTTGAGCTTTTTTTTTAAGATTTAATTTACATAAACATGAAAGGCAGGCTGCAGTAAATCTGGATAATCTCTTGAATAGACTAATTATAGTCTACTTCTCTGGACCTGTCAGGTCCTAAAACAGGCCAAGTAGTTGCATGCCTCTAGGCCTTTGCACATCCTGTCCTATCTACAAAGAAGGCTCTTACCACACCCTTCAAATTCATCATCCCAGAAAGGCCATTCCTCATTGCTCTATCTAGAACAGCCTTTTCATCACTAGTCTCTAACAGAGAAAATTATTTCTTCAGAATAATTACCAAAGCTGTAGTTGCTGGTTTGCATGTTTACTTGTTTTTGTCTCTTCCACTAGAATATAAGCTCCAGTATGGCAGAAAAACTACATCTTTTTGGCTCACTGATGTACTACTATCACTTAGCACAGTCCGAATACAGCACACAATGGTCATTCGAAAGTACCTGTTTGGTGAATAAATAAGTTAAAAATGAAAAAATTGCCAGCAATTTTTGGTTTTGTGACTAGGTAAATAAGCCAAGATCAGCACTACAGAAGGGTAAATGTAGTTGGGGAATAAGAAGACAAGGAGTTATGCAGGGGTCTAATTAAGATTTTGGGATCTGTCTAACATCTTGATTTGAAATAACAATCTTGAATTTATGAGACAAATCTAAAAAGTAAATTCAGATATTGGGATCATCAGCCTATTTGACCTAGTTAAAGCTGTGAGAATAAATGAGGAAAAAATAGGATATAATGGTCAAGAAACAAAAAAACTAAGAGACACAAAATGAGGAAATAAATTTTTGAGGAAATGAAATATAGTCAGAGAGGTAGGAGCAGAACTGCAGCCAAAGAATTACATTGCTTCAAGAAGAAAGAAGTAACAGAATATAGTCAGATGGGAGTAGGAGAGATGTGGGAAATGGCCGCTGGGTTTTACAATTTAGAAGTTGTTAGTAATTTTAGAGAATGAATACTTCAATGTCATTGTGGGAGTAGAAGACTGACTTTAGAGAGTCATGCAATAAAGGGAAGGCTGGAATTTAAAAGAGTAAATAAAACCTCTCTTTCAAGATGATTGATTATGAAGTGAATAAGAAAATCGAAGTAGCAAATAAAGGTATTCAAGGACAAAAAGGTGTGTTCCATTCTTTGTTTTTAGATACAGTAAATTTATACATATTTATGAGCTAGGAGAAAGAGCCACTGGCAAGGAAAACATTAAAGATACAAAGGAAATAGGGAATAATTGAAGAATTACTTATGTGAGACCTTGACAAAAGAGTCGAATGAGTATTCCTGAACACAAGCAAACATGCAGGGGACACTAGGTACTAGGAGAAAAGGCATCTCTTGTTTTGGGTGAACTTTCACCGATGTACAGAATGTGGAAAGAATGATAAATATCAGAAAAAGAAGCCAAGCAAACATTCCTCAGAGGCATAGAGGCCTCATTGAAATTGGAGACCATTTACTTGTAATAGCACAAAATGGCACAAATGCATGCCTACGTATGTTCTAACTGTTCAGTCTCTTGAGGTAAAAGGCTGTACAAAGATATGAAAGGATTAGTCTAGGATCGAAAGTCTATAAGGCAGATGTGGAAGAGTGATCTGAGGGAGAAATAAAGACCAAAAAAAGGGTTAGTAGTGTAATTTGATAGAATTTGGCAAAAATTAAGAGTTAAATAAAAAAACATAAAACAAGCAGAATTGAGAGGAAGGATAAAGGGCAGTTTTTGATTTGTTTATAGTTATATGTCTACTATACATCCAAGTCAAATACATAGTTGGATACGTAAGTCTGACTTAAAGAAATAGGAGATGGGGTGTAAAGTCGGATTCATAAGCACTAAATAGTATTTAAAAGGATCAGACCAATGTGATAATCTAGGGAGTGAGCAAAGATGGCGGC
>NW_006439192.1:24249915-24278311 GCF_000325575.1 Pteropus alecto | reverse complement strand
TGGTCCAAGGCCTGGCTGTAATCCAGGCCTGCAGCTCAGAATAGGACCCCAGACTTAGAAAATATGTAAACATACTTCAGCTTATTGTATCACTCATGTGTGGCTGAATGCCACTTTTGTACTCTGCTATGTGAGAAGCCATGCAGTCTCCTGGAGAGCAGGCAGGAGAGGAGAGCAGAAGGGGAGCACAAGAAAGGGGAGCAGGAGAAGTACGCGCAAGACTGCGTGCCCAGTGCAATAATAGACCACACTCCCCAATAGAACTGCACTTCCCAACAGAAGTGCACTCCACACGGTAAAGTTGGTGCCTAGTGTTTCATCTTCATGTCAGCTCCTCATGCATTTGTCCAACTGGGCCTCACGCCATCGAAACTTCTGGGTCAGGTCCCTGACGATTGGCGTAGTCGACATGATTGAGCTGCTCGGCCTTGGCTCTGACACTGGTGTATATAGCCTGCATAGTCCCCTCCCTCTGACTGCAGGTGACACTTTTGAATCTGATGAGATTTTACTCCCATGATTAGGTTACATCCCATGGCAAAGGTGAAAAGACACTACAGATAAAATCAAGATCTTTTCAGTAGACTGAATGTTAATCAAAAGGGAAATTATTCCATATGGGCCAACTTAATAAGGAAGCACTTTAGCAGGAAGTCCGGGCCACCTCAAAAAATATACTTTGAGAGGCTAAAAGTATAAAGAGAGGTTTCTGTTAGCCTTGAAGAATCCCACAGCCAGGCTTTAAGAAGGTATATGTAAGAAAACTTCATAGCAAGGACCTAAAAACGACAGTAAGATTGAGAGCAGCTCCAAGCTGACACCTAACAAGGGAATTGGGACCTGTCATACAGCCATAGGAATGAGTTCTGACCACACGAATGAGCATGGAACGTGGATTTGTTCCCAGTCAGCCCTCTAGATGATTTGGTTTCAGCTAGATTTCTGACCTACAGAAACCAGTGTTATTTTAAGCCACTAAATTTGTGTTAATTTGTTATGTTACAATGGAAAAATAACACAGAGAGTAATCAGTGAGTAGAAGAAAATTATGACCAAGAGTTGATCTGGAAGCCATATGATAAAAGAAGGAAGAATAAGTGGCTGAGTTAAAGGCTATTGACAAAAGTAATACACTGATATCGAAATACTGATTATTGAATTTACTAAAGAGAAAATTCTGGAACTATAGTATAATTCAAGAAAAAGTTTGTGGATAAAGGATAGAAGTGATGCTCATGGGGAAAAAAAATGGGAAAGTTTACCAAAGTTAATAAGGGACTAAAATTAAATTTTCTAATTTAGACTGAATAGTGCAGTATACGTGGATGTACATGTGCATAGGCATGGGGTGTGGGCATTTCTGGCCAAATCTAAATTTGATACTTTAGGCTGCCTGCTTATCATTCAAAGGATTACCTTATCTTTCCTATCTAAAATTATAAACAATTAAAACCACCTTCTTACCCTGCAGCATTTCCAAAATGACATAAAAATTATGGGGAATTTAACCAATAAAATATCTACAAATAATGTTTTTAATATAGTTAATATTTTGTGTGTTTAAAAAATTCTCCTCAACACACATAACTTTAAATTCTTCTATCTTTACCAACTCTAATTTTCCTATATAGGAACAATACAGAGTAAAGATTTATAGTATAGAAAATAACTTGCAGAAGAATTGAAAAAAAAACCTCTCTCTTCAAATTAAGAAGTAATGCATTATTTTATGTGCTATAGTCAATTAATAGGACATTAAGCATACAGCAAGTTTCACACACACACATACACACACACACACAAACACACAAAACAAAAGGGTCAGGTAAAACAGATTCATTACCAAGCCAAACAATAAACTGCATCAATATAGTTAAAGAAATGTATCTTTCCATACTTACAACCTAGGCTGATGCTAATGAGTTTTTCTCTGAAGCAAGAATAGTTTATCATCAGGCTTGGGGAAAAATGCAGAGTAGAGCTAATAACTCTTTTACTCTTCTTTAGTTGGTTTCTTTTGAAGATTGATAAAAGTGTAGAAATATCGATTTTATCCTCTAATAATCATCTCTTAAACAGGGTTTCAGAATGTCATTACAACCCCAGGAAGAGAGCAAGAACAAGTTTAATGCTCTGTATACCCATTTGTGTGGCACTAGTGGTAACAATTTCTGATAATGTGCCTGCATTTATAGAATAATCGTTGAATTTTCAGCATTGCTGGAATCTTTTTTTCTTTTTTAGTGTAAGAAGATGATAAGTGAGTTTCAGAATGGTTACATGTTAATGCGACTCTACACTGGAAGAACAAACAGCATAGCCACAGGAGTCTGGTGTTTAATCTAAAAAGAGAAGCAAATGGCATCTCAATTCTGAGAACTGTTTCTCACATAAAATTGTGTTCCCTAGAAAATAGTGAAACTCATTTTTAGAAATCTATTTCTGTGAGTCAATAAAACATATGCTTTATCTTCTCCTCATAAATGATGTAAACAACTCTCCTCCATGAGCTTCCAGGCTATAGAGAGAAGACACCAATAGAGAAGAATTTATGCTAAAGTGATTATCCCTATTCTCTTATTCAGCATTCCACTATTGTAGGAAGAAGTTTGCAGTAGGAGCACAGTAAATACATTTCAATAGAGTTTGTGTAAAATAAACTCTTCTATTCCTTTTTGAGTGATTGTCATCTTGCTTTGGGAGAACATAACACACGTTTTGTCTTGCTGTTGGCAGATACAGAGAGAAGATGTTTGCATATGTTAACTCAGTGTTACAATGAATGGGAACAAAAAAAAACCACACCTTTTTTTCCTGCTTAAATTGTTTGACTTTCTATGCAGCAGACTTCATAGGTGAAATTGAAAAAATTTAGAGAAAAAATATTCGTTGTCACTGAAGAAACATATATAGGCACTTGTATCAGTCAGATTTCTAAGAGAGAGAAGGAGAGAAAGAAATCAAGGAGTTGGCTTGCTAGAATATGGGGCTGACAAGTCAAAATCTGCAGGGCAGACTGGACCCTCTGGCAGGTGCTGACGCTGCAGTCCACACCACTGGGAGTTTCTTCTTCCTCAGTGAAATCTCAGTCATGCTCTTAAGGCCTTTCAAATGATTGGCCGAAGTTCACCCAGATTGTCAAGGATAATGTCCTTCACTAAATGTCAGCTGATCGTAGATGTTAACTACCTCTATAAAATAACTTCACCGTGTTTAACTGAATAGCCAGGTACTATAGCCTAGCCACCTTGACATTTAAAACTGACCATCACAAGCAGCCATCGCTTGAAAGGCACTGTGTAAGCATGGGGAAGTTTGGCTTGAGTAAGCCCTCCAAGGGCTTGGACTCTAATGGAGAGAATCATGTTTAGAAAAAGACAGAATAAAATGTATTATAACAATGCAAAGGAGTCTGTCATTTAAAATCGGATTGAAATGGGATACACATTACAAAATCATATGCCTTATATAAAAATAATGCAAAGAGGAAAAACTTCTTAATGAAACTATAATATACTAAATTAGTACATGATATAAGAAGTATCACCAATCAATCCAAAATGAATAAGATTATTGAGGAAGTTGTGCTGGAAAAATTGGGTACTTGGGAAAAAACAGTCTGACTCTCTTAAAGAAGAAGTTAATCCTGTAATAAAGAACAAAATGTTATCAAAAAGAGTTATAACCCTGGAGACACAGATTCAGGTAGCAACTCAAACTGGAGAACAAAGAAAGAAGGGTTTATAGTTTATAAAGTCAAAAATCATGAAGTATAACACTTTCATGAAAGTGAAGGATTGCTGGCTAGATTTACAGGAATTGGTTAGTGCCAATATGCGACCAAGGCGGCAAAAACTACAAGGAAGTAACATCCATATATGTTCATGTCGCAGTTGTTTCTCCAGGCTGTTTATGGCTTAGCCTTAAACTGAGTTTAGCAACAGGTTTTGCTACTTAATAGCAGCTCTGAGAACTCAGGCACAAGATGTGCTCAGGTCCCAGTTCCTTAACAGCCTCCTGACTATTTTAAGAGATTCACTTAATGCCTATTTCATTTTCTCTACTATCAACCCTCTTCCCCAAAATTTATTTGATTTGTTTTGAAAAAGTTAAATGTGGAAACACTGATAAAATGGTTAGAGCAGAGCATCAAATACTCATAACAAAACTCATACTACAAAACCAACTCCCCACCACAGATGTTTGATAGAAGCAACAAGAAAATATAAAAAATAAATAAAACTTTTTATCAGTACTGAAAACTAACAGGGTTGCTATGCACTCACAAATTTTGAATAAGTTATTGCTACAGAGAGCACATATGGGATTAAAAAGAAAATGAAAGAGGCAATGAGTCCCAGACAGCTAAACAGCAAAGCCACCTTTAAAAAACCTAAACTCACATACCAAGAAACCCTATCAAAAGGTTCCAAAATCCTCTTTTTCAGAAAGTTGGAAGCATCCAATGGAAAGGGATTTACAATAAGCAAAGTGAAAACACCATGCTGTCATTTAGGGCTTCCTCTTTTCCCTGGTGGTTACAGCAAAGGATGTCAAAGAATCTCTAATCAAGTAAAGTGAGAGGGAAAACAAATGAATAAGAGAAAAGAGAAATTAGGTACAGAGGGGATGTTAGAAGTTTCATATTTTATGAAACTCTAAACTAAAACATTAAGAAATATGTATAAGATGATTGAATTTTCTAACCCAAATGATTCAACAATAAGACAATAAGCATGAAAAAGAATTTAGTTTGACAAAATGTGCAAGGTCTAGACAGTTTTAGGCACATATATGTTTTCCAGGACAGCATAGAACTAAGAAAATCATCTCAATTAATTTTTGCATCAAGCATATTCTTAAAACAAAACACCAACAAAAGTGACAAACTGCTTGTCAAGTTCACTTAAGAACATAGAAACAAAAAAGATTAAGTAAAATATTACCAAATCAAATATCGTAATACATTAAAATAATAATTCCCAAATAAATTCCAGTATTGCAAAGACAATTTCATAACAAAAGATACTATTAACATATTGATCATACTAATTGATTAAAAGAAAAAGGATAGAATCTTCTTAAAAGATGCTGAAGAGACGTATTTTAACTCAACAAATATTCCCGATATACAACAAAATCGAAATACATCTGCAACAGGATATAAAATATTTTTTTAAGAAACCATAAACAAAGGCATACTGAAGAATCATATTTTGAAGGATAAGAAAAAGTTGTCTATTATCAAAATCTTTATTTAACATTGCCTGGATTTCAATAAGACAAGATAGATACACAGAAATAATTAATTTTTTTTGTTTGACGTCAATCACTTTATTTGAAAATCCAATCAGTGATCTAACATTACAGTTCTTTTCTTATGAAGGTAACTGCTGAGGCCTTAGAGTTGCCACCATGCCTGCTAAGGCAATCCCAGCAGCCAGTTTTAAATTCCATTAATTTTGGATGCAAAAGATAATACAGTGGCTGCTCCTTATCTGCGGTTTCACTTTCGACTATTTCAATTACTCATGGTCAACCATGGTCAGAAAATATTAAATGGAAAATTCTAGAAATATACAATTTGTAAGTTTTAATTTTCACGCTGTTCTGAGTAGGGTGAAAAAATCTCATGTTATCCCACTTAATTACCTCTCACAGGCCCATCCTCCAAATACCATAATACTGGGAATTAGATTTCAACATACGAATTTGGGGGGTGGGGCAAAACATTTAGTGCATAACAATATACATATTTCAATCAAATTAAAAATATTCTAAAAAATCATAGTACCTACTGTTCTCATGATTTTAGTGAGATGTACATTACCCTAAATTGTTGGCATAAGTATAAACTGGAACAAACTATAGAAAAGCAAACTAATCATCTGTCTCTAGAATATTAACATTAACACTTTTGTTGCAGCAAATCTATTTCTATAAATCTATCTTAAAGCAACAATAGTAAATGAGATATAAGATTTTCATAAGAGAATGGTCACTGCAATTTTATTTACAATAATAAAAATTGAAAAGTCTAAACGTCCAACAAAAAAGAAATGATGAAAATAATTATAATAAAGACAAATACAGGATTAGTAATCAGTTGTTAAAAGTAATCTTTATGTAGAGTATTCGACTAACTTCTCTAATGACACTACTTAAATAAAATTAGGTTATGACATTCTTTTTTAACTATGGGATCCAAATTGTGAGTGGGTATTAAATTTCATATGAAAATACTTCAAAATGTTAACAGTGTTTATCCAAGAGTATTAAAACTATAAAGCAAATTGCATTTTTGTAATATTTTTTATATTTCATGTTTTTGACAAGGCACATGTTTTACTTTAATAAATCAGAAAATCAATGATATAATTAAACTTATTAAGTTCAAGATTATTTTTTTCTTCAAAACTCAAAACGGCAGATTGTCAAGAAATAGAGTCACTTTCTCAGTACATAACTGATCTGTAATAGCTATTTGTTTGTTAATATTTTGTCTCACTTCTCTCTCTACTGAACCATTTTTTAATTCAATCTAGATAAATTTTCAAAAAATGAGTTTCGTTTTAAAGAAAATACCCTTATTTATTCCCTAAGCTTTCTTAGATTGATACTTTTTAAAATTCAGTCCAAAACTCTGCTCACATTCATAGTGGCATACTCATTATCTTCTCTTTGAACTCAAACAACAAGAAATTAATTTTTACATTTATGCTGAGTTTTCATAATAAATGAAATAAGTCAGTGATTTCAAATTTTGTTTTTACCAACTGAAATCAAGAAAAAGAAAATTAAAGGTGAAAAAGTTGTTTTAATGGATATGAAATGTATATTTTGGGTAATCACAGAACAGCAAGAATTAACACTCCTGATGGTGCCAGCCACTGCTCTAAGTGTTTAGCAGTCATTAGCCTTTTGAGTCCTCACTCAACTCTCTGAGACAGGTACTATTATTAGCTTCAGTGTACAGGTGAGGAATGTACAGCACAGAGAGTTTGCATATTTGCCCAGGCTTGCTCAGTAGTAAGGGGTAGCATTGGGACTCAATCCTAGGCAACTTTGCCATATCTGTACATTTGGCCACAACACAGTGCTGTCTCATCACACCAAAAAAGTGATAGAATAAGTTTTCAACAATTCAGCCTTTATAGCATCCTCCTTTGTTATAGCTAAAAATAAATAAATCAGTAAATTGCTTATATGTCGATACCATCAGAGAGAGTCTCTAGTTTTCACTTTTAGTAGGTCTGCTGCAGTACATTGGATAACTTTGCCAGAATTCAATAAGGGAACAACAGAGGGAATATCAGATTCAGAATTGACATAATTGGTCAGAGGTAAGAACAATAAGGCATTTTATCACCTTGACTAGAAAGTACTATATAATGTCAAGATATGTATTCATGACAGAGAAGGTGAGAGAGAGAGAGTCTTGATATACTGTGCTTCTGTCCTTTGAAATATCTTCTTCAATTCATCATCTGGCTTCACAATTCAGACCTGAAAAGATGCTCCAGGAAAAGGATATCGTTTAAATTGATCTTTTGTTATTGCACAACAGTATTTTTTGTCCATAGCCCAATATATTAGAATTAAGAGAATAGTACATAAAATGATACAATATTGAGTAAAATGTCCATAAAATCCTCTAGCTGAACCATAAGCAGTTTTTATGATTCTCAAAAAACAATGTCAGAATTCACTGGAGCAATAAAACAGTTGCTCTCACATAACTGACATTTGCTGAGGTAAGATAAATGTTCCTTCAGACTCACAGAGCAATATATCCAAAGTAACAAGTCAGTGAAAAGCTCTGTGTGTGTGTGTGTGTGTGTGTGTGTGTGTGTGTGTGTGTGCGTGCGCGTGCGCGCGCGCATGCACTTACTACAGGTTGGTCTAATTATTAGAACCCAGCTATTGTGCTGTGAGATACACTGACCCATTTCTGGCAACTCTGACTAAGCATCCTAAACATATGCCTGATGACTTCTCTTTAATTGTAAGGAGTTTAAAATAAGCTATTTCTCAAGCTTTTGGTGTCTCAAGGATATTTCTTACAGTGTCACAGCATCAGGCTTTCAGAAGTCTTCTTATGCCCTTTGTATTCTATTTAGAGTTTGACTGAAAACTAATTATATTTTAAATCAGACTAAGTAAGAAACTCTACAATGGTTTTGAAAGATATCAGCAAATATCTTAGATCACATCTCAGAGATAATTATAATGTTCTCAGGATCATTTTACCATTAGGCCTTATTGGCCTGGTATTAGCAACTACCAGTTTCACGGCAGCTGAAAAACAATTTAAGATCTGGAAAAACATTAACTTTAAAATATGAAAGTAACTAAAGCTAAACATTTTAATTTACATAATTTTTGCAGGCATAGCATTATATCATCCTGTGAACTGCAACTTAATTATGTTACATGTAAATTATATTTAATTCGTGATATAGATATATTTTAATGAGTGAGATATACAACTATCCTCAAAAATTGAAATAGAGCCTGGCTGTCTAAGCCCTAATTTTACTAGATGTAGGCTTGTTACAATTTTTTATTGTGGTTCTCCAGATGTTAACATAAATGACAGGGCCTGTTGAAGAGTAAATACTTTTGATTAAAAATTAACTTCTAAACCTGGACCCTACCACCAGTTGAGCAGGGTTAAAATTATACATGCTCAGGTCTCCCTCAACACCTTTGTATCAGAATCTCAGAGCTAGACTTAGGCATTTATTTATATTATAAAATGAATTCACAGGTGATTCTGATGTGCTACCACTGTGAAAAATAGTGTAAAAAGTTAAAACCGTCAAATTTCACTGATGACTTATCATCACAATGAATTTCATCCATGTAGCTGACACTGTCTTTAACCATGCAGTATGTCAAGTTTGGTCATGTTTTCAAATGTCATTTCTGGTTATGTTGCAGCCCTGTTTTAAATGGACTATTTTTCCTATACCACCAACTGAAAACAATATTTTCTGTGAGTACATGATATACATATTTCCTGTAGAGACTCTACTATCATCCAACAGAGTAAAAAGCCACTCTTTTACTTCTTTAATGCTAACAAGGCATCTGGAGAGAGATCATTTATCTTTCCTGACAGTTCAGAAAAGGAGAGACGAAAGCGTTGTCTCTACACTATACTTTCAAACTCAAACAAACAAAAGAATGAACTCATCTAATTTCTAAAACAATGATTCATTTAATGAGAAACACTTGAGATAATAGAATATAAATATTACCTGTTAAAATGTACCCATAGCACTTTGAACAGAATGACTGGAGTCTATTCTTTTGTTATACAACTTATAAAAAGATGTTTCTTTCTTAATTGTCATACTCTGTGAAAATAGTTACTAACATACAAAGATAAACTTTTCCCAAATTCTAGCATCAAAGTCATAATGTATTTAAAGCAAAAGAAAATGGCAACCTGAGAGCATTGTCTTCAGACTAATAACCTGGCACTTTCAAAGGAATAATTTAATTGAAAAAAAAAAAAAAAAGGCATTCTGTATTAAGTTCTACGGCTACTATAACAATGTACTTCAAATAGGGTGGCTTAAAACAACAGAAATTTAATCTCTCATATTTCTGGAAGCCAGAAGTCCAAAATCAAGTTGTCAGCAAGATTGGTTTCTTCTGGAGGCTCTGAGGAACAGTTTGTGCGATGCCGCTCTCCTAGCTTGCAGTGGCTGCTGGTAATCCTTGGTATCCTTTGACTTATAGATGCATCATTCTAATCATTGCTTCAGTCTTCACATGGTGTTCTCCCTGTGCGTATCTCTGCGTCTTTATATTGCTTTCTTACAAAAACACCAGTCACTGGATTTAGGGCCCACCTTAATCCAGTATAACCACCCATTAACTTTATTAAATCTGCAAAGACGGTATTTTCAAATAAGGTCACATCCACGTGTTTGAAGTTTAGGACTTGAACGTATCTTTTTGGAGACACAATTCAATCCACAGTATATTTCTTCATTAGTTAGACAGTTTCAAAAAAAAAAACCTGTCTAACTTTGCATTTGAGTGAAATAACATTCTGCTTATTTCCTGGGTTCAGTCACATCTAAGTCAGGTAACCTTGAACATCTATAGCTATTTCTCTTAGCATTGATCTATTATTTTCTATTATTTGTGGCTGTAAACATAGACTGACAATAACACACTTTAAGTGTGAAGCTATTTATAAAAACACAAGTAAATTGAGACATATGTGGACTTAGTAAATTGAGACATATGTGGAATAATTATGGCAAATAAATGAAGATTTATTGGATTGTGTAGCTGCAAAGAAGTTGAGTTTCTCATTGCACTTTGGATAAAACACTCTTCGTTGTGTCCTTCAAGACCAGCATGACCCAGCGCTCGCTCTCTCTCTCTCTCTCTCTCTCTTTGCCCCCACCCCTGCTTCTCACACAGAACCAGGCCCTTCCTCACCCAGGCCACAGCCCCTTGTCGGCCTCTTGCTCTGGAGGGCTCTCCTCTGGCTTTTGCACAGCCACCTCCTTCTCAGCCCTCGGATTCAAGTGCCACCTCTCAGAGAAGACCTCACCCTCCACCCAGCCTAGAGTACCCTCACTCTCAAACACATCACCATGTAAATTTATTATAGAATACTGCAGCTTAAATACCTCTTCTCTTCCATGTACATTTTTTAATGTTGTAGGCCCCTCAACTACCTTTCCCTTACCAGAAATCACTAGATCGGAGTTTCTCTAACTCTTGCAGTCACAGCACCATCAAACCAAAATAAGTAAATACCTGAGTTTGGTTTGCTGAACAGTTATAGCCAAACAAAGTTCCTATGGTGTCTGACAGACATCACTGTTTCCTCGAAAAGTTAAACTATTTTGTTGTCTCTGTGAGCTTGTTGCTGCCCCTTGAGCTCCTCAGTAGTGTGGGGGCTCCTTCACTAGCAGATGTCTTCTGTGAAGACAGAATCTTTGTCTCTCTTGCTTGTTGCTGTATCCTCAGGCCCAAAACGGTATCTGGCACTGAAGAGATTATCATTATTTTAAAGAGCTCAGTCTTAGAGGAAGACAAACCTGAATTCTAATCTGTGTTTGGCTACATCCAAGCCAGGTGACCTTCAGCCAAGTGCTTAGGCTTGTTCGGCCTCAGTTTACTCATTTGTAGAAGATCATCTCATAGAATTCTAATGAGGACTAACTATGACATTGTATGCAACTATTTTTATATATGGCAGGCACATAACAATAACAACCACTTATTAAAAACTTATTATCTGGTCCAAAACTAATTTTTTTAAATGAACAAATTGAATTGAAAGACGTTAATCACAGCAAAGCTATGGGTAAAAAATCTGTGATAAGCACCAGAATTAACTAAATTTAGAACACTCTCTACTATATTATTTCGTGTTTTCAGAGCTATAAAAAACTGGACATTTTCCTTTTAGTTCACAATATTATAAGTGTTAATGAACCTCAGTCAAGGGGATGATTTACTTTAAAATTTGCCTTGGAAAGCAAGAAGCAAATTGATACTCTATGTGTGTCCTTATTTTAATCTTTAGTACTCATTCTACTGTGATACATATATATAATGTGTTTATATACAAATACATACATGTTTTGTTTCTGTGTTTCATTTCAACTTTTTTTTTTCTACTTATACTGTAGTATTCTCATTTCTGAATGTTTTCTTTTAACACTAAATTTTCTTAAGCTACAAGTAAGCCTGGGGCATCACTGGCCATAGCTCAGTCAACTTCGATGAAGGAAGCCACAAATGAAAATTTGACAGGGGCTCATTTAATCAACACTCCATCACCTGGAAGATTTTAAATTTGATAACTGCAAGTAGGGCATGCATAACTCTGCCAGCTTTACTTATGGAAGTAAACCTACTACTTTTAAGTAAAGTGACCTTAGCTTCATTGGTGAAAATTAGAGTATAACTAAACCAGGCAACTTGAATAAGTCAGATGTAAATGTACATTTAAACCTGACAGTGTTAACTTAGCTAGAATCAATGTTATCAGAAATAATATGATTCTATTATGTACTATTAATATAAAATAAAATGATCTTTTTGTTTTAAATCATACTACTTACAGTGTTTCTTAGACATCTTAATCTTTCATTACTTAGTTTTATTTCACATACTTTCATCAATCTATCAATTAATCTTGCCTAAATAAATTTCATTTACAGAATTTTTTGGAATAAACATAATTTTTAAAGAATTGCTTTATTATGCAGGTATAGTTCATACATTTCTAAATGTAATGGGAATTATTTACTCTAAAGGGTTTAAAAGATTTAGTCTCAAGAATTCTGCTGTATCATATAAACTAAAACATAAAATTGGAAATCATTGTGAGCTTACTTTGACAATGTGATAAACTCTGTTGTCTAATGCCATGATTCATAAACTTTACTCAAAATCCTCTGATTCAACTCTAGAAACCTTATCATCTGTTTTTCTGAGTAAACCTATATAATTACTTTTATTTTTTATGTCAGCAGTTTGTGGCACTTGGAATTTTTTCTCAAGTATTCTAATTTTGCCAAGTATAAGTAACACTGAGAGAAGTTCCCCTCCCACATAGTAGAGAGTGAGCTTTCTATCTTAGCAGGACTGTCCTCTCTTTTTTAGTTAAATCATCTCAAAATGTAACTCACCTGATATTACACAAAAATTGTAAGCATTTCTAGAAAGTTAATACATTTTTAATATTTTTGTGTAAAATGAAATAATCTGGCATAAGGGTTTTAGTAGCACCAACTATTTTTAAAGATCTATATTTTAGTCAGGTTTTGTGCATAATTTAAAATTATATCCAAATAGAATAAGTGAATGAGAGGTCAATTACAGAAACATTCTCAAAATATCAGGTAGTATTTTCTCCTCTAATCATTTCCCACAGTAAAAAAAAAAAAAAAAAAAAAAGCAATAACACCATGGAGAAATGATACTAGAAACATGATCATTATGTTAGAGACCTTAATGATCATGTCATTTGTTCCTCTACCATTCTATCTTCTTAAAAACAAGAAAGTTAGTGCTTCAAATATTATGTTTTGGTTATACAGGGGAAAGTACTTCATTTTGTGGTTTATTTCTTATTAAAAGCAAGGACAAGGGGGAAAAAAGTAACTTTGTAGTGGAGAAACTTGACAAATGTTACCTCCGCCAATTAAACAAGATTAACATCAACAGTTATCAGTCATGTTGATAGTATGTACTCTTAATATTATAAAATAAAAATGATACTTCTGTGGTCTTCCTTTCAATAACCCAGAACCCCAGTCTTATCATGAGAAAAATATCAGACAAATTCTACTAATGGGCATCCTACAGAATATCTGACCAATATTCTTAAAAACTGTCAACATCAAATAAAGGAAAGTCTAAGAAATTGTCACAGCCAAGAGGAGCCTAAAGAGACATGATAACTAAATGTAATGTAGTCTCCTAAATAGGATCCTGAAACAAACGAACAAACAACAGATTTCTTTAGTTTTTAGTAAAAACAAAGAAATATGCATAAACTATGGACATTACTTAAAAATAATGTATATTCTGTGTGGTCTTCAGGAGGAAATAAATTTAAAATATAATGTACAAATGTTGGCTCATTAATTGTAATAAATGCACTATGATATTGTAAGATATTAATAATAGGAAACAGAGTGTGAAATATATGAGAACTCTCCATACTAGCTTCTAAACTTTTCCCTAAATCTAAAACTGCTCTAAAAAATAAAGTCCACTTAAAATATTCCTCAAATGATTCCACTTGAGGAAAAAAAGCAAGTCCATTCATACACGTTCAATAAGACATTAGCTACGAATAAGTGAGTTTTCCTTGGTCCTTTGCAAAAACAATATGTTACTATTCTTTATCCATACTGATCCTTTCTTCTAACAAACTAACAATGAAAATGTGTAAAATAATAGCCAGAAAAGACAATTTAGATAGAAGAAGATAATTAAAAAATCAGAAATTATGCAGGAGATAAAGGCTGATGTGCTAGTATTATTATTAAAATAAATTAGTAGTTTCCTGCTATTAACTTTATTTCTAATCATAGATAGGATCCTAAAAAATGTAGTACTTTCTCTCCCCTTATCCATTTAGGCCTAATTCAACTTCCCTCTTAAGAAGCTGTCAAAAATAGAAAGCAAGTCAATCGTATGACATAGGAATAGGAATCTATTTTATTTAAGTAAGAAGACATTTGTTAAAATAAAAATAGTTCACATGTCAGCAAAGATAGTATTGAGGCTTAGCACATTGCCCTTGGCTCCTCATTACCACCTTTTTTTTATGCAAAAATTTTTGTGGAGATATTACAAACAAAAGAAAATGCACAAATAATAAAGTTCAGCTCAATGTGTGTTCCATCCGTGAAATAAGCACTTATTAACACCTATTAACAGCATTACCACGACACCACAAGCCCCAGTATCCACATTCAAACACAAGGCCCCAGTTGTAACTACTGTCTCAAGTTCTAACAAAATCAGTTTTGCCTTTTTCTGAAACTATATGTAAATGGAATGATACAGTATATATATATTCTTCTGTTTATGGGTTCTTTTATTTAACATTATGTGTCAGCCTTACCCATGTTGCATTTTACATTATTGTTGCTAAACCCTGTTTCACTATCTGCATATGTAGCAATTTATTTGTACATTCTACTGGGCATATGGGTTGTTTCTAGTTTAGACTGTTAAGATTAGTGTTGCTATGAAGATACTAACTGCCTATTACCCTCTTCTTGATCTTATTGTACCTTCGTGGCCTAGCACCTCTAGGAAAGAAGCCAAGTAAATATTTCCTGAACTCAGAAAACTCATGTGTTTGTGTTAAATCATTTTATAATTTCTACATACCTGCAATAATACCATTCAAAAAGGGTCACGAACACATTTTTCTCAGTCCATCCAGTAAGTGATGAAACTGTTTCTCTAAATTTAGGCAAGCAAAGAAAGATGGTAATATTAAAAATAGTAGTAGACTAGATTTCGGGCAGCAGGGAAAGCTTAGCATTAGCTGATGCCCACCCAGCACTGACTAGTGTAACAGGTGAGAATTTAGCATTAAAGTATAATCCAAGAAACCAGAGTCCTGAGCAAAAATAAATTCCTGTTATTTGACATTTTACCAAGATATTGCAACAAAATATCTTAGACTAATAATTAGGGCCCATTTTACTTGTTACAAAGACCATTTTCAAGAGAAAAGGGAAGATTTCCATGTCATTCCAGGCACTGAAAACTATAGGTTGCAAGTGTCATGCGTATATTTATTCAAATCCTCACATCTGAAAGCACAATCTTGTAGATTGCTACACAATCCAGTTGGTCCAACAGCACAGGAAAATAAATATCCTTCTGAGATCCACATTTGTCAGCAAATGTCATTTGAAACTTCCCATGTCAAGTTTGTTCATTGAAGTCCAGATGAGAGACTGTGAGAATGTGTTCAAATATGTATACTCATTTGTAGCATAGTAGTGTGTTTAATTCAGGATCTGATGAAATAATATAAGGGGATATGTTTCTGTAAAGTTTCACACAATATGTTTCTAATGTATCTCACAAATTAAGTAAAGGTCCCCAAATGAGCATCAGTGTCATGGGACCTAAGAACTGCTAGATTATATCCAATTCATTCATTTTTGAGGTTGGAATAAAGACCTTCATAAACATTTCTAAAAACAAGTATTAACATTTGTGGAGAACATAAGAGTAATATTGTAGAGAGAAAATAGTGGTATTTTAAATTAAAATTTAAAAAAGAGATAGATTATACGTTCTGATATGGCGTGTAAGTGACTTCAACTGCCAAATAGATTCAGAAAACCCTTATTTAAAAAAAGTTATTTTCAATAATTTTCTCTAGTGCTGACTAAAGAGGAAGAAACAAATCAAGGTCCCAACTTCTGAGTTGTAGTAAAATTGATTATGAGATCTTATACCCGTATGTCCCAGGGGCTAAAGACTGCAATCAAGTTTCGAGTTTTCTTTTACAATAACATGTGAAAAAGAAGCCTTTCTATATAAAGTAGAGAATTTAATAATATATTCTCAGAGATGCAGATTTCTTTTGATCTTCACAGTTATAACATCTCTGAGATAGAGAAAGCATTGTTTAACATTTTGAATCCTCAAATTCTCAGCCTACACATTATCTTCTTAATCGGTGGCAACAAGTAAATGCAGAGAGACAGTAGCTGGCAGAGGAACATTCTCATTACTAATAATTAATGGGTTCTGAATTCTTATCTTCTCTCCTATCATTGAGAGAGGGCTGGACCAGAGTGTATAGGGAGAATAAGCCAAGTTCTTGTGCGGGCTGAATATTTTACTGAATGGGAAGGACTTAGAAAATTACCGGCTGGTAATGAGTCCACAGTAAATGCTAGCCATAATTTGTATTATTCCCTAGGTTCACCTCCTGATCCTATCCCTAATATTTGATGGTGAAAAGAGGCATAAAAAGGCAAACCAATAAAAAGTTTTCTCACTAAGGTCTTTCATTCTATTATTTTGCGTGTGTGCCCTACCTTTGACCATGTTTGACTTCTAAAGTGGAATGAGTCTTATCCCAACGGAGAGACGGTTTCAGGTTTATTTTATATAACAGCTGCATGCAGTTCCGAAAGAAAGAAATAATCCAGGGAGGAAAATGTTGCAAAAGGTGAATATCCCTAAAAATAGATGAGGAACAAACAATAAAAATTCCCCAGGGTAATGGCCCCAATGTGTATCATGCATTATGATCAATAATTCTTACAGTCATGCCAAAGAGCAAAAGCACTAAATGGGGCAACAAATGGTACTTTAATAAAAAGAGATTGGGCTATACAAACTCATATAAAAACATAGTTCTACAAGCTGGCTTATGTGAGCTACTCACAAAATGCTGGGAGTTTTTTGAGAATAAAAACATTCTTAGAATCTGCAAGGCAGAATGTTGTCTTTTTTTCCAGTCTCTATCAAACCCAAGTACCACAACAAAAGGGATCTAGATGTCAGTTTAAACGAAGGGTTTACATTGTGCATCTCATTCCTAATTACTTTAGTGAATATGGTCAATGGTCCAATTATTCAATTTTCATCCAAATATTTTCTGGTTCCACAATTTCTATTATTGAGGTTTCTAACATATTTTGACACAAACAATCAGTAACTACGCCCACAGAAAATGTAAAATAACTCCAGAAAAAAATGGGCAAAGTTGGTATGAACAACATCCAGTATGTGAACATAGTAAACTATTAGGGAAAGTCTTCATCTTTTTTTAATCTTTTCATTTTGATATATCTAGTACAGAAAACATATACTACAATATGCAGAAGGTGATACATCAAATGGAAGAGCATGGTATATCACAAGGTGCCACAAGCCTTTGAAGATGGATGAAAAGTCCCTTAAAAGTTTTAAAATAGGGGCATTCTGAGTCTCCGAAAATCTTTGGAGAAATAACAATATCTAGAAAGGCAATTTATTACTTCCTACAGTTTCAACACTAAGGGATTTAAGAAATGTACATTTTATATGCTTCTTCTATGAGATTGGTTAACACAGAGGTCAGGGTATTTATTTTCTTTATAGCATTTCATTTTTGTGGAACTATTGAAATTGCACAGATTTGAATGCCAGAGGGAGAATAGAAATTTTTGTGTTACATGTTTGATAACGAGCATTGCAGTTAAGAGGTCAGTGGTCAGCGTTCTGATGAGGAGCCTACAAGCCCAAGTTTTAGAAATAATGGCAGGTGCCCTTCTCCTCCAAAAATAGTAACCTGAGAATGAGAAGGGACTCCCAGGTGGGAAGGCCAGGGACGGGCAGATGAGCCTGTTCACCACCCTCGAAAGTCAGATTATATAATAAAGCAACTCTTTTCAGAGCTCTGGTAGCTTGATTTGCATCTTAACAGAAACTGCAGTTTTGCTAGGTAGCTAGTCAGGCATGAGTGACAGAGGGAACAAAGGAATAGGGGCCCAGCCCAGACACCGCCGAAAGAACACCCTATTGGTAGTTATAGAATTCTTCCTTCATCCTCAGAGACAAAGGACAGGAGAGTCATAATCTATAGCTTGTTTAATCTGGCTACAGACGCCTGCACAGAAGGAACTACCGTAATTTGCCTACAATTTAATCTTCATTGTAATACTATGTTTATGCCTGGAAGTTCATGAATCTAATTATAACAGATTTATTCTAGGTAAACGCATGCGGATTAGGCATAGAGTTATATAGCAGCCAGGTGCCCATCGAAATGATCTCACTTGCCAATCACCCAGAATGCCTTTGGAACCACCCATCGCAGCCCAGATGTAATGCAGACATTCCCACTTCTGGGTCCTTTTTGCCCTTTTGGATTCTCTCTCCTTTTTGTGGCCTTTTTGTTGGTTATAGCGCTGGGACCATGTGCCTCTAGCAAGTCCACTTCTGCAAATCCCAAAAAATAAAATCATTCTCTTTTTAATTAAAGGTTTTTATTACAATTAACATAGAATATTATATCAGTTTCAGGTGTACAACATGGTGATTAGACACTTACATAACTTACAAAATGATCCCTGCGATGTTAGTGCACATATGAAATGGCTATCTTGAAGAGACCTGTACTTCCATACAGGCAAATCTGCAAAGGAAAAAAGCTACATGACCATTTATTTAAGAGATTTATAAAATTCTAGTTTCATCATCTCAACTTGGAGTATAAGAAAAGGAGAACAAAGAATCAGCCTGTGCATTGAGAATTTTCAACAGAATATTTGTAATTTTTTCTCCTTTTAGAGAAAGAGATAACAGTCAAAATGATTATGGTTAGGTTATATATTAAAGGTTTATTTCAGAATAAATTAACTAACATTGCATACTTAACAGTAAGATATGGCCAGAAGAATATTAGACTTAGTAAAAACAGTTGAGCCAATTAGACCCTCCACTCCTCTACCTGGTAACACTAAAGAAATAAACCAATGAGAAGACCCAATGTCTGATATGAGAGGAATGGTAGAAATAGAGCTATCAAAAAAGAATTAGCCTATTCTGACAGGGGGCAAAGTAAAGTCAACAACATAAGGAGGTTATAGGCGGAGCTGCTAAAATATATACCTTCAGACATTGTTAAGAGAGTCAATCTAATAATTTCCCCATAAAAAGTACCTGAGACCTGACCCCAGCCTTACTAGGACTCAAGAAGTTCATCAGGGGAATATCCTTTGCCAGCCACACTCAAGGTGAAGGTCCAGCTTGTGAGCCATAGGGTCAGGGGTGGGAGAATGGGGGAAGGAATAGGTTGATTACTAGAACTAAGATTAACTTTTTATTCTTTCTTATTTTCTCCAATGAGCACATGTGATGTTTCTATTCAGAAAAGGAAATGCTATTTTTAAAGTGGTGGTTGTAGATAAAATATAACATGGGATATGTTTATAAGTGCTAAAGCAGGTTATGAAATTATACAAATAAAATTATTTACAACTATGAGGAACAAATGATTTGAGAAGACAAAATAAACAATAAAATTATGTGAACGATGAGATTATAAATGATAGTTTAACCAATATCTAAACATTCCATAACATGTTTATATTTTTAAATCATTTAAAAATATTTTAAACAGAATTCATGTCTAATTATTATGCAATAAATATAAACTAATTTGTGACTTATGTGTCATAATATCATAAACTCCAGACTTTAAAAAGAGTACAGGATGACCAATAAAT
Organism: Pteropus alecto; assembly: GCF_000325575.1. Taxonomy (NCBI): domain Eukaryota; kingdom Metazoa; phylum Chordata; class Mammalia; order Chiroptera; family Pteropodidae; genus Pteropus; species Pteropus alecto. The sequence continues at coordinate 24,258,560 of NW_006439192.1, read as the reverse complement.
CTTAATATATATTACAATTAATTTTGAAAACTCGATGCATTGAAAAATAATTAGGTAAATCTGGACTTAAAATAGCAGTAATCTGCAAATGAATCTTTTTTCTGGATCCACTCTTTTGAGAATGTGTAGTAGCAACCATTGATTGACTGTTGGCACCATCAAAATTTTTTATATGGCAAATATTCATTCAAATGAACCAAATTTCTCTTTTGGTATTGCAATGAAAGCAATCAAGCAAATACAAGTTCTTTGGATCTGGTAAAACCCATACAGAGACTTTTATGAAAATTCAGGGTTTTTTGCTAGGAGGAAAATCCACAAGCCAGAGAACCTTAACACCTGCAACTATTGTTTTTCAAAGCATTTCAAGAACCCATTGTCAGAAACTTATCCTGCATTTGATTTAGAATAAATTCTTATCATAGAACTGTCACTTCCAGGCATTCCAACCTCAGGCACACGATGAGCTGTGACCTGACAGAAGCTATAATCAGAAGTAAAGCAACTGGTGATAAAATATGAGGTGCCATGAGTTTTGATATAAATCGATAAAGAAATTTCATCTCTATTCAGTTAAATCATTTATAACTTTATTGTCTTACAGAAAATACAACCTGTGTCAAAACAAAGGCAAAGTCAGAACCTGCTGCTATAATTCCTATGATTTCTATTTTCTTAACAGTGCTTCAGCATAGCTCTCAGTTAATGGCTGAATGATTCTGGGGTTCAAAAAATCAACTACATTACCTTTTGTGCTGTTTATATTTCAGCACTTCTTAATCCCCACTCCTACTTAACACCCACTCTCCCCGCACCCCACTTCCATGTATCAGACCAAGGACAGACTTCATCTAAGACTATACCCTTGGTGGGCTCTTTCTCCCTCCTTTCTCCCCTTTTCCTCTTTTCCTGCTTCACTTCCTTCCTTAAGGTTTTCCCTGAATAGGATTTCTTCAATAAGTCACAGACATCTATATACCTGTTTCAGGCTCTACTTCCGTTAAGTGATGGTATCAGTTCAACAAAGGAATGTTGACTTCTTAGGCATATATGATGATGCTTAACTCTATTGATAAACATGACCTTAATATTTGGGATAATGTAATGACAACAAGATTCAACTCATATACTTGGACCTCATTTTTGTATCCAACTTCTTTAAAATTAGTAGTAAAAGAAAGGATATCTTTTCTGATCTCCAAATATCTCTATCTTTCACACACACAAAAAAATGCAGAATGCCTTTCAATGCCCAAGTGTTAGCTGTAGTACCTTGCACTACCTCACTTTTCTGTGACTCCTTACTCATTGAACATATATGGAAGTTGTTTTGATTTGCTTTAATTCCTGCTAAAGAGAATTTTAATTTTCATTTCAGTCACTAGGAAATAAATTTTTGAGAGCACCTGCTCTGTACCAGGCCCTAGGAAATAGAGGAATGAGCACAAGAAACAAAATCCTCATTTTTATGATGCTTACATTCTAATTGTGAAACATCAAAAAAATTATATATATATATATATATAATAGCAATTTGCAGAAATAATATATTCGACTTATCTCTAAACTTTAATATAATTTTTTTAAACTATCTTTTCCTATATGCATTGCATTCTAAGCCAAGGAGCTTAGCAGTCATTGAAATGTTTTAACAAAATAGAGATTGGTCAAATGATGTAATTTCTATGGTGTAATTCCACAGTAGTGAAAAGTTGAATAAACTATTCTTTCAAAATAAATGCTTGGCTTACCCAGTAATTCCATTGCCCAATTATTTGCATAGCGATAGTGCCTCATGAACATCACAGCATCCAACACAGCCTTTTTTCACAATATACCTTAAGCTGTGCTTCTAAGACCCTTGGAGTAATGAACATGTTCACTGGGAGATGATAACTAGGTCAGAACAAGGGATAACGCACAGCTCTTGCTGCAGAAGAGGTCGTGAACACTACCAGACTTCACCATCTTGAAATGCTTGAGGAAGGTACCATGTATTCCCAGATGGAAGATACTAAATAAATATCTGGGGAATTAAAAATAAATAAATATATAGACTCGTATAATAAAAGGAAGCATTTTATGTTCCTTACTGTTCTGTACTGGCTCTGAGAAAACATGTCATGTAATCTGAGACCATCATTTCCCCAGAGATAAAAGAAATTGCTTTAAACCAGAAGGCATTTTAGAGATTATTTTGTAACTTCACTTTATACATTAATGATTATCGAGTGCCATTTCAGATTAATAGGTCATATTCATTGTAGTTGTAAAAATAAATAGTGTGAAGTAGCTAAAGTCTAAAATGCAACAGAAAGTGTTTAATCTAAAAATTTTCAGGGACATTTTAGTAGTAACACTTTGTTCCTTACATCTTTCATTACAGATATAGATAAAAAGCATATTAGTTGGTCTATCCATTTATCTACTCTTTTTCATTGCTGAACCCAAAATTGACTCAGAACAGGTTGTCTCATTTATTTTCTAGCTAGCTTCATATCTTGACTATTTAAGAATCTCCTATAGTTTGTTTCTGAGCACTTTGTAAGCTATTACTCAAATTCTCCTTTAGTCCAACTTGTTTTACCCTGACCTTTCATACTTTGTAGGTATTTCAAGTATCTTTACATGAACCTATGTTTAAGTTTCAAAAGTATATTTTTCTTGCAGTAGTTGCTTTGACTTTGCCCATTATTCATACTATGAAAATTAAGTGATATGTTTTATATATACTTAGTACACTTACATTTAACAATTAGCATAATTATTTTAACTATAATTAAAATGTAAAATTTATTCTCATCAAATATGCAGATTTCACAAAGCTGGAAAACAGAGTAATACAGTAAAACCAAGATTAACTATCACCATGAAAGGTTGAATCTCAAATTCAAAGGTGAATTCAATTCCCCATGTTTATGTTCAAAAAGTAATTGCATAAGTACAGAGGGGATGATATCAAACATGGCCAAAATTTAATTTAAAAAAAATAGAGTTTTAAATATGAACTCAGTGGAATTGATATTAAGATAGGTCAGCTTAGAAACTAAATCTAGTTTTAGCTGTGCTGATAGAAGTCATATGAAATTATAGTTATACTGTAATCTAATGTTTTTCGATGTCTATTCAAGAATATTTCTTATCTGAAAACTACTTTTTTATCTACCAGCAATGTTTTACAATCTGAATGCTTGATCAGCTCAACTCACCGAACTGTGTACTGGAACAATTAGAACTACTTAAGGGTGAGATTAAAGTGCTCCACTGAGGAAATCCAAAGAAAGAGAATAAGAGGGCAAGTAGAAAATGTGGAATCAATGAGGTGAAAAAGAAGAGTTGAACAAAAGGTAATAAAATACTGTTCAATCACATACTGATGAAATGCTCTCCATTATCCAATGGTACATCATACACCAGCAACTGAATGACAGTATCAATTCAATGAACTCAGCCCATGTATCCATAATTCACAAATAACTAAATAGATATCTACATTTATCTTCTATCCTACTTCTTGGATTAAATTTGTCATTGCAAGTCTATGAATGGTTATTGTTTGCATAACTGCCCCTGATACATGAAATGCTAAGTGGTTAGCATACAAGTAGAACCTAATGACACATTTCAACATTACATCATGACTATTGCTGAAATGGTATCATATTTATTTTATTTCTTTTTAGAAAGTTCGACTTCTATAATGTGCATTTCAATGAACATGTTATTGATATTTTCAAAAGTCCATATAAATCTTTCTCTACTTCAAGAGTTATATACAGCTTCTTCCCCAAAATGGTTCTCCCACCCTCTGAAAAATATTTTGTCTAGGTAATGATTTGAAATACTATTATTATTAATACTACTAAAATATATATTTGCAAATATCATGACTCTACTGACATCTACCCAACAACTAAAAAAATGAATCCTGTTTTCTGTGATCACATATTTAGAATTTTATATTTTCTCTAAATGCAATAAATCTCATATAGTTATAATAATTAAACTTAATGCCTCTCCTTATATTCCTTTTACTTCTTCAAGTCATCTCAGCCCAAGCCATTCTCTAATTAAGAACAGGTGAAAGAAAAAAAAAAGCAGACATTTGGCAAGTTATTTTTTAATCCTCTATAACATTCTTTCCCTCAAAAAAAAAGCAAACTATAGAAAGTTCTTTCTGGGAATTCTTACTTTCTCTACTCTAATAGCAGGATTAGTTCAAAGACATGATACAACATCAAATTCAAGTGCACTAATATTATAATAGTAAAGCTCATTTTAAAAGCATTACTGAACATAAGAATACAGAAGCTCCTTGACTTATGGGGTGTCCCAATAAACTCTTTATAAGTAGAAAATATCTTAAGCATAAATGCATTTAATACACCTAAACGTACAAAACATCATACGTTAGCCTTGCCTACTTTAAACATGCTCAAGACACTTACATTGGCCTACAGTTGAGCAAAATCAACTAACGCAAAGCCTATTTTATAATAAAGTGTTGAGTAACTCGTGTAATTTATTATGCATATCACTTCCACACCATCATAAAGTCAAAAAATTGTTAAGTCAAACTGTCATAAGTCAGGGACCATCTGTATAATTTAATGGCTGGGTGGCTAAAAGAATTTGCTCTTCTTCCTTCAACATGGCATAAGAATTGCTGCTACTCTCAGCATAAAGGTCCAGCAGATGGTGAGAAAATCTAGCTTGAGAAGCATAACAGGCTTCATCGAATCTGCAAGAAAGCATGTGGCTTACATGTATTACTTATATGTAAAGCCACAATTTTCCTTCCTAGAAATATGGTGTCTTGCCATTATCACCTTTCCTTTTCCCCCAAAAGGAAAGATAAACAAAAATCTAAAAAGCTGTCTTTATTAAACATTCAAATCATCCCCAATTGCCGTAAATACACAGCTAGATATAGACAATTTTTAAACACATATATAAATTGGCTGAAAAGGAAATAGACAAGAAAGATTCAGACTATAATTTGGACATTTAATGTTATCCAGAAAATAATAAAACTTATTTGGTTCCCCACATAATCATTTGAAGAAATTTTCTGTGATATTATGATCTTAAAAGGTGAGGAATAATGAGAAATAGGGCAAAGAAATTTACTGCTGGATAGCATAGAGTGTTATTAACATCATTAAAACATACAGACCCTTTTATAAGGACCCAAGAGAAAAATTTTTCTCTGATTTCAGTACCAGAAATAATTCTTATTTTCATTTTATAGACACAATGATTTTTTCAACTTCTTGTTTCTCTTCCAGTTTCTCTGGCTACTGGAAGGTCCAAGCCAAGTATTGATATCCTTTTATAAATGAAAATAATTTTCTGTTGTGTTTTTGTCCCCTAATCTTTCATTTGACTTTAGATTATTATCTTATTACTTCTTTCCTTATACCTCATGTTTGTCTGAAAGTCAACTCAAATTCTCTTTTTTTTTAATTTATGAATCAAAGTATAATATAAATAAATAAATAGTACATTGGGATTCTTGTTATTTTTTTAAAGGGAATCTTATTAATCCTTTAAAAGAACAAACTTTCCCTGGTCCTCTTTCCTATAGAAAGTCTGTCTTGTGGTTTTACAAGCAAAGTTCATTTAGCAATACAAAATAAAATATCTTTCAAGACAATTTTATAGACAGCAAGAAGCTAATTCTACATAACTATTTTTTGTTTCAATCTGATCAGCAGTTGAATATATCCTTGCTTTCGGGTGACCACACTTGCTTGAATTTCTTTCTACCATACTAATCGCACATTTCCAGTCTCTCCTCTTGTTTCTGAACTCATAATTTTGGAATGCTCAGCCTTTGGTCTCTTCTCTTCCCTATCTACTCTCCCTTCCTTGGACTCACACCCAGCCTTACAGTCTTAAGTACCATCGATATGTTGGCATGTCTTAAATCTGTACTTCCAGCCTAAAATACTTTTCTGAATTCATGACTCATATTCAACCGCCTGCTCAAAATCTCCACTTGGATGTCTAATAAGCATTTCAAACTCAACCTTTCTAAAACCATCCTCATGATTTTCCTCTCCAAACATGCTCCATTCTTAGCCTTCTCTATCTCAATCATTGTCAAGTTGTCTGATCCTTCCAGTTGTTCAGGCCAAAGTTCTTAAGTCCTATTTGAATCTCTCTTTTCTCTCCCACTCTGTATATGATCCATCAAGATAGTCTATTGGTTCTAGCTTTAAAATAATTTCAAAATCCAATCAAGTCTTACCACTTTTCACCAGTATACAACCACCAATCTCTCCCACCTGAGGTTTACTGCACTAGATCTTGCTTCTAGTCCAGGCTCCATACTGGCTATTCTTCACATGAAAGCCAGAGAGAGACTTTTAAACACAAGTTAAATCATGTCACTTCTTCAAACCATACAGTGGTTCTCCATTTCAGTTATAATAAATACAAAGTTGTTACAATGTCCCACAAGAATCTGCAAGTTCTAGCCCCTCTCTTACTTCTCTGACTTCATCTCTATTTCCCCTTCCCCAACTCTGCCCAGCTACACTGGCCTCTTGGCTGTGCAGGCATCTACATTGCCTTATGGCCTATGTTCAAAGCTGTTTTCTCTGTGATGCTCTATGATGCTCTGTGATGCTCTTCCTCCAAATATTTCTTGGCAACTTCCTCACCCTCCTTGTCATAAATTTCATCTGCTCAGTGACAATGATTTTAATACTATATCCTCCCAAATTCCTCCTGCATAGCTTTCAGATCTTCTCATTCTTTTTACTCTGTTTTTAGTTTAATTTTTTCCATAGCACTTTCCACACTGTAACATAAAGCGTAATCTATTCACTTATTATGTTTCTTGTTTTTCTCTCTCCCATCATTAGAATGAAATATTTGGAAAGACAAGAATCTTGGTCTTGGGCTTCGATATGCCCCCAAACACCTAGAACAGAACTCAGGGCATAGTAGGTGCTTATTAAATATGTCTTGACTGAATTGATAAAGTTTCATTATGTGATTAAGAGATACTATTCCTGTAAGAATTTAGTAAAATATACTTATGTAGTCACATAGCATTTCTGTGAACATCCTCATACCTTTCCTCTTATGGAGCTGTGTGAACATTTCTTGAGCATAGATGTCTGTTTTTGAATTGTTTATTGGCTTTATCTGTTTCAACTTTTGCTATTTCCCTTTCTTTCTTTTATGGGAATAAAACTGTTAAAGCAGTTCCCTATAGATTATTACCATATATTTTTAAAACACAAATTTTAAAAATTATAACTTATTATAACATACTAACTTAACCATCAACATCACTTCACTGTGAATTGCAGCAAAGATGGGGGAATCTAACCCAAAGGTACTTTATTCAATATTTTGGGCCAAATTGTAATCCACACAAATCCAGGCGAATTTCCTTCTACTGTATTTGTTTCAAGATACTACTCTGAGGAACAAGAATAAGATGACATAGGTCAGTTTTATGGGACTTTCTGTATATTCTTCATGAGTGTAATTATGTATAATTTTTTTAAAAAAAAAACCTCTGAAATATATGCTCAGTCTCTAAAATCAGAAGAGGAAAAGTGTCCTATGTTCTCACTGAATGCACAGTTATTTCACTTTCTACATGAAATAAAAGCATCATTTTATTTTTGATTTGCTACCTTTTTTTAAAGCCATGAATATGATTAAAGCTGTCAGACATCCCCAGATTGAAATATGAATCATGGACCCAATCAAGAGCCTTTTATTTTATGTGAAAATGAAGGGACACACTAGCATATAAAACAGTGAATAATACATGCACATAAATTTATTCAGATACATACTGATCAGTATTGACACATTCTTTTCAGTATCTTTCATATCTATTTTTTCCATTCCATTTTATTGCCACTACTCCCTGCAGTTCAGGTTCCTATCACTTTTTACCAGTTGTACTACAAATCCTCCTCTTTTCCTCCTTGCAAATTTCAGCGTTACCACCTTTTTAATTCAGACCATCTCCTAAACCATCATTTTCCTGTGAACACGTATGATTAAAAGCATTCTCCCTGGCTTTCAAAGTACCCTAAGATCAAGACCAACATACTTATTTAAACTAATCTTTCACTAGCCCATTAACATTAACAAGAAAATTCAACTTTAATCAGGATGGTATTTAATCATAACGTCAGCAAACACAAAGATGACAAAGCCTCATATGGTATCTTAGCTAGTGTCCCCTCACTCCCTTCAGATGTCCTCCACACCCTACCCCCACTACATTCCACCCATCCACATCTGACCTTCAGGACCCAGCTTATCTCCATGGAAAATCTTTTCACCCTCCAGATCACAGTTCTTCACCTATTCACATAGGTCTATTGATAGTTTTTAGTTTTATTTTATTTAGTTTTATCTAATATAATCATTTTATTATTTAATTTTGCCATGAAACATATGGCCCTGAATGACAAAGCCTACCATCTTTAATCCTTCAAAGCCTGTCTATTATAATATAGTGCTAATGGATAGTTAGTGAAATTATTGGGGTACGTATAATAAATTTTTATGACTTCATATTTTCCTGATGCCTCAACATCCCTACAAACAGACTGCGAGCCTGCTGCTTAGGTAACTAGGTGTCCCAGTGTGATAAGTTTGGCCCT
>NW_006439192.1:24243892-24249896 GCF_000325575.1 Pteropus alecto | reverse complement strand
TCTCCTGACAGTAACCTAGTGACATTCAAACACACCAATAATGCTCCACCCTAATCCCCAAAAAAGGCACCATCTCACAGGTCCTCACTCTCCCTTGACTCCTCCCTGCTTGGCTGAGCCCCCTCCCTTGGAGTTCCTCCTACATGGCACTTTGTGTGGCATGTCGTGCCTCCCTCTTCCAGGACCTATGACTGTTATAAATCTCTTTTGTTTTCATATGTCTCTCCACCTCTCTGTAGTATTATTCCATATTCATTCCTAACTGATCATCAAAAAGCTTTATTTTTAAGTCACATAATTATTCCTTACAACACAGGGTATATACAGTGTACCCCAGTGGAAATGTATAAATATTAAAGTTTGTTTCTATAATCACTAATTTTGCAAGCTACAGCTTGCATTTGTATATACATGTTGATGTTAACAATAAATCTGTCCATTTAGATTTCTCCATGTACATTATAGAGCATTATTAATTACTTCACATCACCAGCATCATGGAATAGTACGATGTGTTATCTGCTTGACTGTTAAATAGTTGTTACTCTCAATCAGCTTACCTCCAGATAGAATAATACAATATAGATGCTCATTAAAAATATGTTGAATAATTGCTTCCATATATGCATGCAAGAGTAAAAGAATAACAAAAATGTTACATGCCACAAGAATGCTATAGGTAGAGAACAACTTTTTCCTAAAAAAAATTTTTTGATTCATCTTATTTATTTAATAAGAAAAGCATATACCTATAATTCAAAGCATATCTTTATTTTTTTGACCCTTAAATATTATGTACTGTGTACTAGATGCCTTTTGAACAACAAAAATCTTAATCCTCGTAATAACCCCAAGATAGGTGAATGTCCCCATTTTATGGATGAGAAAGCTGAGGTACAACTTCCTCAAATTTTCATGAGTAAGTGGCTAAGAAGGATTCAAATCCATACAGTCTGGTTCCAAAGGCTGGCTTTTAGGGACTGTAATGTTGCCATTCTCTATAGGTTTTATTTTTAAAATAAAATGTGCAGTGTCACCCAATGTTTAATACAGCTCCTTCACAAAATGTAAGAAATGCAGGTTTATAACAATCCATGTCATAGGTTTTTGAAAATTTTATGACAGAAATAGAAAATCTTAATGGGTTTTCTACAAGTGAAAAGTGTTTCTAGGGCTTCTTTGGAGGCCTGACTCTCTTAAAGAGTTGGAGAATCCTCTTAATTTCTCTCAACAAGAGATAATTAATGCATCAAAGATAAAGCAGTTTTAGTTTGCATGAGTAAGCAAATGCTACCAAAAATTCCTCTGGGCCTTGTTTGTATTCGTATCATGCTACTGATATGCATTATTGGGCATCTGCAAATAATTTTACTAAGAAAATACATGTCATCTGATGGTACCAAATAGAGATCTTTTAAGAAAAGTAAATGCTTAAAACCAGGGATGCTCAATACTTTTATTATACATAAAGCTGAATTTAATTAAAGCCACTTCCATCCAGTTGACAAACATGTTTATTAGTTAAATCTGTCTTTGTATTTGAAAAAAATATGTAAAATAGTCAGAGATGGTCGTTTACTGTTTCTATCCACATTCTTGATTGGCTTGTGTGGTCCACGGTCAGAGTTTCCTGTGGTTTCTGTCCATGCTCTTAACTGGCTTGTGCAATAAATACTATTTGTTATTCTCAGCAACCATCTCCACCCCATCCCAGTCTTCCTTAACACAGCTTCCTCAATAAAACTCCAATTTTGTCGAGGTGGCAACATGCTCACAGAGCGGTGAAGCTCCATGGTGTTAATCATGATTGGTCCCAAGTTATCACACTTCTACCCTTTCCTCCACAAACCCTTGTCAGAGAGTGGTTTGGCAGTAGGCATCTTATTCAATTATGAGCAGTGAAGTATAAAGGGAAGTCTGCTAGGACCTCCTAACACAGAATTTCTACTCTGTAAAAAAGAAAGATGCAAAGCCCTAACACCATTGAGCATTAAATCAGCCCTGGCACTGTCTGTCTCTGAATTTCTTTTCATGCGAACTTATCGTTCTCTATTACCAAAACGGCATTTAGTCTGATATTCTATTCAAAAGTACTCTAATTTGTATACCTTGGTTGACTTGTTCTCCTATCTGCAAGGCCATTGTCCCAAATATGTACATGTTACCGTATCCTAACATTTACATTAGCAGAATTTCTCTTCATAGTTACCTGATTCTCTTTGCTTTCTTTTATATGTAAATTACATTGATTTAAATGAAAATGTAATAGTTAGAAGATAAAATATGTTGGAAAATTTTTGATGTCTAAATTATAATGATGACCACCATCATTAATTAAGATGGATTAAACTGTCCCTATAGCAAGAATTCTAACAAATGTCCTAATTTGCACATTCAGGTTGTGCAAGTATTCAAAAATAAGGTCTTATTTTTTGTAAAGCACTTCACAAATCCCTGTGAGCACACAATTTTCCTTCTCTGAATTCTGAAGCATACTTACCTCCTGCAGATGCTGAGAAAACTGACAAATAGCTTCTGACAAATAGGTAACTATTCTATAGCAACATGAAACTGAGAAATATATACCGTGCCAAATAGCATTTTATATTGAAGAAAATGCACTAAATTTTCACATTGTAGGTCAAGTTTATATACTTCTCAATATCACATTTGGGGAAAAGCTTTTCTCTTCCTTTTTTCTTTTATAATACCCTCATAACAACCTCACATCAGAAATCCAAGGGGAAACTATACAATATGCAGTGATAGTCTTAAATTAGAAAATTGTTCCCTGGCTGGACCTCTTACTGTGTTTACTAGGATGGTGTACTTCAATTTGAAGAGACAACAGTAGTTACAGAAGATGTGTAGGATACTATAATGGGCCCACATTTTGGAAACAGGAAGGAGAATGCAAGGTCATTTAAACATGAAATAATATTGTTAGAATGTATATCAGTGAGGAAACTATTGCATATTAGAGTAGTAAGACAACTCAGTTTAGTTTCTAAGTAGATGAAAGTGTTGCCTAAAATCAATAAAAGCATAATATAAAAAACAATATCTAAAGGAAGATTGGTTTCTGAAGGAGAAAACCGCTTAGCAATAAACAGACTCATTGTGTTAGATGGTCGTGACCAGGCAGAAGTGAGCAGAGATCTCAAACAGAACTTAACTAGAGCGAACATCTCCAGGTGGGACTAAATCTACCTTATATCACTTCAGTATATAACTTGAGAATTTCAAAATACAATATTCCAACAGAGACTTAATAAGAACTGAAACACTAAGATTGAGCCCTTAGACTTATACAACATTTATGTTGCTGTCACAATAAGCCCCTCGCACAGATACAAAAACAGTAAACATTCATTAAAATCATCCTATCAACTGCCATTTCTTCAAAGGGGATCTCATTTTTATCTTGAACAGATGGCAAGTCTATCACAGTGTGTTTTTTATGATCAAACATAAACACTGTCTGATTAAATCATTCTGAGAACAATTACAAACTCAACGTTTACTTTAGTAAAACATATCTACGATAAGAGAGTGAATATGAGAAAATATAGTCAATTTATTGCCTAATCTCCTAAGAAAATTTTTTCATAAAATAATAGGTTTATAGAAGAAATAATTCACTTATTGTAGCTGTCCATTTGCACCTGAGCTCTCAATTAAAGAGCAATTGGCCAGAGATGCTAGAATTCCTTTCTTAAATATGTATTGGAATTCTCTAATGATAAAGCCAAAACACACACACACACACACACACAACAGAAATCAATTTTAAAGCCTGGACTCCCACTACAGAAAATAAATAAATAGAGCAGATGTTACTCCCACACAAGTCTGGGCTCAACCTACAGTTACTTGTAACCAAGATATTGAAAACTTCCTATGTCAGGCACTATAACGTGTGACTACCTTAAATTAGTTCATTTACTCTTCATAGTAACCATTAGGAAGGTACTAATTATTATTCTATTTTACATATTAAGAAACTGTGTCTTCATGAGTTTAGGCAATTTTCATAAATCACACACTTAGTTTATGGAAGAGCCAGGCTTTGTATCCATGAGTTTTGATTCCAGACAAGATGCATGAAACTACTACACTTTATTTTCTCTCCAGGAGAGGATAAGTTTTTGTAAGTATTGTAAGGATCTAAGTATTGCTAGAACAAATTACTTTTATGCATTACATACAAACAACTGAAATACTAATCATCATTCTTGTTTCTTCATTAAAGCATAAGAGAAAGTCTTTCTAGTTCAAATTATTATATATACTTAAAAAAATAAAATGACTATGTATATTCTATAATTCAGATTAGTTAAAAGAATAAATTTTAAATATTTATATTATAGGTTTTCCATACATACTGTGAAACATGAATTTGACATAGTACAAATGTTATATTAAAAAGTAAATGAGAATCTAGTAAATCTGGAATTCATCACCAGAGAAGCATGTATTACTGATACATGATATGACCTCACTATACATAATTCCAGGGCTTGACAAAGCATTTACAGGAATGGCTCCAATTGGGATGCAAGTCTTCCAGTGTTAAAATTGGGGAAGGCCCAGGCAAACTGGGTTAAGTTGGTCCCCCTAATTCTGGAAAAGTAAGTACTTTCCGCTGTCCAGGAAAGACACAAATATCTGGGAAAATATCCTTATGATGTGATTTAATGCTGGAAAAATACATGTAAAATTGTATACTTTCTTGTGAAATTGGGCAATTATAATTGTTCCTGCTTAATCATGCCCCAGATTTTTCCTAGAGCTGCAGAATAACTGAAAAAAATAAATTATCTGGCCCAGGACCATTCTCCTTGTGTGATATATAGCTAATTAAATGGCCAAATATGACAAAATTTCTCTACTCAGCTTTGCCTGGTCTGAGAGATTAAGGCATTAGTCAGAGTTATCATATTAATATGCAGTTGTAACTGGTACATCCAATATTTACTACTGTAACACATATTTAATGTGTGTTCTGATTAGGAGAGTGATAACTACAAATTCATCAAATTTATGACATTTTGCTAAAATTTTCTCATTATGGTGCATCTGAGGAAATGTTCTATCATGCATAGCCAAAAAAAAAAAAAAAAGAAAAGGTTACTTTTATATTTCGTTACTGAAATTTACTAAATTGTAACAAAGATATTTCAATTAGTTAAGGTTGAATTTAACAGATTTCACTATTTCATGGCCAGGATGAAGACAAAGAAAACTAAGTTTGGACTCAGCCCTCTCATATATTTGTCTAAGTGACAATAAACTAGTTGATTTAATTAGTTAACTCAATTAAATTAGTTAATTTAATTAAGTCACTTTTAGGTCATTGTCAAGTTCACCACAACTAGAAAAAAATAACTTAAAATGCAAAAAGAATTTGTATGTTTAAATATGGCATGGATCTAAGCAAAATAATATTAAAAGAGAAAAATTAAAAACAACTAAAAAAACCCACGTGCTTTTTAAGGAATACATATAAATGCAACAAAATCTTAAAAAGAGGAAAGAAAAAAAAATGGTTATTAGTGAAAGCAGGTGGGAAGAGTGTGATACCAGCTGGTTGGAGGTGGAGAACTATGTTTAGTTTGGGTTCTGTGTTCAAGGTGCTTATTATATTATTTTTAGATAAAAATAAATATATTAATGAATAAAAGCAAGTGACACCTAGAAAATAAAAAGTATGCCATATAACAAAGATTTCAATTTTCCTAATTCTGAGCACTTAAAGATTTCTTAAAATAATGTATAAGCTTATCACCATATTTACATCCTCATTATTGGAGTTAGATAGAACAGTTAGGAGCTCTAAAATAATCTTCCTCTCTCCAGTGTTTCCTTCTCCATTTCACCCTACATAGATAGCTCTGATACATTCTCTCTGAACTTTAAAGTCTCATGTTGTCCACAGAATAAAGACCAGGGCAAGAGCACTTATGATTCAGACTGGGCCTTTCTTCTCTATCCTCTTATTACT
>NW_006439192.1:24234679-24243858 GCF_000325575.1 Pteropus alecto | reverse complement strand
CTCATGTTTGTTTCTCTGTCCTTCAGCATTTTCTCCTTCCTGACCAAGTCCTAATTACCTTGTAAGGCCTAACACAAGCGCCAACCACACCACAAATTACCTGGTCTGAATTCTGTTTCCATTCTGTGCCCCAGAATGCAGTATATGTACCTTTGTAATGGAATTTATCAAATAATAAATTGAATTTATCCAATTTTGTATTGCTAATTTAGCAAAATTTTATTGACAATTTACTTCTATTAATGAGATAATAAACAAGTTTGAAAGAAAAAAAATGACCAAAGCATATGAAATGTCCTTATAAAGTTTATATTATAGTCAGAATATTTATATTCCTGTCTTGATGTCCTATTAGATAATAAAAGAGGCAGTATCAATAGATATAACCATTGTATATTTTCTATTATTTACCACACAGAAGCTGATTAACTAATAATACTTTCAAATGTACCCACATATTTTTTTTTAACTTCAGAGCCCACTCACCTAATTAAGGACTCCCATGTGATTTTACACTTTGGATCTTTTCTATGGTCATATCTGAATCAATATTGAAATTCCTGACTGAATCTCTTTTATCTTCTCAATATAACATTTGTGTAGATAAAACCCACGCTAACCAAAAAATAACATCCTATTGCAAAATATGGAGGTTTTCTGCTTGTGATAAGACTTCAGAATCTGAAAGAAGACACACCATCCTAGGCAACGCTTATATTCTATTTCAGAGAAGAGGAACTTAGGCTGCTCTCTTCATTGGAGGCTGCTTTCTTAGCTGGCCAGAAGCATTCCTATATTTGTAGCTCTCTTTTTATGTATATTGCCAGTAATTCAAAATGACAAAGACCTTTGAGCCTGAAAATGTTGGTCCCCATCTATGATTATTAAAACAACAACAAAAAAAATACAACAAATTATACTGCAGCCACTTACCCTATTATGGGTATATGGCCCGTAATTTTTTCATCCATTATTGGTAACAATTTAGCTGAATATTGCTTCAAATTACCCAGAAATAAATAACCACTGATTAAGAGGACAAGGTATGTCTCTTCAGCTCAGCATCAAGTACAGATAAATGACAAATGGACATATGAAACTTTTCTAGGCTTGATCACATTAACTAACCATGCGATTCAAAACTGAGAAGAGAATTTACATGGCCCAAGAGAGGAACTGAATCAATTCCTATATCACTCATAATATCTATTTTCCCAATCTTCATATTAATTAAATCCAATTTTGTGAGTTCATGAGGGTTTGTATCAGCTAAAAATAAATATGTCCTCAAACTTCATTGCACCTGTGGGTGGCCATGTGACACAGTTCTTGTCGATGTAACAGAAATAGAAATAGCCTGAATAGAGCTTTTACAAATATATATTCTTTTTAATGTGAAAAAAAGGACACTCACCTTTTTCTCCTTGTCTTTCTCATCTTCAAGATACCTAATATATATATATATATATTAGCATTGGTACAGCCACTTCGCGACCATAAGAATAAAAGTCACAGCAGGGTTGTAGATTCAGGAACTTGAAGAAACCTTGGTCCCAAGCCAATTCCTTGACCAGCTGAGTTGGCTCTAAACTGCCTAGCTCTAGACTTCTGGTCATGTGAGAATAAAAGGCTCTATCTAGTTAAGCCCCTGTGGTGCTTTCTTTTACCTCAGCCTAAAACAATTCTCACTGATGTATTATCCCTGGTTATTAGCCATACGAGGCTGGATTCATTTTCTATTCAAAGAATGAATAAAAAAATGCAAAAAGTGTGGAGATTAGAAATTTTTTTTAACATAAAAGAATATAGCTTCAAGAATGAATTCTTTTAAAGGATACTACAGGAAATGAGATTTAGAAATATTGTCTTTTGTTCACAATAAAATTCAAAGTGTAGACCTTTGAAATAAGAGTTGAGAGATGAGAAGCTAGGACGACATATTGATATGAAAAAGAATTTAGCTAGGAGGTAAGTTGAAATAAAAAAGAAATAAATTAAAAGTGAAATAATATTAATGTCTTCATGAGATTAGAATCATTCAAGATTAGATTCACTAAAGAACAAAAGCCCACACTGCTGAAAACTCAATAGTATGTGTAGAATAAATTTGAGCAGCTGCCCCCAATACATGAGACATGAACAAAGATTAAAACCATGATGAAAAAATGACACACAACATAATTTGTGTTCTTGGAAAAGAAACCATTTTAATAGAAACAAGAAATCTGAGTTACAATGAGACAGTTCCTATGCAAAAGAAAAGCTTGAGGATAGAAAAAGAAGAGTCTCAATGATTAACAGGCAATATTAATAAGGATGAAAACCTGAATTGATCCTGTTGAAATTCATAATTTCTAGAGTAGGGAAAATATCATAGGTTTAGTTCTTAACTAGATACAAAAATTTGCGTACAAAGGAGAAAAAAATCATACTAATTCTAGAATCCTCTATAACAATAAATAACAGGAAGCAATGGGACAACATCCACAGAGTTTTAGATGGTAAATAGTATACACCAAGAAATCCATAAGTAAAATATTTCTTATATGTGAAGATTAAAGGACTACATTATCAGATATATGAGAATTCAAATACATGTCAATTATATTTTTGAATATGAAAAATTTAAACATCAAATTCTAACCACCCAAAGGATTAATCAAAAGTTAAAAATTCAATAACAAAGACCTATTCTAATCGAATAATCAAATAACAAATATATGCACAAAAAATTGAATATACATGTTCATCATGATATTATTTATCATAGGTAAATATTAGAAACACCCAAATGATCAGATATGCAAAATTGGTTAAGTAGATTATGGGCTAAGATGTAGCTTTTTAAACCACATATTCAAACAGTAGTGAAAAATTTAGGAAATCATTGCATTATGTCGGTAAATGAAATAATTACAAAATGCATGTGCAGAATGATTTTGCTTTAATAATGTATGCTGTTGAATAGAAAAATGTTAATAAAAATAGAACAAAACATGTACTCTGGTTTAAGATATGCAGATTTTATTTTCTTCAATTCTTTCTGTATTTTCTCTAATAAGTGAAAACCAAACTGCATTTTTAATCACCTCTCTCATTCTTCCTTTTGGGTGAATTTATAGCAGTTTAGTCCTTGTGCCTTTCTTGTAGCTTTGGAGGCATCTTTCTGTAACTTGCAGTAATATCTGGAGTTGAGATAAGAGTTCATAATATAATATCATTTATTACATAGAACGACTATGTTCTGATCTGTTTTATTGCATCTGTCAATCTTCATAAATCAAATTTGCCATTTTTCCTATGACAAGAAAATATCGGGCAATTTGTTTTTATAAGTTTCTTTAAAAAAACACCAGAATCTGAGCTTGTCTTCAATATGCGAACCTATTAAGCAATACTTTTTGTTTTCAGTATAAAGCCATAAATATTTTGGAACTATAAGTTTGCCTCCAGTCTTTCTTTTTATATTAATCTTTCCAGGTTTGTTGAATTTCACTAAGCTGATTGATACCTTTTATATATCTAATATAAGTTGGTTTTTAAAGAATATATGGTAAAATTACAGGCTTTTTACAGTAAGCATTGCACTTTTCTATAGTAAACATAGCTATAAGTTTAACTGAAGAGAAAATGTAATTTTATTTTCTTTTAGCTGTTTTCTAGAGTGAGGAAGATATCACCATAAAGCTCAGCACAGTATTAGCCTTTGGCAGTGAACTAGGGAGACGAAGCTGTCAGCTCAAAGAAATATATGAACTTGAAAAAAAAACAAAAAAAGGATTTTTACATTATTATCTAGAGGTGAGTTTATAGGCTCCTGGGTTCTTAATGCTCCCTGGACACACAGAAACTCACAGTCAGAGCCTCAAGCAGATGCACACAGAACTTATTCTGTTTCACCTTTGCTTCTCCATTTGCTGTAGGGTCTGCACAGGAATTGGTGAGAATCCCTCCACTAAACCCAGGATGAAACATTCAGAGTTTGACATTCTAATTCCTGCTCTGCCCCTGGCTTGCCAGCGATCTCTGATGAGGCACTTATCTGGTCTATGCCTATAGCAACCTACGAAGTGAGAATAATATTTTGATCCCAACTCTCTAGGATGTTGTGATTGTTAACTAATAAATTATTTTGAAGCTAAGAAGAAACGTAGATATGCTTGAGGTTATCAATATATTCAAATAAAGTCTTTAAAATTCTAGGTATCATGACCTTCTCATTCCTAACCACCCTTTGTAAAAATGAGTAGGAAACAATTTAAGGATGAAGAAGGTTTTCAAGAAGCAGAACCACATGTCAATATGCTAGATCAACAAATCCCTACAGGAATTTAACATAAAAAAAAGGTTATTTCTCCTCATCCATGGGTAAGTTTTCTTTCATTCTTTAAACCACATATTCAAACAGTAGTGAAAAGATATAGCAATCATTTTATTTTTATAAAATTTACCACATTTACATTTGCTTTATTTTGTAATTTTTCTAGCATCAAAATTTTTAAAGTAATCACTTGAATGAGGCAATGAATCAATTCCACGTATTTTCTATAACCTTACCTCAGTATCCTTTTATTATTCCAAAGTAGCCACCCCATCGGTAGCTATATTGGTGCAGCTTTTCAATCAATGATTGTCCCTATAAAGAGGTCACATACTATTGAGGATATATATTCTCCACGTATTTTTCCTTTAGTTTCTTTAAAAATTATAATATGCCATACGTTACTTTGTTAAAATAAAAGAGCAAATACTATATGCTGAAAAATTAAATTATAAAACATAAAATCAAAATGCTATATTTTTATTGACAAGCAGCAGAGCATTGGGGGTAGGTCCTCAATTTCTTGCTCTCCAATAAGGAGTAATAAAGATACTTATTATGAGGATTAAAAGATCTACTCTTTCAAAATTACTACAACAGTGTCTGATATAATAAGTAATCAATAAATGTTACAGATTACTATTATTCTATTATAATAATATACATCATACTAATATACTAAAGTTCTGAATATTCAATAAGTAAAATCCATTGTTATATGTATTTTCAAGTACTTCAGAGAACTAATGTTATAATAATATTTCTAAAATCTTGGTTTAAGTTAAATATGAGAAACAAAATTATCTATAAAAAATCAATGAATAATTTGATTGTTTTGTTCAATATTCTCTTTTAAATTAAATTTATTGAAGTAACATTGGTTAATAACAGTATATGAGTGTTATTTCAAGTATACAATTTTATTGTTTATTTCAGGTATACAATTTTATAAGACATCATTGTTTATTTCATTGTGTACTTACTACTCAAAATCTGGTCTCCTTCCATTGCCACATATTTGACCCCCCTTATTCTCTTCATTCTCCCCCATCCTCTTATCTCTCAGGTAATCACCATACTATTGTCTGTATCTGAGTTTGTTTGTTTGCTGCTTTCTGTTTCATAATCCACATATAAATGAAATAATGTTGTTTTTATCCTTTTCCATCTGACATTTCATTTAGCATGATACTCTCAAGATCCATCTATATTGCTGCAAATGGCAATTTTTTATTTTTGTATTGCTGAGTAGTATTCCATTGTATATATGTACCACTTCTTCTTTATGCAACTGCCTGTCAAGGGAAATTTAGGTTGTCTCCATTTCTTGACTATTGTGAATAATGCTGCAATGGACCTTGGTCTCAGAGGGGATTCTGTAAGTGTGACCCCAAAGACAAGAGAAGTAAAGCAAAAATAAATGACTTAGACTACATCAAACTAAAATGCTTCTGCACAGAAAAAAAGAAAAAACTATCAACAAAACAAAAGGCAACCAACCAAGCGGGAGAAGATATTTGAAAACAATCTCTCCAATAAGGGGCTAATATTCAAAATATATATTTAAAAAACTCATACAACTCAACAACAACAACAACAAAAATCCAATTAAAAAATGGGCAGAAGACCTGAACAGATACTTTTCCCAAGGAAACATACAGATGGCCAACAGATGTATGAAATGAAAAGATAATCAACCTCACTAGCTATAAAGGAAAGGCTATTCAATGTTCTTTTTA
Source organism: Pteropus alecto (assembly GCF_000325575.1). Classification (NCBI taxonomy): domain Eukaryota; kingdom Metazoa; phylum Chordata; class Mammalia; order Chiroptera; family Pteropodidae; genus Pteropus; species Pteropus alecto. The sequence continues at coordinate 24,237,798 of NW_006439192.1, read as the reverse complement.
TGTAGGCACCATTATATAAAGGGGATACAGTGACCTCAAATACATCATTCCTGTTTATTGGGAGTTTATATCTAGGTTTGCCTGCCACTGCTCCTAAAATATGATGAACACTCAGTACTTAGTACTCCTCATATTTAAACAGTTATCATAAACTAATATTGTCAGCTAGATGCTAAACACATAGAGATAAGTGAGGGAGATAACCTCTAAATAGTTATTCAAGGAAGAATTAAATCTGAGCTCTACCTAAATTAATAGGAAGAAAGAATTCTGTGCATTTTGTTGTCCTATACTGTACTATCAGTATCATATTGTCTAATATATATATCAGACATGCATACCATAGTGAAGTTATCTATATAGTTATCTCAAGACCTGATCTCACCATTACAACTATCCATTTTTAAAATGACATACACTTAAGACATAACACACCCAAATTTTCAGCAGTGAGAAAAAGACCAAAAAAAAAAAAAAAAGAGAGAGAGATAATAAATAGATCACTGTGAGTCTCACTAGAAAAGAAAGACAAAGTCTAGGGCATAGCAAAATACCAACAAAGAGAATACAATTGAACTGGCAATAGAACCTTGGTATTTTCTGTCACTCACTCTGTTTTCTTGTTTTAGTCTTCTGTGCATGACTTAAGGAAATGAAATAGATACTCACAAATGTTGAAAGATCACTTCCAAACCTAAATCTTGATTTCTGTCCTCTCTGAATATTTATTTCCTTAAATCCCAAACTTGTCCTGTTCCACCCTAACATTATCTAAGTGAAAACATATTACAATCCTGTTCCAGACACTACCTAATACAACTTGTACCATTCCTACCATTATATTAAAATTCATCAGGACAAAGAATATTTATTTTACAAAAATATAAAAAGTGGACAACAACAAATATTATTCAAAAGAGCAAGACTAACATGTTTTAGTAAGATAGGAAAAGAGTCTAACAGAATTGAAACATATTACATAGAAGTTCTATAAACCATACAAGAGATAACATGTGATTAAAGCATAATATTTGATTTGATTTGATTTGATAGAACAAGCGCCATGAGGTTATATTATCACAAAAATATTTTATAAAGTCCAAAGACACACAAGAGACTGGGAGAAATCATGTGCAACATGTAGAACAAAGAATTTTGCACAAAGAACAAATATAAATTTATACGTAAATGACAAGCAATTCAATAGAAAATTGGGCAAAGGATATAAAGAGGCAATTCGTGGAAGGGAAAATGCCAGTAAACCTTTGAAAAGTTGCTAATTCTCATTTATAGCCTAAGAAAGGCAAATTAAACTGGCTATATCATTTTCTTCCATAATATAAGCAAAAATATAAAATTTTGATGAATCTATAACTGGCTAACAAATGGGGAAATAGCCACTCACATGTGATACTGATGAAAGTATAAACTGTTATAAGCATTCTAGAAGGTATTTCAAGAGTGTCTATCAATAACTAAATGCACATACTCTCTGCCCCAGTAATTTCTCTTTTAGAATCAAATTCAATATAAATATAAACATTAGCGTATGAGAACATATAGTACTTTGGTATCTGTTTAAGTATTGTTTACAGCAATAAAAAAGATTTCTTTAATAGCAGTATAATTGAATAAAATTTATCACATCCATAAAATAGAATAATAGGCAGCTAGTTTAATATTTTTAAATGAGTTAGATCAATGTTTTGGAAAATGATTTATTGTAGATTACTAAATTTTTAAAACAAATTTTAAAGAAGTGTATGGTATATGATTATAGTTTTGAAAGAAAAAAGCATATATACGTATGCCTCTGTGTGTGCATATTAATATGTATTAATAGCAGGAGGAAAAATATAGACATATACACATAAGACTATTAGCAATAGAAACTTTAGGAGGTGAGTGTAGCAAAGAAGAAATTCTGCTTTGTACTCCTCTACTATATTTTCTAATTGAAAGAAACATGTAATTCTTTTTTAATTTTAAATTTTAAAAAATGAGTAAATAAATAAGGAGGAAAATTCAGTGAAATCAAAAAAAGGGGGAGGAAAAGAAAGAGAGAGAGAAAAAACAACAAAAAAAAAAGAATCAATTATGGAATTAAGCACTACCCGAAGAAGAGGGGGAAAAATCTCCACAATGAATCATTTGTTCTTTAGACAAACTCATGGACAACATGAAATCAATAAAACAAGACACTTAAGATGAAAGGATAAGATCTTCACATAAAGTGAAAAACAAAATTGGCAAAGCTAAAAGGACAAAACAACACTATTACAGAAATAATAAATTTGAAAATAGCACAAATATTGAATTAGTGGCTAAATGAGCACAGAGAATAAAACGAAGAGATTACAAATTCTTAAAAGAGAGTTAATAGGTATATCAGACAGACAGTGATGATCCAGCAAAAGAAAATTTATTGTTCTTTATGCTAAGGAAATCTGTATGCTATCCTATAAATGGAAAAAGGGAAATCAGCTTATTTATATATTAAAAGAAATTTTCATGAGATGCAAGGAAAAAAATGGATCTGATGATTAAAGGAGTCTACTGTGTTTAAAAACTAAAAATAAAAATCAAACAGAATTATCAAAACTGAAACATATCCTAGAATTTTTTCTGAATTTTATAAATGAAAATTCAGTTCCACAGGAATGTAGTCAGGAAAAAGCAAGAGAAAAGGAAGGAAGGAGGGAGGAAGAAAGCCAGGCAGGAATATGGCTGGTACGATGGAGAACGTTTGATTGTAAGAACAGGAGAGTGAGTGGTTTCCACTATTGTCACCCTTTCTACTCTCTCCTTCAAAACCTGCCCTGAGGGCAGGGACTTACAAAGCCTATCACACTTGCTAAAAATGATTAGCTAGGTGAAATATAGGTATTTGTAATTTAACTGTGAATAAAGCTTTAAATCTTTGAAGAAGAAAGGTAATGGGGAAATACCAAACAACAAGGAGTTAGCAGAGAAAGTATTTCAGAGATTTAAGAAATTGGAAATCATACCATGCAGATAGCTAACATTAATTCTTCTCAAAAGAAAAAAATGTTAAAAAATTTTTTAATATATTCTGCCTTTTCCCATCCATCTACTTTTTAAGACCAGACAGAAATTTG
>NW_006439192.1:24190782-24233282 GCF_000325575.1 Pteropus alecto | reverse complement strand
CATTTTTATAGATTCAAGGCCAATATCATCAACCATGGATCTCTTTATGATATTAGTTAAACTTTTTTTAAAAATCAGTACTAGTCATCAAAACCATGTTTTAGTAGAGATGGGATAAAATTATGTACTATTTTTCTTGTTACCTACCCTTCAGAAATTCTACATAGTTCAAAAATTCCCTGATATAGTACTATTGGTAATATAGGACTAATATTAAAACACACACATACACAAAATTTATGAATTGTCAATCATTCCTATGGCCATACCTGGACTTTATCACCAGCAATAACAATTTTTTCTCCATAATCTCAATTTTAAGACTACCATTTTTTGACCATTACCTTGGGTCTTTCTAACTCACTTCCTCTAGCACCTCAATTCAAACAGTCCTTAGCCCTCACCAGAATCTTCAATTCATTATTACCACTACCTTTCATTTTTGAACACCTCCTGAGTCCTACTTCTCCTCTTATCCAGTTGAAACATCATGATAAATTATAATCACACTATTGCATACATCTTCAATGATCTCTTTCATCCTCCTTCATCTTCTACTTGCCATACATGAAAAACAAAACAAACAAATCTTCAGGTATTAAGTACGCAAGTTAAACAGACAGCACTGATGGATTAAAGAGTCAGAATCAAAACAATTTGTGTTATGTAATAAAGAACTTAATGTAATGAGCAGTCTTTTGGTCGAGGCAAGACTGAATGCAAATAAAAGAGAGAATTAAGACCACTGTCTGGGTTTTTTAAGGCTCTTTTCTTAAAGCTAAAGGGCATCAACAATTTCTTAGAGATTTGTAACAAAAAAAAAATAACACCTATTCTGCACACATAGCTCATTTATTGCTATATATACATAAATATACAATAATTTGCATATTGTTCTCTTTTTAGAAAGAGGTTCAGTCATTTTCAAGACATTCCTTTAGGTCTCCAGGAGTCTCTAACAATTAAAAAAAAGAGCCCTCAAGATATTTTTATATTAATAATTGAATTAGGAAAAATAATACTATTAGTAAATGTATTTGGCATTGCACAAGTGTTTTACATTATTTTCAAATCTTCATAATAATCCTGTGAAACAAAATCATCGAGACCCAATATCTAACCATTAGAGTTAAGGCAAAGAACCCACCACTCTGTGAACAGAATTCTGTCCAGATATTCTTTCTATTTTCTGGCACATTATCTACTCTTTGGATGTTTTTTTAGCCCAAATTAGTACAACCATTTTAAATTTAAATGAGTATTCACCTCCTTTCATTACTATAAATCTTTGATTAAAGGTCAATTTTGAGTCAAATGAGCAAACATCAACAAAAGAAAGTGGTAGAGATCAAGGGAAGAGCTGGCCCTGAAGTTTCAACTCTGTTGCTCAGCCACTGCACTTGTTCTGATTCCAATTTAAAAGTAGTCAATCTCCAAATAATCTTTTGAATGGCTTCCAGTCACTGAAATATGTTTTATGGCTTCCATAGACATGTAACACTGATTGTAAGTAAGATTTGTAAAACATCAAGCAGCATTAGATCCTCACATTTAAAATGAAGATTTGTATTCTACACAGCTTTTTGAGACAGCCTTAAACCAAGTCAGCTGATTTAATTCAAGGTATGCCTGCCACAGAATTATTACAGACAGACAGCAAGCTCTAGAGAAGTTTCACAGACTAGACAGACATTCATCTTTCTAAGAGCTTTAACTCATACTCTAATCACTACAACTCCAGTATATAATTTTATTATAATAAAATTATTCCAACATAAATAACATTAATAATAGCTTTATTTTAAACATTTGCTAGATGTTAAGCACATACTATTTACCAAACATTCATTTATGTGACAAATATTAATCAGGATTAAACAAAATAATTTAACTTTATTTAAAATAATTATAGGGTTTAGACAGTTCAGCTAGTCTCCCTTGGTTGTGACCTCAGCTCTACCAATTTTAACTTAAATTCCCATGTGTAAAATGAGATAAAACCCTACCTCACAGATTGTGAGAAATAGAAGTAAATGCATGTAAAATCCTTAAAAGAGTGCCTTTCACAGCTCTCAATAAATGTAGCTGTTATCATGCATGCAACTATGTTCCACATGATTACTGGGCCCTGGAGATGTGATGGTGAACAAGATATCTGAGGTTCTTTACCTCAGTGACACATTCTTATGGGGGAAAATAAACGAACAAACAAAAAACAATAAAATTTAAAAAAACTTATATTGTGATAAGGATTAACAATAGATAGGAGAGGACAATTGAGATGAAGAAGGAAGGAAAGCTGGTGTGCAGAGGGATCATTGAGATGGACTACGGAATGACAATGAACCATCTGTACCAAGAAGTGGGAAGAAGCAGAAGGAACAATAAGTACAAAATCCCAGAGAAGATGAAGTAGAAGAGGAGCCAGGTCTCTCAAGTCCCTGCCGGCAATGAAAAGGAGTTTAGATTTTATGATAAAGATTTTAAGGAACAAGGTAACATAACCTGATCAGGTTGTTTCTTTTTAATCACTTTGGTTTCTTTGTGATAGAATGGGAAATGGAGAAAATCAAGAGGGGAAGGAAGACCAATAGGAAATTGTTGCAGTGGTCCAGATAAGAAATGATAGGCAGAAGGGTTAAGATAATGGCAACCGATGTGAAAACAAGTAAGTCAAGTGACTTGGAGGTAAAAATAAAAATGAATAATAACAATAATAAATCTGTGAAATAGGTATGATGGTTATCCTAATTTTATAAAGAAATTAAGGTTTATAGAATTTAAAAACTAAGCCCAAGAGGAGCTAGGGGTCGAGCACAGGAGTTTCTGACTCTTGCCATTTAGATGTTAGAATAAGAAGTGTGCTTGTGCATTTGCTATATGGAGTATCTCCAGTTTTGTTTTATTTAAGTCTTGTAAATTATCAAAGTTTTTTCTTTTTTTCTTTCTGCCTTTCCTTTAGCCATTTAAGTCCTGATCAGAAACAAAGCACTGCAGGATAACTTGTTGCAAAGAAAAAAAACCTTCCAAAGAACATTTATTTCAGCGCTGCCAACATTCCTAGTCTCTCTAACAAAACAATCAGGTTCAGAATTTGTACTGTACCTCCCTGAACACACTCTCACCCCCAAAATCTTTTGACCAATATGATTGTCCACTGTTGAAGAAGTTCGTAATGGAAAGTACTGAAGTATATTAGGATGATTCTCTATGATCAGCCCAGAGAGAGAGATTTTAATGGAATATATTCAGATAAGATGGGTAACTTTGGTAGTTTCCAAATATTCATATTAAAACTCAAAGAAAATATGAGTTTTAAGATTTTCTTTCATTCAATTAGGAGGAGTACTATGGTAAAATAACATGGGAGGGTTTAGTAAATTGTACAAAGTTCAAAATGAAGAATGTAGAGAGAAAAAAAATAAGTTCCTTTTAGTAGAAAGAGTGGTAACTACTCACTCTGAGAAATCTTGAGTGCCATTTCACTTCTCCTTTATAAAAACATCTCTAAAAGTAGTGTGTTTAGAGGGCAATTCTTAAGGCTAACAATGTTTTATGTATTTCTTACCTCAAAATTGACTGGCCTTTCTACCTTAGTAACACATTTGTAAAAGAAAGTTGACAAGAAGAAAAAGGAACAGAGGGCATGAAAATTTCATAGATATTCACAATCTATTCATTAACTTTTCTAGAGACCCTCAATTTTCCCAGTTTCATAAGTCAAGAGGAGATTGAAGTCTGTGGAAATAAGACAAAAATGCAATTGTAGAAGAACATGAAACCAGAATTGAGACTAAAATCATAGGTTATATCTAATAGCAGAAAGGAGCACACAACCCCGCATAGGATGTAATGAACTTCACCAAACTTGTAGTATGAGAAAGGTGGCATATTTGTCTCTGTTTTCCAGCTGCCACCATAAAGTCCTAAAGGATTTAATTTGCATGACCTCTACTACAACGTCATGTTTAAGTTACTCATTTCAATATTCTCCATGAATGCGATAAGACTTAGCAACTATTGTAATTATTGAAAGATGCTTAATAAGATGGGTTCCATGACAAGACTTACCTGCAGCTTTGGGATGTTTTCATTTCCGTTACGAATTTCTTTCAACTCTTCACATTGGGAGCTCTATTTCTATAAGAGGCTCATAAGTAATTACCCAAAGCTTACCATAAAGGCTATACAAATAAGTGTTGGAACATTTTGATATGCACATTTTATTTCCCTGTTTGGGATATGGAAATGAGGAGACAGGATTAGAAATGAAACGAAGTTCTCTGATCTCCTGTCCCCATTACTTTCTATTTTCCTTATTTCCATTAACAGACAATCGTCACCTTGACAATTGCTTGGTGTAAATACTCCCAACATGGCCAATATCAAGCTCCCAATACTATGTCATTGAACACAGAGTTGGGAAGCGATGTACATAATCATCTCCGGTCAACCACTAGGAGCACTCCAACACACCATCAACAGTAAATTCTCTAGATGGCAATAGGGAGAATGAGGATGACAGGGAGGATAAAGGAGAAGACCTAATTGTTAACTATCACAATGCTTGCTATTATAATTTGTCACATTTCTTATATAAAAGCTACTTTTATGTCTTGTGAAATGCAAGCTCTAATCACTAGATAATGGTAGAATGCTGTAAATAGCTACAAAGTACATGTTTGGTGCATAATTAAAGAAGTTCATAGGACTAGAAACTCATTTCAATAGCTCTTATTTATATCTGCATCTTTTATTTCTTTCTTATGGTATAAATTATCTAGTATAAAAAATGGTGGTATTTTCATAAGATTAAGATAAGCTATATTCTCTCTATCATCCTGCTAGATGTTTCTGGTTCTTAATTTGAGATGACTCTTTGGTTTGCCATATATAGTTAACACATAAATGTGAAAGATTACATAACAGAATCCATTGGAATAATAAGTAATCAGTGAAAAATCATTAAATATCTGTTATTTGACTTCTGATACAAATATAATTGTAATATAAAGTTTGACCATACCTAAAAACTTCACCTAAAACCCATCACCTAACACCCTGAAAATTCTCCTGACCTACTGAAGCAAGCAAATTTAATCCTGAACAAAGCTGAGGTGTTGAAACTTTCAGACCATTCATGTTCAATTGCTACCAAGTGTCATGATTTACTTTCTCCAGGAGCAAATGCTTCCCTTTACATGATTTAGAGATCAATTTCCTACACAAAACAGAAGTAAAATTATTCGTAAAAGCATAGTCAATGAACTGCTTACCCTATCTGAAAATATATGTTCCTTTCTTGGTTTAAAAAGTAGAAAGCAAAGTAAATTCATTTTTGTGAAGTAACAATACTATGTGACATTTTAATAATTCTAATTCTAGCATCTAAGAATATAGTCAATGAAGGTAAATGCATCACCTATGGTTTTATTTTATCTCTCAGATCTCCCTATCAATGTGGTAGCCACTAGCAACATATTGCTATTTAAATTGAAGTTAGCTAAAATTAAATAAAATTTCAAATTGACTTCCCAGTCACATTAGCCACATTTCAATGGCTTAATAGTTACATATGATTAGTGCATAGCACATTGGACAGTGCAGATATAGAATATTTCCATTATTACAAAAAGTTTTATTGGATAGTGTTGACTAAGATATGCTGACCCCATTATACTAGCAAACCAGAAAATGGAGGGACGAGAAAAAAACATGGAAATTGCCCTTTGCCTTAATCTATTACTATGTTCTCACAGAAATGATTTTTGCTTAACAACATCTTTTGAATAGTCAGGTGTTAGGAGCATCTTAATCTGGAACCCAACATCTTTGAACAAAGATGGAATTCTTTCTTTCATATATAATTACAATAGGGAGAAATGGAGAAAGCATTTATCAAGTCATGTTTAGGCATAGGAATTCCCACACACTGCCTGGGCCAGTAGGAGAAATAAGGTTCTGACTGCTCAGAATCAATTCTTTATTCTTATTTTGCTATTTCCCCTGCTCCAGAAATCTTCATAGCCATCAGTATTTTAGCCCTTAGGAGAAAACCCCCCAAGTGTTCCCCAATCCCTTAGCAGCCCAGATGCTTCTCTACTGAATCCTCACTCCAGCTGAGTGTTAAAATTAGTTCAAAGAGTCTCCTTTCTTGAGCCTATTAATGAAGCAGAAACTTCCATCTTTGACAGGGAAGGGCTAATGAATCATTATAAGTTAAGAAATAATTTTATTGCTGTGAATATTTTGGGCAACATGCCCATCTCAAAATAAAAGATGTTAAGACGACCCATTTTCTCAGAAGATATATGTTTCTCCATCTTCAACCAGTATTACTTAGTCTGCTGAAATACAGTAAAAAGTAGGAAAGATAAATAGGCCCACCAAACTGTAGCTGTTCTGAGTAGTGGATTCAACTATAAGACATGTGGAAGAGATAGCTTCATGCCCGCTTATAGTATAATAAATAACTTCAAAAATAGGCAAATTGTAAATAAAATCTTGAAATAAACCAGAAGGATAGAAATGTAAAACATTAAACAATCAAATTGAAATAGCAGTCTCACTTCACTTAGTGGCCAAACATGATTAACAGTAAAGCAAATAGAAAGGTGTAGGAATGTTGAGTGAAAATGCCTCTAAGTAAATAAAATATAGCATTTGCTTTACAAATATTTAAAATTTTGGTTTAATAAAGCATAACTGATTTTGGTATGGGAATTCTGGCCTTAAATTTGCCTATTTTTTAAAAAAAAGAAGAGGAATCATAACAGATCTGTGAATAGATTGTAAACTCCATAGGCTGTGTGTGTGTGTGTGTGTGTGTGTGTGTGTGTTATTCACTGATGACTGAAGAATAGCTGGCATGTAGAAGGTGTGCAATAAATATTTGTTGAATAGAGTTATAAAAAAATTTCCTATATATGATCTTACCTGACCCAGTGGTCTTGAAGAGTAGACACCAGTCACATGTGTTAGCCTGTAGGTGGAGACTAAGAATAGCACCTCGGGTGGTGTCATAGAAATGGAAGTCAATCAGAAACTAGGGGAAGACTTTTTGATAAAAGAGGCAGTGATCAGTGAGTGCCAATGCTCAGCTCCCCGTAGACATGAAATAAATATCACTGAATGGTGACACGTTCACTAACTCAACCCCTCTCCATTTACTGTCACAGTATCATATTTTATTTTCTTCATAATTCTTACCATAATAAAAAATTACATTAGTCAGCTATGCATTTACTTGTTCACATTCCACTAAAATGTAAGCTCCATAAATAAAGACTCCTTGTCTGTCTTAGTCTGTAAAAAGGGACTGTCTGATACTTGGAAGACACTCTGTAACAACTAGATGAAAAACTGAATCCACCAAACAACAATCTAACTGAAATGGCCGGTCCGAATTATTTCTTTATTTCAATTATTCCCTGTCTTTAATATACATTATTTAGGTAGCACAGTTGTTCACCTGTTTTAGTTTGTGTGTATGCTGCCTTTCTGTTCCCCTTTTTCTTCTCTTGTAACTTAGACCTAATTCTTCCTTAAGGAGCTGAGACACTCTTGGGAAATCTAGCAAGACCATGGTGGGGTCCAAGAATAGAGGACCATCATTTGGATGGCTTAAGCTATCTCTTCTTGTAGAGCTTAAGAAAGAAATGTTCTTTTTACCTTGTAGTCACCTTTGTGTTTCTTCTCTTGCCATTAGAGAGATAAAACCACAGGAGACCAGAGGAAGGAAATAAAGAGGCCACCGGCCTACTTCTAATCTAGGCCTTAAACTACAGAGGAAAATGATCCTTTGTAGCTTAAGTTCACTCCATTCACCAGAATAAGATATGGCATATGGTCCCCAGTGAGAAATATCATGTGCATTTGCTGTGATTGTTCTTTGTATCACAGCCATTTTCTGGCAACCAAGGTGACAATAAGCATTGGGTAAATTGTTCAGATCCCTGTGCTATATATTCTTCTATCAAAACATCATAAACATCATAGATGAGGAAACTAAGCCTCGGCATGGTAATGAGACACGACTTTAAACAGGTCTCCCTCCCATGTTACACCTTAACTGCTTTCCCCTCACTGAGAATATGAAAATTAAAATAAAAGTTTTAGAGAATCATACTATGAAAGTACACATTTTTATCACATTTTAATTTACTTCTCCTTTCGTTGAGAAGTAAATTAAATGATTTATTCTTAAGACAAACAAGCAATACAAAAGATATTAACCAGCCTTAACCATAAAATAGTAGGAAAATTCTATTACCACATTTATTGGTAATAGAATTTTGCTTCTTCTCATTTATTGTCTTCACTTAGTGCTTATTTTTCTACTTCCAGACAATATTCTGGAAATACTGAAAAGTTTTGTTCTCATTTCATTCAATATGGCAGTAGACCTAAATCTTGAAGTAATAAAACTAGTCATTATAAATTTAAAGAAAGACTTGGAATATATTTTATAAAAATCTGGCTCTGTCTTCTCAGTCATGTCACTTAAAGGGTTATTTGTTCAGCTCCTGCTGTTTTTTGAAATGGTTAGATCTCTACTAAGAGTAATATCTTTTCTTTTTCAATTCCATATGCTCAGCGCTTTTTTCAACCCTTGTGACTGGATTTACTAATCTTTCTCCAATAATTATTGTTTTCCTTCCATTCCATTTCTGTATTTCTTCTGACATTGTGAAAAACACGCTTTTGTACTTACATTTTGTGCCTTGTAGGGCATTAGTTCTTTAAAAGCAAAAACACTATCTTACATATCTTTTGATCTCTAGCAAGGCACAGTCTATAAATAAAAGCAAGGGTTTTTACGCAGCAATTATATTAAACATATTAAACAATAGTTTAATATGTTTGTGATAGTTAGATTTGCACTGAAAATGGAAATCGAGAAAAAGCTTTAGGCTAATAATGGACATTGTCCCATTATTGGACATTAGCTATAACAAGTCTAGGCTGGATCCTAAGGAATTAACCAAACACCCTGAGCACTTTCATCTTCAGTCCCATTACATTTAAGTGGCTATCTGTGTCCTGCGGAATTTTAATCACCCAGACAGCTGTTGTTAGTATACTAGAGCCTGCTGGGTGAAATTATTATCCTCCAGTTTTTGTTCTCCAAGTCCTTGATGCTCTTGCAGCAATAGCTCCACGTAACTTTTTCTTCCCCTTATAGTCAAAAGTGGTAAAATCTCTGAATGGATGACTCTAAGACTGACCATGGAACAATTCAATAAATACAGTTTGTCCAGGTGAAAAATTGGTCCCTTAAGTGAAACCCAAACAGCTTTTTTCAATCCCATTGAATCAGGAGAAAAAGAGCATGATAGCTTTGTACAAGGTGGGTTCTAGATTCTGATACATAGGCTTAAAATTTCAGGAGATGAATTTAGTTTTGGCAGAAAAAAGTTCTCAACTATAAAAGTTATTTGACACTGGAATACAATTTTAAAAATTGCCATGTTGCATCTAGGATTTTACGTTGTTCAAGGTAGTGGGCTCTCTAAGGGCTACCTGGGCTCAAAGAAATAACCTCAAACAGGAGTCCTGTGATTCTATGATTATACTTACATATGATAAAGTATTTTCTAACACTGGGGATTTTCACTGGGTGATGCAAGTCACTGGAAAAATGAAGAATATCCTTCTGGAGGTTTAAACTGAAAAGATATATTCTTAAATCCAAAATGGCTTTTAAGGTACAGTCGGTGTTCAAAACTCCAAGCCTGCATGTAAGTCCCTCTGATGTCAAGAACATAAATTAACACTTTGTACTCACAGAATATTTGGCACTAGGAAAAACATTCCCAAAATAAAATGCTTGCCCTTCCTGGGTCCACATTCTATACAGAATGGTACTATATGAATATTACGAAAAGCCAGTCTCTATTCATTTTAAAGATTGAATTACAAATCTGTTTTAAAGTCGAAATTATAAAACCTTTTGGGAAGAGCATTTGTCACAGTTGCATAAGACCAATATTATTTTTCTCTGTTTTGCTTTTTCAGATTGCTTTTCTCTTTTGTAAGTACAATTTTATACATTATCCTTCTCAAAGCCTGTCATGGTCACATTTTAAATAAAGGTATAAAACAATCCACATCATATGGTATACCACAAGTGAATTAACCCAGTTTTTCCAGAGAGTATGGGGATCTTTTCATCCCAGTGTTACCAGTCAATTATACAGACCTATGCTGTAGAGAAAAGACTCTCATTTAAATGCAAGCAGCATGTGAAGCTCTTTTCTTATTGTTATTTCAAGTAAATTGTTTCATTTAAAACCTCACAAAGGAGGTGGCTTTCTGTGCTTGTACAGAGAAAAGTGTCAGGAACAGATAAACAAGTCAGCAGAGCCCAAATTAACTTACTTCGTTATCTCATCCACTCACCTACACAGAAGAATCTACCTTTCACATCTCTTCTCCTGCCCTTTCCTCCTGCTGCCATTGCTTTTCATCAGGGAGAAAAAGACTAGAGAACAAGTTTCCGTTTACTCTCTCTGAACACCTCTCCGGAGGCTGCTCTAACTTTAACTTTCATGCACTTCAAATGCTACTCAGGAACAACTGCTGGGCATCACGTTGGGGCAATATTTAAATATTATGCCTACCAGCTGTTTTTTAAAAAATATATTACATTTAAAAGTTAGTGGCTATGTTTGTAACAGGCTCTACGAGGCATGGAATATGCACTGAAAAAAATCATTTTCTCCTCTAGAGGTTTAATAGTTCCAAAAATGACTTTACATCAGTAAGAAAAGTTTCTCTTTCTTCAGCGCTTCCCCCACGTATAACTGAGTTAATGAGTATTCCTTGCTTGCAGCTATATTTCCAAAGGCAGGCACCAAATAGGGAAAAACATTCATCAGTAAAACTTTAAGAAAATAAACCAATCTATTGAAAACTCAGTGATGGGTTCAGGATGACTGAAGTTGAACAAGAGAAGCAGTCAGGGCTGGGGGCCATTATGATGACTTAATGGAAGTAAGGTTAGCTCAAATAGCTCTTTGATCATTTTTCGGTCTATAGCTCACAAACTCCTTCCATTAAAAATTCTAAGAATTACTATGCAATTGAGCATGGAATGGATTATTTTTAAACACGCAGTATTGTAGAGCATGGTCCTGAGCCACTTTTTCTTTTTTTTTTTTTAGGTAATTCTGAAAACTACATTTAAAAAAGTAGAAAAATATATAAATTAGAAAATATTATCACAAAGTACTGACTCATGTACAGTATTCTCTGAATCCAAATGATTTCAAAGCACATCATAAAACAGTTAAATGAGTATAAAAATTTATGTAGAAAGACAGATTGGTATCTCCTCACTATACTAAAGGGAAAATGATTCATTTCCCCAAGGGTAAGCTAGCATCCTGCTACATTTTTCAAATGCTATAAAATTATCTTATTTCTAGTCCAAACTGTCTCCAAAAGCAGCCATCACAGTAGAGATGCTGCAGATGAGTAAGAATGGGACAGTTGGACAAGACCAAGGTCTCATTATCTAGAACTCACTTTGATATAGTAAGTTCCCACTATGCTACATGTTTTACTTCTAAGATCTACTATCCCCTCTACTCTCTTGGACTCTTTTCATACCCACCCTGCCTTAATTTTCTATACTAATAATGTAGATTCTATCATTCATCATTTTGTTCACTCTTTGTTAATATCCCCCAATCCTTTAGGTCATCAGTCCTAAATTAATGAGAGATGCTAGAATCAGGCTAGTTACTACTTAAAGCATAAATGTTTCATTTTTGTCAAATTCTTCCACAGTCCCTGTGTAGAGTACATTTTAGCCAATCTAGAAATTTGCAATTTTTTTGCACACTGAAAGTATACTACATGCATTTTTAATTTCTCTCACTGTTCTTTTTGGTTGGCAGCTGAGCAATGTATGTTTTCTTCTCTTCCTGAGCTATAATGACTTCATTCCTTTGATACTGGTGGCCAATAAATTCATAAAGTTAATAATATAAAAGCAAATATATCTAAGAATCTTCAAAGCACCGTGAGCTGAACTTCCAACATAGTTAAGTGTAGATAAGATACCCCTAGTTTCTGACAGCTCTGGCTAAAGATGCTCCAAACACCATCACACAGTTAGAACTCTTGTGCTCAGTGACTTGGGATTTCTTTGGCAGATTCAGCTAAACATTGTAACATTTAAGTGACACCCAAAAAGGCCATAATTCCTCTGTAGGAAGGGGAAATGCCAACAGTCATAAATTAACAACATAGAGCAGGCAAGGACAATTGAGTAAGGCAGAAGCGGAAAAGGGTTGACAGGCACTAAGCAGATTATCCCTGGTTTTTGCAATACAACAGGCAAATGAATATTGCAGATAAATACACTATCAACTTTATTCTTACAATCCTGATAGTGACTTTAATCCTGACCTTGAAATGGCTTTTCCATATACACAAAGCCTTCTTGAAATGACATTGTACCAAAAAAAAAAAAAAGTGAAACAATAATTTATGAACCTTTATGTGAGCCAGGAAACTAAGTTCTTTATCTACATTTGTGTCATTTAATCTTCACAACAATATCATGAGGTTACTATTAACATCCACATTTTACAGAGAGGGAAACTGAGGCTTGGTATAGAATCAAGTCTATTTGATATCAGGGCCAGAGCTCTTATGTCCCCTCCGAGATTGTACCTCAGTGGTGTGTTTCTTCCATCTGGCTTCCTATCAGTTAGCAGTCAGAGCATTTGACATGTACTGATAATTATAAAAAGCAGGTACTAAAAATAGTGACAGCAGGTAATTGATTGCAGCCAGGCTATAAGAAAAAAGAAAAAGCAAAATTCACAGCAAATTCAACCCTTTCCTATACAAAAAGCAGGCTATTGACTATGGTATGACAGGTAAAGATACCTTAAAACTTCCTCCACACTGATGTTAAAGATTTTTCTCACCAGTCTTCTCCAAAGCCAGACATTCTTACTCTTGACCACCTTACAAGGTTTTTTTAAGGACACATGTATCTTAACTGGGTCGACCTAACATTTTGTAAGAAATGGAACACAATACTTAATAAAATAAAGAAATTAATTCATCCAGTACTATCTCTTTTCAGTTAACAGAGATACATCTAAGTATTAAGATTCCTGGAACGAGTATTTCCCACCTCTCTCTTTCAAGTCCTGTATGTGTCCCCATCTTTTCATTAAAACTCTCTTGCAAAAGTGGCATTGTTGTTAGACCTACTGTTATTTTTAGTCCTCACCTTAATCTTATTCTCTATAGCATCTATCATTGTTGACATCTTCCTCCATTTGAAATATTCCCTTTCTTTGATACCAGGAGATCACACTTTCCCTATTTCCTATTTCTCTGCCCTTTTTCTGGCAGTTTCTTCTGTGAGCTACTCCTCCTTTATCCATCCATCAAGTGTTAGAGTTCCTCAGGACTGTGTCCCAGACCTCTCCTCTATATATTAAATCTGGGTCATCTTATCCACTCATAAATTTCAGTTGCTCTATTTATGCAAACAATCCCGAAATCTCTACTTCAGCCCAGAATTCTATCCAGAAGTTCAGATCCATATATCAAAATGTCTACCAGATCTCTTAGACATCCCATAGACATTTTAAGTGCCACAATTTCCAAAATTTGGTTATTATTTTCCATCCCAAAACTTTATCTTCTGGTATTATGCATGTCAGTAAATGGTCCATTTACCCTGCTGCCAAAGGAGAAACCTGGGTGTCATAGCCCTTGTCATTCTTCCGCATTCCTCATGTCCAAACAACCACTATCTGCTGTGTCTGTACCTCTTAAATATTACTACACCAATATCTATCCTCTACCACTCTCTACCCTCATTATCATCAACTTAATGCAAGATATCATCTCTCCTCCAGAATGCTGCAACCAATTGCAGCCAAGATCTTCATGCTACTTGGTTTCCTTCAACCTACTCTTGGGAAAACTACATAATTTATCATCAAAATCAAACTTTATGATTGAAAGGGGCCACTATTGATATTTACAGCAAGACAATAAGCAAAAATTGAATTTATTCTAGAAAACCAGGACATAAAGTTATACTATCAGACTGCAGTTAGAGAGATGTCTTTTTATTGCACATCCCTCAGCATGCCGTGTCTCTGCTTAAAAGGTACCTGTGGCTCCCCATTGCCTTCAGGAAGAAAGTCAAAGTTCTAAACAAGGCTCTTCATGGTCTGGCCTTTCTTGGCTTTCGTGCTTCATCTCTCACCCCTTTATTTTTGTACATCACTCTTTCACCACAATTTTAATTCCCTCAAATTTACATGCTTTCTCTTGCTACTAGAACGTCCTTGTGTCCTTGTGTCTTCCCAGAGGCTCCTTTTCCACCTCAGTGCTACAAAATGTCTGCAAAGTCTACAAGTTTAAGGTTAGATGCTAAATAAATAGAAAATTTCTTCTCCTTCTGAGAACTGGTTAGTATGCCCCTCCGGTGTGCTGCCAACATACCTAACATGTATGCACGTGGCACTGTAATTGCTTAGTTTCTTGTTTTATTGACCATAAGATAATTCTAGTGCCAGAAGTTTCCTATATATAAGGTATATGAGAGGAGAAAAGGAATTTGGTGGTAGGGCGGATAAGAGACTTATATTGAAATGCATTTAATTAGTAAACATACTATTTTTTTACCTATATTTATTGTTTATTTGGTATGCAAATAAAAGCCTAAGATATCTCATTAGCCACCTGTTAATAGCACTAACACACCAAACCAGCGGTCTGAAAGCATTTTTATTGAAACTTCTATCAATAAATAATGTGAGTATATATCCTTAATTTATGTGGATTTTACAATTTATAAATTACACACCTGTTTTATGGTACTAATATATGATGTCTCTTCTAAAGCCTCAGAAACAAAAATAAAAACTTTTTTCTAAAGGCGAATAGCGTTTCTAAATTTTTCTATATTTCAGTTGATCATCTGTTGATTCCCTTTCAAAGATCAATTTTAAAAATGAGTTTTAAAGGCAGGAACTGTAGCGGGCCTAGCACAGAGCCTGGCATATAGTAAGTATCAATAGTTATTGAGCAAATGCAAGATAGAAAGCTTGGACAAGGGAATGGAGTAATTTACAGGGTGTGGTCTAATACCTAACAAGATCCTTTGTTTTCCCATGGAGAGCAAGAAGGTACTATGGTAAGAAGGAGGAAGACAATTGGAAAAATGTTAGGAGGAGAATAATCAAATGGATAAGTAAAAGATCCTCAAAGAGAAAGATAATCTGGTCCACAGAGTAACCTGGCTTCCTATAATATATAATTACCAAATCAACCAACAAAAATAATATATTGGTTAGTTCATTCAAAAACAAAAGCATTATGAAGCCAAGATACAAAGAAACAGAATCTCTAGTAGCTGTGAGGTATTTGTCAACACTACATCAGAGACTAAAATTAAATTCTGTCACCATAAGATGAAAAAAAAAACCCCACACAAACAGAAGAAAGAAGTATACGCCTTTTGTGACTTCTCATTTTGTGTCAGGCACTTTTCTGGGTGTTCAAAAGCTTCGTATCTCTGAGAATTCCCAATATGCGAGATGCTGTGAAAATCACAAATTTGAGTAAGCATTTTTCCTGCCCTCAGGGACTTTAGAGTCCAACTCTAGAGAGGAGGTAAAAAAAATATTCAAATAAATATAAACCAAATAGAATGAAATCTCTTTTATAACTATGATATCAGTAAATTGTGGATTTTTGCAATAGTTCTGATGTTTTATGAATCTATTATTTTATTTTATATTTATTTTTATGATTTTATTATTTTCAATGACAATGCATATAATATATAACTAAAGTTGTTACATTTAAAAATCTTTATAAGAATTTTCTTATCAAATAAAGTAATGATTCAGAAAAAGATCTTCCTTAATATAACTATGTTATCTAATTTTAGTTATTTGGATATCTTACTCATAATCTTCACCTAGAGGCTTCTTTTATGAAGCAAATGAAAATTTCTTCCAGCTGGAGCTGGGGGATATTCAAGATAGAAAATATACCTTTTCGGCTCTTACTTAGTTAAAATTATGACTTAGAAAGATAGATAAGGTTTATAATTTGTCAGAAGTGAGCCAAGAAAAAAAAAATTATTTCCTTTGTGTCCTCTTCACTTCTGAATAATTGCATTAAATTGCTCAAGATATGCAAAAAACATGGTGTCTATGTTCCTTAAGAGAAAGGACCAAACCTTACAAGAGTCTGGTCACATTCAGTGAGTAGTAGATTGTGTGACTTAGAGGAATGTTTCATAGGTCACAGCCAAACACGAGCCTCATAGCTTGAATTCTGATGCTTTGATTCAGAAACATTTGGCTGTTTTGGTTTTTTTTTTTTTTTTTCATGGTGGTAGAAATGAAAATCATATATTCCTTCCCTTTTCTGAAACTTTAAGACAAAGAACTGTCAGGACCTGGAAGCTGGAATATCTAATCAATTTGATTTCTTCTCTCCGGAAAAATGTTTCACATATTCATTAGAACATATGATCTTCAGATTTATTCTACTAGTTCTGAACAGCTTTATACATACAATAAATGTTAAGTGTACAATTCAATGTCTTCTAGTAAATGTTTTGAGTTGTGCAACCATCACCACAATCCAATTTTAAAACTCTTCCATCACCCTGAAAAGAAACTTTGTGCTTATTTGCCAACATTCCTTATTGCCACTCCAACTCCCAGACAATCATTAATTTACTTTCTGTCACTATAAATTTACTTTTTTCTTGACTTTTCCATTAAATAGAATAATAAAATATGTGATCTTTTGTGTCTTGCTTCTTTCACTTAACATATTTTTGAAGTTCAGCTATGCTGTAGTATGCATCAGTACTCCATTCCTTTCATTGTCCTATAGTATTCCTTTGTGTGGATATGTCATTTTTTGTTTATTCACCAGCTGATGGGCATTTGTATTGTGTCTACTTTATGATTAATATGAATAATGCTGCTAATAAACATTTACGTAAAAGTCTTTGCGTAGATATATGATTTCATTTGTCTTAGGTAAGATAACTAGGAGTGAAATTGCTGGGTCATATGGTATATTTATGATTAACATTTTAAAGAACTGTTATTGTTTTACAAAGTGGCTTTACCATCATTCTACCTAACTTTAAATTTCCTGAGTACCAGATAAATAGCTATCACTGTGCTTTGAACAAGCCTAGATTTCCTAACCCAGTGGATCCTAAACCTCTGCCAGCTCTTAGCAGTTAATGCACTTCCATTATTCCATCATTTTCTATTATCAGATATATCACTAGAGTGATATGATTTGGTAAAATTAAATGCTATTTACCTCGAACTGTTAGGAAATTCAAATAGAAATGAGTTATTTAAAGTTACCTTTCATTCTTAAAAATTTACTTGAAAAACTCAGAAACACTCATATCAGTGTTACGTTTACTGTGAGGAGTTCCATCAAAGTGGTGAAGAGATGAAGACTAATAAGAAGCGTGGTCACATGATTCGAGGGACTCCTTCAGTAAGCCATCTCTGTAAAGAGACATAAGAGAGTCCTCAGATTTAATCTTTAGATTAGTGTGACATTTCTGTGAAAAACAATATTTTATGTGTGAGACTATAACCCAAGAAGGATAAAGAAAAAAGGAAATAAAACACTGTTCACAGATATCAACACATGTCTTTCCTCCTTGAGTAAATTCTGCATTGTCAATCTCAAAAAAAGGCCAAGGTATAAACATAACTTTAAGCAGAGCCTTAATACCAGGACTAAAGCATTCAGCTTTTCACAAAAAGAGAAATCTAGTTTTTTAAAAATGAAAATCCACCTTTAATGGAAGAGTGAGGCCTCCCCCTAGTGGATAATTCAAGAATTTGGTTTTTACCATCTAATTTGGGATTTTTACACAATCAAATGTCTTAATAGACATATAAAAAGAGATACAAAACAAAAATTCTGATAATTAGTTATTGTTTATGTTTGAAGCCCATCAAAACTTAAAATTAATCGCCCAATCTTTCAAGAGGACAGGAAAGGGCATAGTCACCAATAATGCATTTAAGAGTAAATGTAGGTAATAGAAGAAAGTGAAAGAAAGCAAACTTTTAGTAAGTATGGAGAACATTTAGCTATATGATTAAAACTGTGTTTGTCTCAAAGCAACAGTGACTCTGTGTTATAAATTCTCAACACTATATGGATTGCCATGGTACACAGGCCCCCAGCAATCCTGTGGGTAGGCGAAATTTTCCTGGGTCAGAAAACCAACAGTGACTGCACTTCTAAACGTGTCATTTTCAAAGGCAATTACAGGATTCTTATAACTGTTTTAAATTTTAATTTTTTAAATTGCATTGTAATATATTTATTAGAATCTCAACACAGCTGTGTAGAAATTAAACAAAAATTATGCTAATTCTTAAGGATTCACCATGTTCTAGGAACTGGTAAGGATTTGATATAAATTATTTTATATAATCTCCAAAACAATCCTAAAATTCCCTCTTTTACAAATGAAGAAGCAGAGCCTTAAACACAAACATCACAGAAGCAGCAGAACTGGAATTTGATTCAAGGAGTCAAATTCTAAACTCTTGATCTCTGCGTGAAAATAGAAATAAAGTCAGTAAAACATAATATAAATGCACATTTCTCAATGTATTTTAAGAAGAAATGTACATCCTTTCTTATCTATATTATTTATTTGGTAATTTGAAAGAAATTGCTAGCATTCCAGCTCAGCGTTAGAACTAGCCCTGAAGCGACAACCAGAAGCCCTGGGCTCTAACATTGTTTCTGCCTTCACTTCCCTTTGACTTTACATCATTTATTTAACCTTTGTAATGAAATGACTTGCCTCTTTTCCTAGTGTTCCTGGTATTGAAGCCAGATGGTGTTGTATTAAAGTCAATGGGATGTCTAGGATCGTCTCTAAAGTGGATAAATGTTTCTATGCCTACTGCAAGACAATCATAACAAAATATAAAATATGACTTCAAACCTCCATTTATAAGAGAAATACACTTGCGAGAGTATGAGGATCATTTGGTACAATATCCCTGTGGCCTTTGTTTTCCTTACTGTATAATAATGTTGCCTAGGACTCAGTGTGTCCCCACTTAGTGCTATTAGACTTTGGTGAGACAATTCTTGGCTGTGCAGGATTAGTTCATGATTGCTGGATAGTTAACATCTTTGGCCCCTACCTTTGAAATGCTGGTAGAGCCCTGAACCTTCCAAAACTCACCCCTGTGGGAAACGGTACAACCTCCCAATGAAAACCACGGCAAAGTTCTTTCAGGACCTGGAATCTCTGTTTCTCACTTTGCCCAAACTTCGTCGACTATAAAGAGATAACGTTGAAGATAACACACCATATGCACTTTGAGTCAACCAGTCAATAGGTATATCTGATTGCTTTGGGGGTTCACTGTACCCAGTGAGAAAAACAGCATCCAAAGCCATGAAGAACACATGAAATGTATGGTAGTGGTTCCTATTGTGATTTTATCTTTTAGTCTTACTTCTAGCTTTTTGCAGGTTTAGAAACTAGCATTCAAAATATGGAGCTATGATTTTGGTTCCTCAACATGAAATGGTAATTGATTAGACACAAGAAAATACAATACAGGATTTATAGCCATAGTATGTGAGGATTGGGGGCGTGGAGGGAAAATGCTTGTGTGAGTAAAGGGTCAAGTAGTTTAAAGATACTCTGGACTGTATAAATGAATAAGGGAACTATTTCTTTTATTTTTCTATAGCCCAGCCTTAATTTCAATACCCTACTCCACATAACAAATTTGATCTAATCATTAAAAATAAATGCTAGGGTTTCCTCTGTCATTTTTTTGTTTAAGCTCAGTATCCCTCACTTTGTTCCTTCTCTATCTGCAGGGGAGTGGTTGGTGAGAGGCTGATAAAGTAATAATAACAACAATAATAACAATAGCTAAAATTTGTTCAGAACTTATGGTCTGATTTCTCTCTTCATCTCTCTATCTTTTCATCTCAGGTAACTGAACTGCTTTCTATCATGATAAATTAGTCCGCATTTTTAAAATAATTTTATATAAATTAAATTATGCAGTACTTGTACTTTATACTTGGCTTCATTCATTTAACATAATCATTTTAAGATTCATACATATCATTTCATGTGTCAATAATTTATTCTTTTTCATGGTATGAATATACCTCTATTTTATGTCTATTTAATGGTTAATGGAAATTTTGGTTATTTCTAATTTTTAATTTATCATAGAATTCTATAAATATTCATGTAAAAGCCTTTTTCCACTTCTCTTGGATAAATACCTAGTAATGGAATGGTGGGATCACATGGGAGGTGTACATACATCTTTTAAAGAAAATGCTAAACTTTTTTCCAAAGTTGTTTTATTACTTACATTCCCACTAGTAACATATAAAAATTAACATCTTTTCCAATATTTGCTATTTTCAATCTTTTAATAATCCTGTCATTCAATTGGGTGAATAGCAGTATCTCATTATAATTTAATTTACATTTCATAATGACTAATGATCTTGAGTAGGTTTTTATATTTATTTGCCATCTGCATCATTTTTTTTGAAAAAATATCTGTTCAAATATCCCACCTATTTTTTATTAGAAGTTTTCTTTTTATTAGGTTGTAAGATGTTTTTAATATTCTAAATACAAGTTCTTTATCAGATACAAGTTTTGCAATCTTTTTTCTCAGTGTTATTTTCTTAACAAATAAAATGTTTTAGTTTTGATAACATCTACTCTACTGATTTATTTCTCTTATGAATTGTGTTTATGGTATTGTATTTAAGAAATATTTTTCAAGATCAACATCACTGAGGTTGTCATCTCTGTCGTCCTCTAGAAGTTCTATTTAAGTGTTTTGAACCATATCAAGGGAATTTTTGCTTGTATTGTGAGGGAAGAGTTGAGCTTCAGTTTTCTGCAGGTGACTATACAATTGTTCTGTGCCATTTGTTGAAAGGATGATTCTTTTCCAGTTGAAATGAATTCCGAATTGAATTCTATTAATCTATTTGTCTATATTAACACCAATATCATACCAATATCATACTCTTTTTTTCCAGTTTCACTGAAATATAGTTGATAATCTATTTGTCTATATTAACACCAATATCATACTCTTTTTTTTCCAGTTTCACTGAAATATAGTTAACATAAAATATTATATAAGTTTAATGTATACGATGTGCTGATTTGATGTATGTATATATTGCAAGATGTTTACCACAATAAAGTTAGTTAACACATCCCTCATCTCCCAATTACCATTTTGTCATTGTCATTGTTATGGTTAGAAAATTAAAGGCCTATTCTCATAGCAACTTTCAAGTATACTGTACCATATTGTTAACTATAGTCACCATGCTATACTCCCAGAATTTACTCATCTTATAACTAAAAGCTTGTACCCTTTCATCGCCAACATCTCTCTCTCTCTATTTCCCCAATTCTTCAGCCCCTGGCAACAACCATCCCATTCTCTGTTTCCATTAATTCAATGCTTTTAGATTCCACATATAAGTGAGATTGTACAGTTTTTGTCTTTCTCTGTCTGACATGTATATACCTATCACATTTTTTAATCCATTTATCCACCGTAGACACTTAAGTTATTTCCATTCTGGCTATTGCGAATAATGCAGTAAAGAGCACAGGAGTGTAGGTATCTCTTCGAGATAGTAATTTCATTTCCTACAGATATATATCCAAAAGTGGGATTGCTGGATCATATGGTAGTTTTATTTTTAACTTTTAAAGGACCTCCATACTCTTTTTCATAATGACTGTACCAATTTACATTTCCACCAACAGTACACAACAGTTTCCTTTTCTCCACATACTCTCCGACGTTTATCTCTTATTTCGATAATAGTAATTCTAATGAGTGCAAGGTGATATATTATTATGGTTCTGATTTGCACGTTTCTGATGATTAGTGATGTTGAGCATCTTTTCATGTACTGGTTGGCCATTTATATGTCCTCTTTGGAAAAATGTCTATTCAAGACCTCTGCTCATTTTTAATTAGATTGCTTGGATTTTGCTACTGAGTTGTATGAAATCCTCATTTTGGATGTTAACTCGTTAGCAGATGCATAGTTTCAAAATATTTTCTCCCATTCTATAGGTTGCCCTTTAGTTTTCTTGATTGTTTACTTTGATGTGGAGAAACACTTTAGGTTGATACAGTCTCATTTGTTAATTTGTGCTTTTGGTGTCATATCAAAAAAATTCGTTGACAAGACCAATACAATGAAACTTTTCTCTTGTTTTCTTCTAGGAGTTTTAAAGTTTCAGGTCTCATGTTTAAGTCCTTAATCCATTTCAAGTTTCTTTTTGTGAGTAGCAAAAGATAACCAGTTTTCCCAACACCATTTATTGAAGACACTATCCTTTCCCTATTGAGTACTCCTGGCTCCCTTGTCAAATATTAGTTGACCATATATGCATGAAATTATTTCTGGTCTCTTTGTTCTATTCTATTGGTATATGTGTCTCTTTTTATTCTAGCACCATACTGTTTTGATTACTATAGCATTTTATACAGTTTGAAAACAGGAATCATGATGCCTCAACTTTGTTCTTTATCAAGTTTGCTTTGGCAATAGAGGTCTTTTGTGATTCCATATAAATTTTAGAATTTTTTCCCACTTCTGTGAAAAATACCACTGAAATCGTGTTGAATCTATGGCCATTTTAACAATGTTAATTTTTTTGTATTTGTACTTATTTTTTATTAAGTTTATTGGGGTAACATTGGTTAATATGATTATATAATTTTCGGGTATGTTCTATTGTGTGTTTACCACCCAAAGCCCAGTTTCCTTCGGCTACCATATATTTGATCCCCTTTACCCACTTCACCCTCCCCTACTCCTCTATATACCGTCTACCTATCCCCTCCTCTCCCACCATTTTAATTTTTCTGATACATGAACATGGGATATCTTTCCACTTATTTCTACCTTCTTCAATTTTTTTCCTCAATGTCCTATAGTTTTCAGTGTACATATCTTTCCCTTCCTTGGTTAAACTTACTCCTAAGTATTTTATTCTTTTCGATGCTGTTAAAGAGATTGTGTTTTTTATTTCTTTTTCAGATTGTTCATTGTTAGTGTACAAAAATGCAACTGATTTTTGTATGTTGATTTTGTATTCTGAAATTTTATTTAATTCGTTAATTAATTCTAACTAATTTTTGGTGGCATAGTTAGGGTTTTTTTAATATGACATGTAATCAGCAAACAGACTATTTTACTTCTTTCTTTCTGGTGTACAAAACTTTTATTTATTTCTCTTTCTTGTCTAATTCTCTGGCTAGGACTTCCAGTACTATGCTGAATAGGAGTGGTGAGAGTGGGCAACCTTATCTTATTTCTGGTCTTAGAGGGAAAGCTTGCAACCTTTCGTCAAAGAGTATAATGTTAGCTGTGGGTTTGTCATATATAAATTTTATTATGTTGAGGTTGTTTCTTCTATGCCCAATATGTTCAGTGTTGTTATCATAAAAGGATATTACATTTTATCACGTGCTCTTTGTCTGCATCTATTGAGATCATCATATGATTTTTATCTTTTATTCTATTAATGTGGTACTTCACATTGACTTATTTAAATTTTGAACCATCCTTGTGTTTCAGAGCTAAATTGCACTTGATCATCATGTATGATTCTTTTAATGAGCTGTTGAATTCAGTTTGTTAGTATTTTGTTAAGAATTTTTACATATACATTCATCAGGGTTATTGACCTGTAGTTTTCTTTTTTGGTAGTGTACTTACCTGGCTTTGGTAACAGGGTGATGCTGACCTCATAAAATGAATTCAGAAGTGTTTTCCCTCCTCTTTAACGTCTTTGGAGAATTTAAGAATTGGCATTAACTCTTCTACAAATGTTTGGTAGAATTTGCCTCTGAAGCGCTCTAACCTGGGCTTTTCTTTGTTGGGAAGTTTTGATTACTGATTCAGCCTCTTCACTTGTTAATAATCTTTTAAGATTTTGCATTTCTTCATGTATATTCCTAGGAATTTATCCATGTCTTCTATGTTGTGTAATTTTTTGGCATATATTATTGTTCATAATAGTCTGTTATGAATCTTTGTACTTCTGTAGTGTCAGTTGTAATCCTATATATTCTCTCTCTATTCTCTATGTAAATCTTTGAGAGCAAACCTTGTCATGTTTATTTTTGTGTTCTCGAAGTCAGAACCCAAAGCCTTATCAAAAATATTTCCTGAAAGCTCCCAAGAACAAGGACTAGATAGGCTTTTTTTTTTTTTTATCAGAACTATATCACTATCACAACATAGTGCTGTCACTATTTTGAATTAATCTTTAATAAATAAATAATTGCTGAATTAATTTACTTTAAGTCCTCATTGTTAGCTTTAATTTGAAGAACAACTCAAATTTACTATTTGGTCAGAATATGAAGCAATGGATCAAAATCAAGGAAATTTAATTTATATGAATCACCACAAAGATTCTGTCTTCAAATAATGACATATTTTCCTAAAATAATCCTATAGTGGAAACAGCTATCTTTGGTTACCATTCATTAACATATATAATTCAAAATTTTGCCCAATACCAAGATAAATTACAGTCACCTCTATACTCAATTGCCAATAAAATTTATAAAACCTATGAAATTGTGATATTTATATAAATACCTATGTGAACTGATATATCTCTAAAATTTGTGGTGCTTCCAATTGAAGGAAATGTTATTGACTGTGGTTTTACCATTTATGTAGACTTTGTCTTCAAAGGGAGAAAAAATGTAAATGTCTTTAATTTTCTAACATTTTAATGACAATAATAAATGTTTGATTTTTCCTAATTTCAAAGCAATATTTCATACATTACCTAACCAAAATAATTAAAGATCATACAGAGCTGATTCAGTGAATAAACAGATGATTAGAGTAACATTCTGAAATTATTCTGGGCTTTAGTCTTCTCCTCTGTAAATGAGAGAATTGTACCAAATAACCTCTGATGACTTTGGTAATTCTAACTTTTTTTATTAAAACTGGAGGTATTTACATTATTTTGTGGCTCGACAGACCATCAGGTGCACTGCTTTATAGATCGTATCCTGCCTGAAGTTTGTTTCTGTAAATGAAGTTTTACTGGAATGCAGCCAGACCCATTTAGTCACATATTGTCTGTGAATGCTTCTGTGTGGCAGAGTTGAGCAGTTGCAAGAGACATAATGACCAACAATACCTAAAATGCTTACTGCCTGGCTCACTAGAGAAAAAGTTTGCCAATCCCCGTTTTATAATGCTAACTTATTTCCATATATTATTAAAATGTTAATTTTTTCCACTAAAATTATGAAAGCAGAGATGAAATGTTTTCATTTTTTCTCTGAAAAATTCTTGGCAATTTGTAAATTATCAATAGAAGTTAGATCATAAAATTGATTCGTGTTTAATTCAGTTTATATGAAATCTAATATAGAAATTTTTACAATTTTCTTATATAATGATATTTTGAAAAACATATTCACAAATAAACTGTCCAATGTCTCTTTCCTTTCTGATTTCATTAATCCAGAGAATCCTGTAGTAGTTGTAATGTTTTGATTGATCAGAAGAGGGCGCGCTTGATTCAATATAATTGTGTACACACACTGGCAACTTGCTTCATTTAGCCTGGCGATGGTCAAGCTCTGCTTGGAGGAAACTTAAGGGAGGAGTGATTACCAAGCTAGTTTTCTATTGTTGCTCTCGTGATGAAAGGGACTCGAAAGACACAAGAAAACCAGTCTATTGCCATTTAAGTGATCGTAATGTTTCTTCCTGAGAAGAAAATTGTTCATCTACTCTTATATTTTCTCATCTCAACATTGGTTTGCAGGGGCCTCGAATATTTTCAACATGAGACAGCAACAATTTGGCTACAGAAAACAGAATTTTTTCCACTGAGATGATACAGCACATCTTGTGATAGTGGCTATTCTTTCTCCACCCTCCACCTCTTTGCATTGTTGCCTCTCTTTGTGTATTGATGCCATTAGTATTGAGAGAACCATTGTCCATTGTAAAAAAATATATAAAAGAAGATCGTTAGAAGTTCAGATTTCTGTAGTGTCTCTCTGGGTTTTTTGATCAACACAGAGGCTTTCTGAAAAGTGAAACATTTCCGAGAATGTGCTGAGGACTAAAGAATGCTAGGACCCTAAAAAGAGCCTGAAAAAACCCACCTACTCGCAGGCTAGACAAAGGGTGCAGGTTGAGGCCTCTTCTTTGAAAGACCTGATTAATGTGAGGTCTTGTTACCTGCTTTTTATCGCTGTTTTGTTATGAGTGAAAAGTTTCAGCATTCTTAATTTGTCTTGGGAATGGGAAAAGGGAAGGCAAACTTGCTTGATGGAGGTCTAGGGGTGAGGTAGATCCATTTGCTCTCAGTGAAAAATAGCAGACACAAAAGTTGCAGGGTGTTATACAAATTCATACTGCATGTATTTTTTGAAAAAACAGCCCGAAGGCACTCATCACTTACCCTTACACTTATCTTGAAGAATAAGGTGTAGGGTCTGGTGATTGCTAAAAATAAAAGTTATGCACTATGCTAAAGTAAAAATAGATTTGAAGATCAGGATAATAAAATCTGTTTTAAGAAGTAGTGGGGAAAGTAAAGAACACTTATGGAAATATAAAAAATTAGGTAATGATTTTGTGAATCCTGTTACTGTAACTCTGTTTTTTACTAAGTTATTCAAAAGCACATTTAGGTTTAAGGTCTCCAGGCCTAATCTTCTCATAATATGTACAATTTTTAAATGAATTCCAAATCACTTTTTCATACAAGCTATGAGATTGGAATGTATATCTGCGCTCTGAAGATTTGGAATTTTTCAGACAAGAAGCAGAATGTGGGCCTTTTACAATGTTGGGCCACTGACTCCCAAAAATTTAAGCCTTAAGGAAATATTATTAGGAGACACATGCCATGGTTAATGACAAAACATCCAGTAAATATTGTCAGGGGATGAAGAGAAAAGGGGTAGAAACAAATCTTTATGCTGGGTAATTTCATGAATATTGTTTCGTGAAGACCAACTTTTAACAGAACCTGGTACTTGCTTTATTGTTTTAGCTAGTCACAGACACCAAGTGAAAGATATAATTGGGTTGATAATTAAGTGGAAAGTACCCCGCAATAACTAAACAAATGAGACTTTGTATGACTACATATGGCATCTGACCCAGATGTTGATTCTACAAATTATAGCTAGTACTCATTTTCATAGTGTAAGTACTTTTGGGTTTGATCTGATTTATTTTATCTTTTTATTAGCCTTTTGACCACACATTTAATAAAATTGTTCTAGTCAGACTTTGACATAATGTAAGAGAAAAGTGATTAAAAACATATACACATACATTTATTTATGTATATTTATATGTATATGTACATATAACTTTTTGCTCTAGAAGATTGTTGGTTGAACACATAAGCTGAGTGGTTAAATAATAAATAGTTTCTGCTTTCTTTTACATTATTTATGCCTCTAAGAACTAAAAGAGCTACACAATTAGATCTCATGCACACTAAACTGTAAGCTCATTACCCAATATGGGTCTTCCTGATTTTTATGTTCCCCAAGCCCAGAACAGCCCCTCACATAAAGGTCTACTTTCAAAAAATACTTGCTAAACGTGCTAACCCAGATCAGATACAACCAAAATTTTAAATTATTTCACTGTTTTCATCAATTATTTTTTTCAAAAAGGAGGTATAAATAAATTTCCATTTTCTCAAAGTAAATAACAACTCCTAGTTCTCATACTATCTAATAAGAATTTTGCCACCTCTGAGTCCACCATGGAAAGCATTAGTTCAAGCAAACGATATTCTGTCAATTTAAATCTTGCAACAAGAATTACTGTCTCATGAGGAATAGAATTTCATACGATAAAAAAAAGAAAGAAAGAAAAAAGAAATAAATAAACAAATACTTACTCTAACAAATATACTTACTGGTCATGCCTTTTAGCCTTGAGCAGTACAGTGGGAGCATCTTGATATGGGAGAAAGAGAGGTATGGGTTGGAATTCTCACTCTGCCTGACCATGGGCAAGAAACTTAATATCCTTGAGACTCAATTTTCTTGTCCAAAAAACAATGATAATAATATCTCTCTAAATTTCCTGAGGCTCTTTGGAAGCAAGATGGCCTTTCTTCCATCTATGTGGAAGCCAGCCACAGTTCAGGAGCATTTGTCACTCTGCCAAACTTCCGAGTCTTAAAAAGTTAGAAATCATTACATTTGACAAAGACTTGTTCTTACAGCAGTAGCTGACTCCTTTCAGATCTTCTTAGAAGCCCCCAGGGCTGCTCCCACGGAGGGCAAGCTCTCCCTCAGTTTTATTTTTATTTAGTTAGTTGACAAGCACTTATATGTGGCAGGGACTGGATGAAGTCCTTTACTAACAATAACTGATTTAATCCTATGAGCTTGATGCTACCCGTTGAAAAATGGCCTGCGGTCTTGTTAAATAATTCAGCTTTCATTCCTAAAATAAAGGTTCAGCAATGGCAGTGGTTGTTAACTGTGGGGAAAATCTTTAAGTGCACCATAGAAAATCGGATGGAGAATATTCAAGAAAACCATTCAGTATTTTCTTTTAGGAGGAAAAAAAAAAATCTTCCACTTCAGCATAGCCATGTGATTCTCAGAGGACATTTCCTGTCAGCAAGGTCAGATCTAAGAGAAGAATCCAGATGTCTCTTTGCAAAACTAAATACCATTTGCATCCCTTTCATTTTTACGGAAGCTTTGAAGTAAATAGATAGAACTAGCCCTAGTCAATTACCTGAGGACTGAAACATTTTTGACATAAGTCTTGAGAACAGAGCGACATATTTCTTTTCCTCCTTAGAACAGTGGCTTTGTTTCATCTCAGAGCCCTGAATGACAGAAATGATGACGGACTGATTGGACAGCCAGCCTCACTCCCCTGATGCCAAACACAGACCAAAGTAGCCTAGGCCACTGCTTTCCAGAGT
Source organism: Pteropus alecto (assembly GCF_000325575.1). Lineage (NCBI taxonomy): Eukaryota > Metazoa > Chordata > Mammalia > Chiroptera > Pteropodidae > Pteropus > Pteropus alecto. The sequence goes on along the minus strand of NW_006439192.1, from coordinate 24,204,214 downwards.
CTTGGGATGTGACTTGAATATATATTTAATCACTTGGTTGTGCTGGAACTGCTCTGTTAGAATATTTTAACGTTAGAATAACATGGTGATTATGACAGGAGTCTTGATTAGATGCCAGGCTCTACCGCTTACTAGCTGTGTAAACCTGGACAAACCGTTTCACCTCTCTTTGCCTCAGTTTCCTCAATTGTAAAATATTTATAATAGAACCTATCACGTAGTGTATTGTAAAGATTAAATGAGTTAATGCATCTAAAGCACTTAATGCAGTCCCCAACTCATAGTAAGTACTCAATAAATGATAGTTATTCATATTAACATTCTCCCAGGTTATTCGTAGTAATTGAGCTGAATCTCTCATTGTTGAATAGCAAATGCACTGTTTCCCAAACTCTGTTCTAAAGCCCACTATTCCCTGAAGTTCAGAAAAAAAAAAAAAAAAGGAGTTCCCTTCTTCAAATAATCTTGGAAAACACTTCATTTGCCTTGAAAATTCAAAATGTACTGAAATATATTAAAGGCTTCGAGAGACCTGCAATTAAGAAGTCTGTAATTTTGTTTCAATCTTATGAATTTCACATATATAAGACCACTTGACCCTTTAGTTCCACGTTTACTTATTAACTTTCATTAGCTCATCTTTATACTCTCCATTTTTCCCAAAGTGAGACTGTTTCATTTGTCTTTAATATACATGGAACATCAGGGTCATAGGTGCTTAACTTGTAAACACATAGCTATAGTAGGTCTTCATAGATACAATTCAATTAAGGATCTTGAGATGAACAGATTATCCTAGATTATCTGGGTGGGCTATAAATTCAATGACAACTGTTCTTACAATTGAAAGGTAGAAGACTGAGATACAGCAAAAGAAGATACAGACAGAAGAGGAGGAGGCAATGTGACTACAGAAGCAGAAATGAGAAGAATGTGGCCACAAGCCAAGAAATGCTGGCGGCCACAAGCCAAGAAATGCTGGCAGCCACCAGAAGCTGAAAGAGGCAAGAAATGGGTTCTCCTCTAGAATCTCCAGAAGAAATACAGCCTTGTTGACACCTTGATTTCTGACTTCTAGCTCCCAGAACTGAGAGAGAACAAATTTTTGTCATTTTAAGCCACAAAGTCATTTATTGCAGAAACCCTAAGGAACTAATACACCCAGTTTCACCATTTAAAAAACAGGGTTAATAAAAACCCATCTTTGCTTGCCATTGTCACAACTGTGCTGTGAGGATCATATATAATAATATATTTGACAATACTTCCAAAATTTATAGTACTTATACAAACATAACATTATTTTTATCATTATTATGTAGAATCCATAAACTATCTTTTCTCCAATTGAAACAATGATTCCAATTGAAACAATGATTTTGTTTGCTTGGCAACTTCTTTGCTTTACCTTATTTTGCTTTTGTTTTGTTTTGTTTTATGAGAACTAGATCCAGAATCCTCATCTCCTCCCATTCAATACCCAATATGGCAAATATCGAACTCCTGTGGAAAAACTCAGCCATACTTATCATTCACTTCCTGCCTGCAGAGAATTGATAGTCATAGAACTGATCTGAAAAAGAATAGTTCTTCTTCCAAAACAAATCAAAGCTTAAATCAATATATACATATTAAATTGAAACAGACCCATTGAGATAATGAAGAAAATATTATGAAAAATTAAGAACGATTAACCTAGATTGCAATGAAATAGCTCAAGTGATTAAATTACTTGCTCCAGGGATATTTAGCATTATATTCAATTTTAATAAAAGATGTACTAGACACATTTTAATGAAATCTGCCTCTTTGGTTTTGAAAGTAAATGTATTACCTTTCCTCAGACTTTTTCTTGAAAACCACAAGAGCTTTAACTACAAGAACTATGGCTTTTAACACTAACAAAATGCAATTAGAGATGCTGCCTTCCGTACCAGGAGGCACATGAGAGCCCTCCTTTGTTAGAGACTTGCTTCCTTAACTACCTCAAGAAAAGAAGCTCAGAGATGGCACATCTGTCAAGAAGCATATTGAAAGAGTCAACTTTGAAACTCTCACTTTCTTTTTGAAACTCTGTTCTTTTCCTATTCATTCAGCAATTGACTTTACTTACTCCCAGCAGTGATCAAATTTCTCTTTCCTTTTAAAGTAAGAATCTTCGTTTGATAGAATCTAGACTTGACTGGATGTTTAGCTCAGAGCAGCAAGCAATGAGATTTTCCAAGGGGTCTTTTACTGTGGTATTTAAATTCAAATGTGTTTCCAGAAACATTATTCTGTCAAGTCATCCTAAATGTTATTAGAAATTCAATAAATTCATAAGGAAATCCAAGAAGGATTTCCATTTTAACTATTCTTTTTGTTACTATACTCTCTTCACAATCCCCACTACCATCTGAAAGTTGAGATGAAGATTTTTCCCTAAAATCTTTTAAATTCTTTAAGTGGGTGCTCTGGGAGAATGGTGGGTTATTTTTTTTTTCCCTCAATTTTGTTTGTGACTTGATCTACACTTATCTCAATGTAATTCCCATATCCCTGTAAAACTTTTGCTTTGCCCATACATAACAAATCTATGGTTTACAAAGGTAACTATGATGATTGTGCATCCTATTGACATGTAAATCATAACAGGTGAAGGACGTGGGAAAGATTTTCAATGGCATGAGCCATTAACCTAACAAATTCTTACAATTAGCCTTCCTGGAAACCAGCATTTTTATGTCTTACACTATCCATCCTACAAATTTTTAAACACCAAATATGTCTACCATGTTTCTAGGAAATGAGAATATATCAGTAAATTAAAGTAACAAAAATCCCTGCTTTCAAAGAGTTTACATTCAAGTGAGCAATAGTAATTAACTCTTACAATTAGTCAAGTACTATTTTTAGTATTACATATATAAATGAATTTAATCCTCACAACCTTATGAGATTGATGTAATTAGTATCACTATTTAAGAGAAAAGAAAACTGGGACAAAAAGAGTTAAATGACTTGCTCAGAGTCATACGAATGAAGTCCATCTTGGCTTTAACCTTCAAAGAAAAATTAAAATGCAAATGTTTACAAAAGAATATGATAGAAACCAAATGCTTAGCTCAGTGCTTGATAAAATCTGGTGAATAAATTCATCTTCACTGAACTATTAGAGGATGTCTTAGTCTATTTGGGCTGCTGTAACAAAATACCACAGACTAAGTAGCTTATAAACAACAGAAATATATTTCTCACAGCACTGGAGACTAGAAACCTGAGATCAAGGTGCCCGCACAGTGGGGCGAGGGCCCTCTTCTGGCAGACTTCTCATTGTATCCTCACATGGCAGAAGGGGACAAGCAAGCTCTCTCAGGACTCTTTCATAAGGCACTAATCTCAATCATGACGGTTTCACCTTCATGACCTAATTATTTCCCATAATCCCCATCTCTTAATACTGTTACCTAATGCTATTGTGTTAGGTTTCAACATATGAATTTGGGGGGACACAAACATTCAGACCACAGCAAAGCGCTTTTGTTATGCAGCTCCTTTTTACAACCAGCACAACTGAAGTTGTTAATATGACCATGATAATATTCTCCAAATTTATCGAAGTAATATAAGAATATTTCAGTGCTATAAGAAAAATGCAGTTGATAGTAGCCTTATTATTAAACTACTGCTTTTAATATAAATCATTTTAGCACTTAGCACAGTTAATCACATATACATTAAATTATTATGTAATTAATATCTCTCTATTGCCATCCTCTAGCATTTACGTGTGCCCTCCTATAATAGCAATGACTTAGCACAATAATATACAAATGCTTTGTGTATTAGAAATTTATAGGTTTAGCATTTACCTCTAGGATGCTTTGTGGGCATGAGGATATTAACTGTAATATATGGTAGCCAAATATATCCACATAAATTTGCAATGACAATTATGCCCAACAAGAAACTCTGACTGGACAAAGATGCCAAGACAATTCAATGGGGGAAGAATTCTTAACAAATAGGTCTGAAAGAATTGTATATCTTTATGCAGAAGGATGAATCTGAACCCTTACCTCACACCATACACAAAAAGTAACTTGAAATATGTCATAAACTTAAATATAAGAGTTAAAACTATAAAACTTTCAGAAGAAAACATAGAGCAAATTTTGGTGATTTTGGATTACGTGATTATTTTTTAAATACATCAAACATATAAAGAAAAGAAAAAATGAACCACTTCATAAAAAATTCAAAACTTTTGCACTTAAAGTTAAATACACCATCAAGAAAGCAAAAAGACAAGCCACAGATTAGAAGAAAATGTTCCAAATAATACATCCAATAAAGTACTTGCTTTTAGACTATATAAAGAAATTACAGCTCAATAACTAAGAAGACAAACAGCCCAATTTAAAAAAAAATGGCCAAAATAACTGAATATATATTTCAACAAAGAAGATATAGGAATGGCCAATACCCACATGAAGAAATATTCAACATCATTAATCATCAGGGAGATGCACACTAAAATTACGAGATCTCACTTTACACCCACTAGGATGGCAGTGATCTAAAAAGCAGACAACACCAAATGTTGGCATGGATTTAGGGAAATCAGAAGGAACCTTCATAATAGTAGGACTGTAAAATGGTGCAGCCACGTACAGAGTACTTCAACCTATGTCAGCATGATGAATTGGCATTCTTTACTTTTTAAACTCAAGACATCTTTCACTTACAACTTCAGCAAATAAAAGACGAATATCTAACCTTTCTTTATCTCATAGTCCATGAAAGGCAGCATTAATCGATCATTCAACTCTTCCCCCACCAAACCTACACACGGCTTCACAATTTTCTCAACAAAAAATGTTACGCAAATATTTCTCCTATAAGCAGTCCCCTTTTTTTATGGTAATATTACCATATCTGATCTTACATATGTTATATATTAATCTTACCCATGAGCTTTAAAATGGTTTATTTTTTTGTATGGGGGAGGGATTTTTTGCCTATACCTTGAAATTGGACTACAGAAGCCACTATATAGTGGATCTAGCCATAAACCTTGTCTTATACAAAAATCAAACACTGTACTAAATTATTAGTCTATATTATTTTTAGTGAAATATTAGTTTATTTCTTAGTCAAATATAACGTTAAAATCCTAAAAAAGTTAGTTTTTTAATATAAGAAAATAAATTATAATATCCATGTGTTAACTTTGCAATAATTCCTGGGGTAATTTTTATTATTATATAAGGCATGCATAGTGCATATAATTATCTAATTTTAGTATTATCCAAGAAAAGTAAAAATATAGAAAGCCTTAAAAGATTCTGATACTAAATCTCACTCATTTCAACTTCTTTACACAATAAAATTTTTATACAGTAAATAATGTTCATTTTTCTTTCATTAAGTTGTTTCAAGCACATCAGCCTCTGTTTGAGCACTGCTGCCTTTGGCAAGCTATTTTGTGCCTCTGCTATCAGTTGTGAAAGAAAACTCAGAGTTGCAACATTAATCCTCCCCTTAATTCTAGTTTCTGACCTCTTGTGTCAAGCTTATAACTATCACTGAATCTCATACAGTTATCTCACAGGAACATATTTCTTTCATTTCATCTTCAACCTAAATAGAACCCATAGCCTCGAAATCACCTGCTGAGTTCTTTGTTTCCGACCGCCTTAAACCTCACGCTATATGCACCACAGCTAAGTACAAAACCATGTAAGGCAGACTGAATTTCCTGGAATGATTTTTAAATGCTGTTGTAGTCCACAATATTGTAAGTCAAATTGGCCGAATGCAATATAATACACTGTTAGAGTAATAGAACGTGAGATAAAAGTCTTCATTAAGGATCAAATAACTATTATCTTACCCACTTTGAGTGTTCTTTTAAGACACACTTAATGCACTTGTATATATTGATAACAGCAGCCTTGGATTATTAAAAAAAAATAGCGATCTGTCCTATTTAAATGATACCTCAAGCACCTGCTGCCCATAGAAAGCGTAAACATGCAATAACAAATAAATCTGAGATCTGGCTGGTTGTACTTGAATCACATCTTTCCAGGGCACTCTGTGCCATGGGTTGCCACCTTTGTAAAATACTCTCTCGGCACAGTTTGTTTTGGTATTCTGCTCCCCCTGGGTCATTAATATCAGCATGACAAAATACTCAATTAGGCTCCTCTATCTTAGTGTAGTTCTTTTGACAAGAAACAACACTGTGAACCTCTGTGTTAACAAGAACAGGTGATAAAGGGGGTCAAATAGCTAATCACAGCTGCCAATATCAGAGAGTTACTTGAAACACAGAATCTAAAAGCCAGCTATTTAGCTGAAGCCCCAGGGAGTGGAGTTTGCTTTTCTAACTCCCAGTGTGCTCTCTTCTTTCTGGTTGTGCCAGGAGCACTTTCTCTCTATACAGCTTGGCAGCCCATTAAAGCAAAGAATTCTTTAGTCAGTGAGGCAATAAAGTTGAATAATTGCTGCCTTGAGTCTTTCTCAAAGTCATTTGAAAGATGACCATTGTAAGATAGGTTTACTTCTGGTAAATGATCTGTGTTAAAGAGCAAGCTACAGAACAGCAGGACTAGCTGGGCAAAGTACCTGGTGGTGGTGGCGAAGTGGCAAGTCACTTGCTTACAGAGCAGCCACTGCTTTGGTGACCAGGGCTCTGCCGAACTTTGATAAGCAATATGGTTTGGCCTGCACTGCTGCTAACATTTACTGAAAGATGTTAGATCGCCTATTACTTTATATGAAGTCATGAAACACTTGCCTTTATAGGCAAAGATAACCATCTGGTCACACAAAGCTCAGTATGGTTAACACTGGGAATATGGGAACAAAGGCTGTGGGAGAACACAAACTGAAAAAAGGTGCAGCCCTACCCTAAAGTCATTTCAAAGCTAATAGAAGAGATGGAAAAATAATTCTAACCTCAGAAACAGGCATAGAGGTACACAGTTTGCAGAGGGCACTCCATGTACATTTTCTTATTTGATAATACAAGCGTGCCATTTGCTAATCGTGAGATCACTGTTCAATTACCTCTCCCTGCTTCTATTTACCCAATTGTAAAGTTAAAGTACTACCCTCTAATGCCATTGTGAGGACTGAGAGACTACCAAAAAAAGCAAAAAGCTTGGTAGATGGTAAGTACTGGACAAACATTAGGTTTAAAAAATTCTAATAAAACATAAATAACAGAAGAACAAAAACATAAAGAGACACTTCACTGCTCTCTGGAATAAGAAATTGATATCATGGATCTTTCTAGTGAATAGAGCAATGTGCAATTATCTGGGAAGTCTTTGATAGATAGCCATGGTTAGATGGAGAAAAATAGCAAGATTTCTGAGGGGAACAGAGAAGGGAAATGCATTTTAATGAGGATAAGAACAGAGAGTTGTTAAATTGTCAAGTCATAGTAGAATGAAATCACGAAGAAGAGTTTAATCTGATTAAATGACAATTACAGAATAACATGATCAATATTAGAAATCAGAAGATCTTATTTTGCTATTAACTACTTCATTGATTAAATACAGAAATTGAGCTAGAAATTATCCAAAGCTTCTTCCAGACCTACTTTATAATTCTAAGATATTTTTAACATGAAGTTCTTATCATAGTACTCCTTTAAATAGATTAAAACTGCATCATTTTGAAGGTCTGCTTCAATTTGCTCTTCTGTAATATCTCATTTAATTACACAACTTCATACAATTGCCCAAGTCAAATAGTTTAGAATTATATTTAACTTCTCTGGTTATTTTTAACTCTCACATTTTATTGGTCTATTCCTGTTGACTATATAGTCATAAAGTCCAAACTAAACTTTTATTTCTTTTTAGTTAAATTAAGACTTTCTCCTTCTTCTAACTTCTCCTAATTCAATGTAGATTTTATTATCAATACTGATTGAGGACTTGAACTTCCAAGTGTGATACTTGGTTGCAATACTACCAGGCTCAGCTAGCCATTGATGGCAGGCAGGCCAAATTCCAGTAGCTCTAAAATATTAACTCAGGATGAATAGGAGAGCAGAATTCTGGTGAAATTCACTGATAAAAAAAAAGTTACATAGCTATGGCCTAATTCTAGTTAAGGAAAAGTTTTGTGTCTCTATGGTGTTTATTTTACAGGAATTTACAGTCTGTGCTACCTAAGTACATTGAAAAGGTAAAGTATATGCAGAGGAATACTTCTGAGGATAGTGTCCAGAAATCACGTCTTTCAAGGAACAGAGAGTGAATTAAATGCTCGAACTTGTCCATATGCTATTTACACACCTTTGAGAAACACTTTAGTATACTCCAAAAAAGGTATTTCTAGTTTCTTCTCATCCATGTGATTCTCAGCTTTCAGTTTGTAAGAGAATTACCTAAAGATTTGATTTAAAGTATAGACCCCCAAGATTAGCCCAGGAGATTCTGCTTGAGTAGGTCTGGATTGGAGCACAAGAATCATTATTTTTAACAAACACTCAACTCTTCCTGATGCAGGTGATTTGTGGACCACACTTTGAGAAAAACAACTCCCCAGGGTATTAACAAATAAAGTAGGCTATAGGTTTTTGTGGAAACTACTCACTGACAGAGTGTTTGTGTGTGTGTGTGTGTATCTGTATGCGTGTGTGTCTGTGTTTCTGCCTTTCAATATTTGAAGGACTATTACATAGGAGGAAAATATTTTTTTATTTGTATGTTGTTTTAAATAACAAAAATAACAAGGTAAGAAGGCACATTTCTCCTCGTTACAGTAACTATGTCTGTTTTAAAATGATCCAGGTTACCTTTCCCATGCTATACTATAAGCACTGATAGTGCAAGAACCATACCTGTCTTATTCACCAGAATATCTGCAGTGCCTACAATGATGCACAGAATGCATTTACTAAATGAATGAAATTCATCATATTTATTACAATAATAAATACCATTGATTAGTATAGAAAGGCTATCTTATGTAGTGATTTACAAACTTTAATACGAATGGTGAATCTCAAATATGAATGGTGAAGCATAAAATGCAAGCTCTGATTCCATAAATCTGGAGTGGAGCCTGCTTTTCTTTGTATTTATGACAAGGTCTCAGGTGGTATTGATGTTGCTGGTATGTGGATCACATTGCATAGCGAGTCTAGAATTGTACCTTTCAATATGTTAGCTACTTAAATTTCAATGTAAATAATTGAAATAAAATTTAATTAGAAATTTAGTTCCTAAATTTCAGCCACATTTCAAGTACTGAATAGTCACATATGGGTAATGACTACCATATTCGGTAAAATAGATTATAGAACATGTCCATCATTACAGAATGTTCTACTGGACAGTACTTTTCAAAAGTATTATGATCCATAATATTTTCTGATTTATGCAAATATAACACAAAAAAGTTACTTGATTTTTTTCAGAGGTAATGCAAAAATACTTATAAATATAGATTTTTAAAAATCATTACAGAAATAGATCAATGTGAAAGTTATTCTGATAGGAATCAAGAGAATTTGAACACACTCCTAATTTTTAAAAAATACTCTTAATAATTAATAATAATAATAGGTGATGAAACATTACTAATGAATTCAAATTGAATTATCTATTGGTGCATAACAAAACATCTCAAAACTTAATGGTTTATAACAACATTAATTTATTATTTCTCATGATTTTATCACTTAGTTGAGCAGTTCTGCTGGTTTCACCTGGGTTCATTCATTTGGTTGCATTTAGTCAGAAGGTAGGCTGGGCCTGTGTCTTTCTCTCCTTGTGATCTTTTATTCTCAAGGATGCTAGATCAAATTTTCTTGCCAGATGGCAGTAAACTTCCAATAGGGTCAGAACCCAGTTTGTAATCTTTCATCAAAGCTCTGCTTGCATGACACTTGCTGATGTCTCATTGGACAGAAAAAGTCACAAGACAAAGCCATAGTCATTGTGGGAGGGGCTACGTAAGGGAGTATTTACTGGAAGGTGTGATGTATTAAAGGTCTTTATGTTAATAATATACCACATGAAAAATAAGTTGTAATTTTAAGAGAAGGAATTTCTCAAGATAAAGAAAGACTCATAGTTGAAAACAGAAGAAATATCAAGTTCCAATAAACTTTAGAAAAAGAGAAAGAACGAGAAAGACAGAGAAAAGAAGCTAATGACAGACTTCCTCCTTAACTAAACTGTCATCAGGCTCCTCCAAGCCTTATTCTTGGCTAGGCCTTGACCTTGGCCTGCCTTTAGCAAGAATCCTGCTAAATCAATTTAGCGAGAATTTCTCCATTCTTGATATCAAATTCTTCACCCTCAACCCTTGACATCTAAGTCCTTGGTCTGACTAGTGAAAATCTGTTAGGCTTGTTTAGGAAGAATTCATTTGTCTTTGATGTCTCTTTTTAATAACTTTCCATCCACTGACCCTCTCACTATGCTCCTTGGCTATAAATCCCCACTCATTCTTGTATTCAGAACTGAGTTCAATCTCTTTCCCCTATTTCAATAGTCTTTCTCTCTTACTAAAGTCTTGAATATAGTCTTTCTTATCATTTTAACAAGTGTCAGAATAATTCTACTTTTACACTAAACACAACCCGGCCAGATTATTTCATAATTTTTGTTACAAATGCACAAAAATTAATTGCTTTTATTTTTTTAGGTGCTAGATAATGGAAAAGGGTTTTTATTTATAACAAATAAGTGTACATGTAGAGAAAGAGTTATTATGGTTAATATATATATGTGTGTAAAATTTTAAATTAGATGAAAAAAAACTACAAATCGTATTAAACTACAAGTCTTTATTAAGACTGCTTAATAAAAAAATGAGTTCATCAAAAACTAATTTGTCATTTACCACAATGTTCACAACACAGAATACCAATAGAGTTCTTCCTAAAAATAAATATATCTGAAAGTGTTTAAATTGTTTTTACAAGAGGAAAAAGAAGTAAGAAATTTAACCAAAGTTAAAGCATTATAAACATACAATAACTAAAAAAATAGTCAAAAGAATCAAAGCAACAGAAGAAAGGATAACCTAACAGAAAAACCTAGTGTAGATAAGAGTATTAGAAGATAAAAAAGACATAATACACAAATGATGAAAAGACAGATTATTTATCCACTCAGCCAATAATTATTCATTGAGTGTGAGGTATGACCAGTAATGTTTTAAGAACTGATAATATACTAATGAACAAAATGTGCAAAAATTCCTTCTTTTGTTTAGCTTGTTTATTATTGGGGGAGGATACTGGTTATTAATTTTGAAAATCACCTTACTAATATTGTCAGAATAAAACAAGAAATAAGAGGCTAAATGTTAGCTTTAAATAGAGATCCTCAATACTATCTGAATAAATAATTGCTTATTAGGGTAATGAGAAAGCTGGATATTTATTGATGTTAAGAAATTATTCATTTTTAATATGTATAAAGGCATTGTGATTCTTTAGAAAATAAATACCTTAATCTTTAACCAACGTATGCTGGATATTTATAGACATACCCATATGCTGGGTATGATATATGGAATAAAATTCAAAATTACCCAGTTGAGGAGAGACAAGGGAGTACATGGGCAATTGATGAAACAAGATTGGCAAAGAGTTGACCATTTTTGAAGCCAAGATGTGAGTGTATGGGGTTTATTATACTATTTCTCCACTTTTCATAATAAAAAAAAAATTTTAAGGTATAGATATAGCATATTAATTAACCAAGTTTAATGGTTTGAACTGTCACAAGGGCAAAATAAAAACCAAATGACAAAGGAGTAATAGAAATCAATATGAAAAATAAGTAAATAAATTTCCATTTCTGTAGTGAACACATTTTGTTCTCCAAGAAGATTATCATTTAACCAAAGTTAAAGCATTATAAACATACAATAACTACAATTTCCATTTCTGTATTGAACACATTTTGTTACTACAATTTCCATTTCTGTATTGAACACATTTTGTTCTCCAAGAAGATTATCATTTCCTTTTCTCCAAGTATTTTGCAACATATCTTAATCAACAGGAGCAGTTCAATTATTGTCTGTTACAATGTTAGGAAACTTGAAAATGGGTTATTATAGTCCAGACCAAATAAAGTTTTTTATATCTCACTAAATAATAATTTTAACATCTAAGCAATGACATGATTTAGTCTCATTGACTGAACTTATTTCCTTGATCCTCTTGAAAATGAATACTTTTTTGGTAGTTTCATTGTCCAATTATTCAGGCTTAAATGTTTGGAGTCATTTTTGAATTCTATTTCTTTCTGGCCCTTCAAGCCCGATCTCCAAATTCTATAGATTCTACTGCAAAAAGTGTTTCACGCAATCTGTTTTTTTATATCGCCAACCTCAGAAATTTAGTTCAAGCCTCCTTAATACTTATAAAGCCTCTTTTCCTCCCAAGTATCATTACATACTTCCCCCATATAATTTTTCCTAAAGCAAAGATTGAATCATATTACTCTTTGATCCAAATTCAGGTGTGGCTTCTCATTGTTTTTCCAAGGGAAGTATAGTAAATGGAGGAAGAGGAATGGCATCAGAAAATCTGAATTCAAATCCTGACTATGTAATTTAGTCGCTGTATTTCTTAGACAAGTTATAATCCGAAAGGAAATAATATAAATAAAGTGGTGTTCTATGAAATCTTTGAATTGATGGTAAACCATCATAATACTGATTATCCACCAAACCTTCAAATAATGTTGTTTCTTTCAACATTGTTTCACTGTAACATTAATGAGATACCATAGGAACTTAATACTTGTTTATATCAATTAGCCTATGGTAAAACTGGTTTCATTACACAAGTCGCAGAACCTATTAACAATGTTAAGTGAGGATATACTGTATACATAAATGATAGAGCATCAGCTTGCTATGTGTCAGCCCTTGTTCTAGGTACTGGGTATCTACAAGCTTTATTCATAATTTTTACCCAGATGCTAATTAACTTGCCCCGGATCACTGAACTAATTAAAGAAGAAACTGAAAGTTGAACCCATTCTCCCCTCTGCTAAAAATCTGTGCTCTTAGCCTCTACTCTACACGGTCTCATTACTAATGAAGGGGAAAATTATCCTAAAGTGTCGTGTTTATTAAAATTTATTACCTGACCAAAAACTGGCCAACTATTAAAATCTGACAGTAGCTAAATTAGAGTGAATTGCAAAAAAGCATCTGAACACCAAAAAAGAGAACAATGTTCCAAAATTCACCACACTACACCCCGAAGGCACAACAGGAAATCAAAATTTGGCATCAAGCCAGCTTTAAGCTTTCATCATTTTAATTTCCAAAGATTATTATTTCAATTTAAGTAGCTTATGTGATTTACTCTCATAGGTCAGACCAAAAAGTCAGCAGTGATTTGGAGAAAGACCCTACTATTGTGTTCAGTGACATTTTATATCAGCAG
>NW_006439192.1:24165724-24190772 GCF_000325575.1 Pteropus alecto | reverse complement strand
TTTATGCAATTATTTTGTGTAATCCTTACATTCCTATTGGTATAAGCTACAGAAAAGAAAAAATACATGTACATATAATGATCATGTTCCTTAGCGTGAAATTAGACAAAATGCTGTCCCATTGCTGATCTTTTCTTTCCACTAAAATGTAGTTATGCCACAGAAATACCTACAAGTAAGGGAAAATTTTTAAAAAAAAAAATTTTTTTTTGAAATGAACCAAAAACTTTTTTTGAAATGAACCTGGGATAGGAATATGTTTTCATTACTTTTCCATTTTATTTCTCTGAAACTCAATTTCTCCTTGAAATATTTTCTATCTATAAAACTAACACAAAGACACAACTACATTCCTTTAAAGATATTAGGAACTAGAGTGATAATCCTAAATTCAAAATTGCTGTCCCTGTTTTATTAATTGTAGTGGCCATTAATTTTGTCTTTTTCTTAATTGATCTTGATCTGCCAATAAAAAATGTTAGTTCTTTAATGAGGAAAAAAAAGCATATCGCTTCTTCTGTATTCTATTTATTAGCTAAGTATTTTTCTAAAAAGTTAAATCATAAAAAAATAGGGCTTATGAGTCTAAAAAAAGATTGCAAGTTTTAGGATTCATATAAATGATGTAATTTACACTTGAATAGTACTTTTTTATCTTAGTACTTACATGATATCTACCTGAAACAATAAAAAATGTATAGTCCTTAAGATATCAATCCACTTCATGCAGGCCTGGCAAAAGACTTAGAACAGATGCTACATAATTCCCAATCTTGTGGCAACCTGCAGTATTATGGATGTAGGGGGTGTGTTGGTCAGAATTCTCCAGAGAAACAGAACAAATAAGATTATATATGGTGAGAGAAAGAGAGATTTTAAGGAATCGGCTCATACGGTTGTGGGTGCTGGCAAGTAATTCTAATAGCAACTGAAGAAGCAGGATATCTGGAAAATTATAGTATTGCCAATTAGAAGATGAATTAGGAAACAAATAAAATAGTCCATACATGACAGAAGTAAAGAGGAATGAAGAAGAGAATTATAATTGTCAAAATAGACTCAACGGGAATAAGTGATCAAGTGAATAAGAAGTATGAACAAGAGAATAAAAGATGATGCTAATGTTTATCTTAGAAGAGTGGTAACATGTATGCACACACACATACATGCATGCATGTACAATGTGAGGGAAAGGCTAAACCTAAAATGGAATATAATTTGGATATGAATGGGGGAAATTAAAAGTGGAAAATATATTGATCTTAATATAAGTAATAGATTTGGGATTCTTTGGTATAGAGATTGTAGTTAAAGCCATCGGAACAGGTAAAATTGCACAGTTCAGAGTACATAAAACATGATTTTCAACCTGCCTGAGTAGCAGGGAGAGGGGCAGAGCACTTGATTTTCTTTAGTGGTATATTTGTTAAAGCATATTCAATACCCAATGTGTATGAAAACAAGAAAGTTTGACAAGATTTTGGCTGAGGAGACATACAGATATAAAATGTTGCTGCATGGGATAACGCACATATTTAAAAAGATGGATACATTTTTATAGTAAAAATAAGAAAACAGGGAATATCAAGGCAGAATTCTATAGAAGATCAACAACTCTGAGAAAGGCAAAGGAAAAGGAAGCAATAAATGAGGGTAATTCTCTGGTAGCTTATTTTATTAACACACTAATTTCCATTTTTACAACAGACTATACGATTTACAAAAATTGTTTTTCCTGGAAGAATAATATTGAAAACAAATGAGCCTCTGGTAACCAAAAATTTTAAAAATAAAGTAATATTTTGTCTAATGATCAGTAACATCCTTTGAGGAATAGTTCAGCAAGTATGGAATGAACCAAGTATTTTGAGATAGGGATATGTTTGAAATGGGACATATGGAATGATTCAAAACTTCAGGGTACCAATATATACTCTTACTCTTAACAGGAGTCTATATTTCATCATAAAACATGAACTACTTTGCTAACCACTCCAGGAGAGATAATGAGGTTAAGAAAGAGGTTTGTGAAGAGAATAAGAAGCTAAAGCCCAGAAATTTCTCAAGTTTTAGTCAATAGTTTTTAAATAGGAAACTGAAGAAAGAAATGCATTGGTTCCAACTATTCAGTGATCAGGGCACATATAGTTGTATAGTCGAAAAATGGAATAGAACAAAAGAAATTTAAACTACTGTGAAAAATTATTCCTACCTAACTTCTACATCCAACTGTGTAAGTAACGGAGACAGATGAATTGGCTAATTTTAAACAAAAGGAGATAAGAACTAAAGGCAGGCAAATCATGAAGGAATATAACATAATAACACCCAAATATCATGAAAAGCAGCAGTAAGTAAATAGGTCCACAACTAAAAAAAAAAACTTTAAAATTCGATTTTTAATTCAAATTCTTTTTTGACTGCTTCGACATTTTTATTTTAACAAGAATCTTATGAAAAGTAAAGAGGAATATTTTAAAAGAGACAAGATGTACTTTTCTTGGAGTTCTGTAAGACCATTCTGTAAAATCATGATATATGGACCAGGGTGTATGTGTGTATATACACAACTGCATTTAGATATGTAGATACATACAATCTATATATCTAGATGAATAGATGATAAATATACATAGATAGATAGGTAGATGATGATAGATGATAGATGATAAATAGATAAATAAATAGATAGATGATAGATAAATGAGAGAGAGAGAGAGAGAGAGATGATAGAGAGGCACACATAATCAGGTGCCAAATTATAACAAAACCAACATACGATTACAAATTTTAGGTACTACATTTTAATGTTGGACCAACTTTTTGACACAAATGAAAGAACACTGAATGGAAGGTTAGATTTATCCAAAAAATTAAGTTTTTAATTATACCTTGATAAAATTAATTTCAATCATTCAGTGGTTTAATTGACTAATACAAATGATCACTTATTTTCAAGTATTTAGAAGCACTTACTGGCAAAAATTGATAGAAGCAATTCTCAACTATTTTTTAAAACAAGACTCTCTATATGACATGTCTTTGCTGTCACTAATATACAAGCTAGAAATTTAGATGGTTTGTAATTTTTTTTTCATTTACCTAAATTTTTAAATATAGACTTTTTTCCTCAAGAGCATGTCAAATTAATACGATTATACAATTAATCAAGTTCAAACATATAACATTATTCTGTTTTCAGTCTTGACATACATGGCGGCATAAATATCATAATAGCTATTGTAATTTATGATTATTCAAACATTTATGTCAGGGATACAAAAACTGAATGAAAGAAAATACGCTCGGTGCCACCTTTATATATGTGAAATATTCTGTATTAAGTTATTCTTACATGGACCGACCTACATAGCCACTAAGAAATCTTTCAGCTATTAAGAAAACAGTTTTCTCTTTCATAATTGCTCAAGAATTTAGGATTCTACATTTTAGTGAACTTCCAATTTTTTTAAGTCTAACAGGAATATGAATACAACCTTAGAATCCTAAAAAAGTAAATATATTTACATAAATAGGAAAAAATATACTCATAGTAAGATTAATATTTAGTATTAAACTATAATTAATATTGCGTCTTTGCAGAATAAAAAAATTGTTCTTTTAATATTCATTTATACAATCAATAGCACAAAATCTTCCTGATTTTCTTTGGTCTTGCACTCAAAAAATTATTTTTATATTGTAATTTTAATAAAAAAGATATTATTCCAAAATATAAGGTGTTTAAAATATATAGAAGTACTCTTTGACTAAATAAAAATAGTTATTGTTTCTACTGCAAAACCCACATAATACAACTTGTTTTCTATGTTTTCTAAACCAAGTCTCTCATAAGAAACAAACATCTAGGATTACCATTAAACATGAATATGTTTTGAAAGAGGCTAATCTTACTTGAGTCGAATTAAATAGGGTTAGACATGAAAGTCCACATGAATAGTCTATTTCCTGTTTCGTCTCAGCAAAGTAGCTGCCTAGAGAGGCTCTGAGTCTGCAGCTGTCATCTTCCCCTGCGCTTGACTGATGAAGGAGTCTTTTGTTCTACTGATAAGTGATACATTGTGCACTGCTCAGGTGCCCAGAACAAAAGTGTAAGGCACACAATGAGCCTCTCTCCAGTCAAAGATGAAGAATAAAAGTAAAACTAGCTTTACCTGAGATGCGTTTCTTTCAATGAAACTTCCCTTGCCCATTCTAAAGGAAAATATCATTTTGTCTGTTTTTAAAAGCTTACTCTATAGTTTGCTCCTCCCCCCGCCACCCCACCCCACCCATTCTAGGGATAAAAGCAACAAGAACATAAGGTCTTTTTTTTTTTTAATTAAATGCTTAAGTTGGGTGAATTGCAGCTGTTTGAAAGGATTGTTAGAATGACTTTAAGATAAGTTGCCTCAGTGTGTCTAAACAATCAGATACAATCATTTGAATAAGCATTGACATCTATTTAGTTATCAATGTAGAGAGATTTTTTAAATCTTTTTTATGTGTTTTTAAACTTACCTAAAATGTTTTACTCAATATATTCCTAAATGTAAAAAATAACATAAATAAATGTCGTTTAATAAATATGAATAAAAAATATAATTCGTGATAAATAAAACTGTATGAGAATGCTTTTAAAATCAGTATAATACAGATATAAGTTGTTTAATGAATTCATGTGTTATATTTAAAGAAAATATTGATCTTCTCAAACCACAATGAGAAGAGCATGGGGGCGGCAGGGGTGGTGGTTGGGGGAGTGGGGATGGGAATTGTCTCCTTTTCCACTCTCCTATCAATAGATGAAGATCTTTACAAGGACATCTTGCTCGACCCAAATTGAATGTGCAGATCCCAGCGACTATCGGCCATACCAGTCCTTTATGGCTAGACAAGTTTATTTCATCAAGAAAAAATTGCACTGCATTATTGATGATTATAGCAACAATTACATGGGTTAGTGCTGCTTAGATGTCAGTTACTGAGTTTTTCTCATCCATCTTCTATATCGGGTTATTACACTTTTATAATTTACAACTCATGATTAATCTGATCATTAAAATCGATGATGAAAGTTTTTTCATATAGCATTTCCATGTTGAGTGCAATTGCAAAATATTTTTTGCAAAATAAATAAAAGATTCTCCAACATGTGATTTAATATGATACATTTCAATGGTTCTTTCACCTTTAGATACACCACTAGCATTGTATGTAGTGTTATAATATCTATTAAATGTACACATACATTTTATATGCAGCATAAAGGGATATAAATGTTTATACATTTTATATATAAGTGCCTGGAGAGCAGAATTTATGTCAGTTTTATTAACCTACAAATACCAAGAGCCTGGAACAAGGCTTGGCAAACAGTAGTGCAATATTTGCTTAGTTAATTGGTAATGAGATGGTAATACAAATCTTGAAGTTAGGCAGAAGATTATATAACTTCCAATTCGTCAAATCTGATTATTAGCATTGATTCTATTTATTGTTTTATTCTAAATATTACCCAAAATATCTTAAGTATTTTATATATCATTTGCATTTTATTCCAAGTTCTGCAATAAATTAGGCATATCTGAGCTAGATAATATATTTGGCACCATCTTCTACAATTTATTCTTCTAGGGATCCAGAGAATTAAAGAAATTAGAATTCTAAAATGTTCATTACTTCTATTACAGCTTAAGAACATAAATTTAAATAATGATAGATTAGTGCATCAATGCATGAAATGAATAACACCCTTTTTCATTTTTGATAGCACTGAGAATGTCAAAATCAAAAAGTTCTAATCTTCCTCGGTGTTCCTTTAAGTTTGGTCAATAGAGAAAGAAGAGAATAAATATAACTTCATATGTTTACTATCACATTTTCCTGGGACCAACAAGTTGGAATTTTTTTAGACAAGTTTATTCCTTTTGGTAATCCAAAGGCCGCAGCTACCCTCTAGGGTCATTTGGAATCTCTTGTGACCCTGATGAACCATCTCCTTCAAACCTTTTTCTCAAGTCATGTAGCTGGTAAAAGGAAGCATATTGCATTGTAAAATCCTCCTATAACAAAACTAAAATCCAAAATTTGTATGGAAGATCTTTGAGCATCCCATCAAGCTCTCAATAAGCAAGAGACTCAAGATTAAATTTTAGGATTAGGTAGATAAAGCAAATGCTGAATCTAGTTAGAGTTATCTTGTGTGTGTGTGTGTGTGTGTGTGTGTGTGTGTGTGTGTATGTGTGTGTATTTTGTAATATACATGCATGTATCAGAGAGAGAGGAAAGAGAGGCAGAGAGAGAGTCTGGTTGAGGAAAACAATAGATTTTCCAGTCAACTTAGAGAAACAGAAAATATTGGTATTTTTACTTTTCACTCCTGTAATTATGTACACCATTAAAAATCTATAATTCAGTAGCTAAAAAACTCACACTGATTAAAGAAGTTAAGCTGAAAAAAGCATCTTCAAACATCTTTGAGAACTCAATCACCAGCTTGAGCCAGATCTGTTCCTTTGTTCTAGTTACCTCTGATTCCATCATCTTGGGCTCGTAGAGACAATGCTTTATGGTGCTTAGTTTTTATCTGCATACATGTAGGAAAACAAACTATCCTAACCTGTGCTGTTCGCATGGGAAAGACACCTATGCAAACACAAAATGCAGCATCTTAATTTTCTTCAAGAAACTGGGCTGTAAAATTTGTAGACTGACAACTAATAGATCCTAAGTAACCACTTAATGTCTCTGTATTTCAGTTCTCTATTCTATAAAATAAAAAAGATACCAAATAACTTATGGTTTTTGAGGATTGCATGAGATGCAACATGAAAATGTACTTTAAAAATTCTGAGGTATTGTACAAACATTTTATACAATAATGAGATTTTATTGGTAAGTACTACAGGATTTATCAGTCAAATTGTCTTTAAGTATTCAACTGGAAATGTCTTGCATTTATTCCAATGAACTGTCATTACTAAAATGTATTTTAGAAGTCTTCTTTTAAAATCCCTTCAGGGTCTGATTATGATTCTCATGAGATTATTAACCTTGTTAGATCATAAGTTACTTTTACTGAAGCTAATCATCAACATTAATTCTCAAAATTTGAGACATTCCCATTAGGTAGACTTAGGCTTAAATTTAAGACTAATTTATTAGTTAGTTAGTTAGTTAGTTAGTTAGTTAGTTAGTTAGTTAGTTAGTTAGTTTTGCATATGAACTGTTTATTATGATTAAATACCATTTCCAGTGCTGTCTGTTGAATCCTTCTGTGCCCCACGCTGAGCCCCAGGAAGGGGTCTCAAGTAAATGATGGGCCAGATGTGACCTCTCCCAATGCCAGCACAGGAGCCCCTTTCTGAAAAGGCTTTATTATGTGTGAGGAGAAAGGGGGTCATTCCTTGGCTGCCGCCTTCCTCATGTCCCCAAGTACATTGCTCGGCTCCTCCCACTTCCTCTTGGCTCGGATGTGTGTCCCCACCCTTTTCTTGATGAATTTCAGGGTCCTTTGGAGACCTTGAGCAGCTCCGTGGCGCGCTGCTCGTGGAGGGCAATGCCACACATCTCTCGGATCATGTCCCACACGAACTTCGTGTGCTCGGTGGGGCGCCCGCGGCGGCGGCGGCGGCGGCGGCGCCTCAGCTTGCTCACGTTCTTGGTCACCTTGGGAAACCTTGGTGAGGCCCCCGGACATTGGATAGCGCAGAGCCATGGCTTCGGCTCTTCCACGGCGGCGGAAGGCAAGACTAGTTTATTTTCAAGGAGAGTGCTTAGATGGTGATAGCACTTATTGGAATATTGAGTCCTGGCTAGTGCTATTTATAACCAAGTCACATTTTTATAATATAGTAAATAGTCTATAATTTCTCTCTCTCCGCCAAGGGGACTAGAGGAAATATATTTAAATCAGATGTAACTTTTGCTTAGGAATCATCTTGTCCACTCAGTAAAGACGTTTATATTAATAATGGGATGGCAAGTGTTTATTCATTCAATCAAGCAATTAAAATATATTTTTCTTGAATTCTTACTGGGAATACCAAGTCTTAGCCTTAAAGATACTCAAAGTCTAGTAGAAGAGACAAAGTAATATCAGTGAAAACCTGAAAGAGAACAAGATTAGAGAAGGTACTATGGAGAAGGGTAGGTTTATAGTAAGCACTATTTATTAGCAGTTACACAGAAATTCTACCGCTGAAGCTTTTGAAAGAGCAGCCTTTGAACAAGAGTCCAAGTAAACCTACAAACCTTACAGTGCTTATTTGCAGTTTTAAACTCTAAGTTTTCTATCGCTTTCCTAAAGCACAGATGCTGAAAAGATTTCAACACCCTTAAATTGAGCTCAATGTCTGCTAACTAATAAATATATACTGAGTGTTGGATACTGTCCTAAGAAGTGGAGATAGTTTTTGACAAAAGACACAGCCTTTTCCTGTGTAGTTAATGGTAAAGCTGAAAAGACAAATCTTAAACTATTTCAAAATAATTAAATCATTTTAACTGCAAAGTGCTGGAGAAGGATACAAGATGCTCTGAAAGTATATAATGTAGAGAATTTATCAGATTTCAATATCCATCTGTTTTTATTTGCAAAAATGAAGACTGTTTAGTTTTTAGAAAAATAAAATTACCAAAATATGAAGATGCTGCACAGTAATCATGAAAGCTGCTGTTATATTTTGGGTAAAAGCCACACACAGGCTATCTATGAACCAATGTTTTATCATTATCAGTAACGACTTCAAGAAGCTAATTTTTGTTTAGTTCTTTAAACTTATCTCTACGTTCAAAACTTTTTTCTAGTTCAAAATCTGTCAAGTAACTTTGGAAATTCTGAACAATTCAGGACTGCATGGGCTTTAACTCATCTGTTGTATTTTCTAAGTGGCTAACAAGTTATCCTTTGATCTCTGGAGGAATTCATCAGTTAGAAGGCAGGGATTAATCACTGGATTTCTATCTGAGTTCCACATTGAAAAACAACATAAATTATTTAAAAAACAACTTATAAATTTTATTGATTTGAAATTGAAGCAAGAAAAATTTCTATACTTTGCCTCAAGATCATATCATAACGTTCTAGGCAACCAAAAACTTTACTATGAAAGAAAAGTTAACTGTTACATTTTAAGAAAACAAAAATAAATTATTTTGAAAAATACCAAAGATAAAAATAAGAGAAAATAAGTTGGAGAACTAAGAGTTTTAAATTAAAGAGATTTTTAAAGTAAAATAATTTAGAACTGTCTCCAAACTAATCTGAATAATTGTGAGAAGTTTGGTAAACACCACTATATGACAACAGGAATCACATAGGGGGACAAGGACAGTCTGTGTTATGGGCAATCAAACATCAAATTTACATTCCTGTCAGTTTGTAACACAAATGCTCCTTTAAAGCTTTAGGTGGAGGCTAGATCACAACATTCCTATAACCATGCCTACTTCTTGTCAAAAACAAAAACTTAAGAAAAAATGTGATTTATCGTTTCCCTTTCCTTAGTTCAATCGTAGAAATAATATATGATTAAATCTTACTGTGAAAGTCAAATATAGGGAGTACTAGTTTCTATAAAAATATGACAGCGTAATTCTTCATCTTCCTACTTTCCTACTTTAATAACATATATATGAACATAAAAATGTATTTACGTATTTATAAGCTACATTTTCATAGATGAGGAGACAGAAATGATCATACATTCCAAATAATAAGTACTAACAAAGGCAAAAACAGACAAACCACCCACAAGGATAGGTCATGAGGAAGAATAAAGTTCAGAAGAGCTGAAGATGGAAGATCTCAGAAGCCTTAAACAAATATCTCCACACAAAAAGAGAAGGCCCTACCTGTGAGGGGCCTGTTTGGAAATTGAACAGAGTAAGATTACTATGAAAGAGCAGAGAGTAAATTCAGAAAGTGCCCAGTGTGTAGAAAATGGAAGAGAAAGCTTGATTTGAAAAGCTTCAGCAAAATGCAACTTCTAAAAGTGAGTCTAATATTTTGAAAGACAAAGAATGTGAAGAAATCTAAGAAGCTCAGAGCAGATGATAGAAATTCTCCTGTACTCATCTAAGCTGTGAGAGCCAAAGAAAAAGTGACAACTGAGAAGGTCCATGTGTTATTACCTTTGCTGAAATGACACAGAAGTAATCCCAGGATATTGATTCTGACATATTTCTCACCCTATCCCCAAAATGCACATTCCTGGAAACTTCTGCTGCTAAATAAGAAAAATTCATCTTCTAAAATATGGATAAGATGAGGGTAAAATAGTGTTCCTCCATACAAAGATTTGAGGTGCAGTGTTTAGTTTGGTTCCATTTTGTTCTGTGTTGTTCGGGTTCAGATCTCTTATATCCTTACTGATTTTTGTTTAAATTAATTATATAATTTAAGAATAGTTGGTATACAATCTTATATTGGTTATATTAGTTTCAGGTGCATACATCTGAATCGTAATATAGTGATTTGACATTTTTTTTACCTTATAATGTGATCACCCCACTAATTCTAGTATCATCTGTCGCCAAAAACATCTGGCCCCCAGCCCTTCCTTTTTTGGTAACCATCCCTTTGGTCTCTTGTTTCAATGAGTTGAGTTTTATTTTGTTTGTTTGTTTGTTTGTTTGTTTTGGCCAAGTAGTTAACTGTTTATTGAAAAAGCTGTATAGAATTCCATAAGAAAATGATGGAGGAAAAAAGCAATGTAATTTTCCTTCACATGAAGGAAACACAAGAAAAAGTATTTTCAAAAAGTTAATGAAAAATTATAACAGTCTGAACATAAAAAAGAACCAAGAAAGAAAGAAGAAAGGAAAGAAGAAGGAAGAAAGGGAGGGAGAGAGGGAGGAAGGAGAGAGAGAGAGAGAGAGAGAGCTGACTAAAATTATAGCTATTTAGAAAAACCAAAGGCAAAAATATAAGAATTCAGAGAAGAAATAAATCCCACTCAGAAATGAAGATTAAACTACAAAGAGCACAGGTGAGAACAGACACCATACTAAAAGGCACAGAAGAATGAGACAAAAAAAGAGAGAGAAAGATTGTAGAGAAAGTCATCTGAGAGATACAGAAGATCTAACATGTGTCTAATTGGTACCCCTTAAGACATGATAAATAAATTGATGCATAATAGAAAAGTGTAAATATTTTAAAGTAGAATGAGAAAACCTGGCTGGGACGAAAGAATACCTGAAGCCAGACTGATACAGATTTTGCTACCATAAGTGGTTCTAAAACAGCAGAATCTTCAGAACGGGCTTTTTGAATTGGTTGTGGGTTTTCTAGAATGTATTCAATAACTTTTTCCAGTAATTAAGAGGTCACTGGTATTCCACGGCATAATGTGGCAATAGAAATATACAAAATAGCACCAGTCGCTCCTCCTAATCAAATATTTATAGAAGGCAAGGTTTTGGGTGACCATGCATTTGCTACCTTAATTTTGGAACATTTTGGTCAAACTAAGGAATATAATGGCATTGACTGATTGCTCCTAATTGTGCTGGGAAAATAGAAAATGAAAAAGATGAACTCAGCGTTTCAAATTCATAGCTCAAGCATACATTTTGCAGTTTAATTGGGGAATAAATTGACTTTTCAATAAATGTAACAGGGTCAATTGGAAGCCATACAGAAAAATTTAATAATACTCTTCCCTATGTCACTGAGATAAGTCACAAAAATGACCATAAATTCTTCCCATCCTTTTAAGTACATCCCTTGTGCCTCTCCTCACATAAGAAGTCTAATTATTTCTCCTCTTGAATCTGATGACTTATTTAACCAAAGAGACATTAACAAATGTGATACAAGCAGAGCCTTAAAAAGCACTTGCCCCTTTTTGTTGCTGGAAACTCAAAAACCATTATGAGAAAAAGCCTGGACTAGCCTATTGGAGGATGAGGTATCATGAGAAGAGCAGCCCCAACTAACCTGATCATCTCAAGCAGCTACAGAATTGTGAGCTAAATGAAAGGGCTGCTGTTTTAAGCTACTACATTATAGGATGGTTTGTTACATTTGTGGTCCCCAAACTTTCTGACACCAGGAACCAGTGCTCCTATGAGAATCTAATGCCTGATGATCTGAGGTGGAGATGAGGTGGTGATGCTAGCGCTGGGGAGTAGCTGCAAATACAGATGAAGCTTCACCCTCTCACCTGTTACTCATCTCCTGCTGTGCAGCCTGGTTCCTAATAGGCCACGGACCTGTACTAGTCTATGGCCCAGGGTTTGGGGACCCCTGTGTTACACAACAAAAGCTAATTGTTACAGTTATATTACACAAAAATTAATTCCTGTTATAAAATATATGCTATGGGGAAGTAATATACAACATGGTGACTACAGTTAATAATACTATATTACGTATTTGAAAGTCGCTAAGGGAGTCGATCTTTAAAGGTCCAATCATAAGAAAAAAAGCTTTGTAACTATGTACGGTGACAGATATTAACTAGATTTATAGTGGTGATCATTTTGCAATATATACAAATATCAAATCATTATGTTGCATGACTAAAACTAATATAATGTTACACATCAATTATACCTCAATTAAAGAAAATAATTCCAGATGGATTGTAGATCTGAAAGTGAACAGGAAATCACCAGACCTTCTCTAGAACAGCATGGTCCAATGGAAATATCTGTGCTAATAAAAATATTCTATATTTACTTTGTCCAGCAGGGTAGCCACTAAACCACCTGTGGCTGTTGAGCACTTGCAATGTGACTACTGTAATGAAGAGAATAAAGTTTTAATTTAATGTAATCTAACTTTAATTAATTTCATTTTGTTTAAATAGTTGTATGTGGCTAATTGCTATATGTAGACAAGGTAGTTCTAAAAGAAAACATATAATTATTCTTATCTTTGGGAACTTTGGATAAGCAAAATCTATAAAGCGGGGGAGAAAACCAGTGGTCATATTGGAAAACATTAATTAACCAGTCCACATAAAAATTAAGATTTTTTATTTAACAGAAGGTGTCACTAAGAATGCAAAGGGACAAATCATAATGTGATAGAATATATTTAAAACACATAGAACTGAAAAAGAACTCAACCAGAAAATATTTTAAAAATCCTAAAAATAAATTAGAAAAAAAAAAATCCAAGAGATAACAACATGAACAGACACTTAAAAAAGAGGATATTCAGAAGTCCAATAAACATCTGTTCTAATTAGACAGGAGGGAAATTAAAACCACTGTGAGGTACCATTAAACATCCACTTAGAAAGGCTAAAATTAAAGAGTTAGCAAGAATGTGAAGCCATTAGAAATCTCATATATTGTTGATGTGAGCATAACATGGTAAAATTACTTTGGAGAACTGTTTAACAATATCTAGTAAGGCTTAAATAAACATAACTCACAACCCAGTAATTCTATTTCTAGGTAAATATAAAGTGTACATATGTACATCAAAAGACATGTATAAGAATGTTCACAGCTCCAATATTTTTAATAGTCAATACTAGAATAACCCAAATATTCAACAGTGGAATGAATACAAGTTGCAAAATAAAATACTAATGTATATGTATAAGTATAGATATTATGCAGTTAAAAAAAAAAGAGGAAGTTGTACATGTACTGAAATAAGATTTTTATGATACATTAGTGCAAGAAAAAAATATATAGGTAATAAAAGGGAAAAATAAGAGCATATGTTTGCTTTTGCTTGATTTGGTATAAAGAACTCTCACGAGATAAACAAGATACTAATTCGATAGGTTGCAAAAGTGAGGATGGAGAAAAGAGTGGGAGCCGATATTCTTAGTGCATACTTTTAATATTGTTTTGATGTTTGAAACATAAAAAATGTGTTATCTACTCAAAAATTAAATTTTAAAAATTAAAATAAATTCAACAATAAAAGAAAATAATTATAATTCCTTCTTTACATTTTCAACTCTAACACTCAGAAATAAAATTATAGTCTGGTGACTATTGTTCCTGATCTTTTTTATGCACTCACATACAGACATACTGTAGTAGTCAGCTATTGCTGCAATAATGCTACATAACAAATGACCTCAAAAATCAGTGGCTCAAAACATTTATTTTTATTGATCAAAAGATTAAGGAGCAACTTGAGCATTTCTGCTTCAGGCCATAGATCAATTTAGGTTTATTGCAAGTGTTTTCTCTCTTGGATCATCAGTGATCTGGACTTGATTTTTCTCATGGCAGATAGCAGACATGTAAGAGACCAGGCAAAACCACACAAGCACGTTTAAAGCTTCTGCTCACAACATGCCCTCTAACATTTCATTACTCACATTACATGGTCAAGCAAGAGAATGGCCAGGAATATTTAAACACGAATAACTATAGGAATTTAGTATATGACAATGTCAGCATATAATGTAAAAAGGGATGTTGATGTATAATTGTCTTACAGATGGAGGGATAACTTGGGAAAAATAAAGTGATCTCCCACACATACATATGTACTTATCAAAATATATAGTTTTGATTTGTTTAAATTTGTTTGATATTTTAATATTATTTTACCAGACATATTGTCTTGAAACTTCTTTTCTTCAAACTTAACAATGTATTCTAAAGTATTTTCCATGATAATATATATAATCTTAGCTCAATATTTTGCCTGCTGCATAATTTCCAGTTATGGCTATAGTTTACATATCTATTCCTTCATTTATGAACATTCAGTTTTCAGTTTTCCACTTCTGCAAACACCAGATGCAATAAATATCTCTATATCTAAGTCTTTATGTACATATGATATTTATCAACATTTACCTGTAAAACATGCACAGAAGGAATAGGAATCACCTGATAACCTCATTTGGAAGGAGATTATAACCTCTTACTATGTTCACATGCAGGGCCTAGAATAGAGAAAGTATTCAGTAAAGAATGAATTAATGTTCAAAAATAGACTAAAATCATAGAATCATAGAAACTTAACAATTGTTTCTCTTTTGCATTATTTATCACCCTTTGCCTTATATACCACTATTATTTCTATCACTACATTTTTAGCTACTGCATCTTACTTATTTTATCAAACAAGCAATGAACCTAAGAAAAATGTTTTAAATTCTTTTCTTGGAAAATTATACTCCTAATCCACTGTATTCTGCTCTATTTTCCTTTTTATTTTCTTTCTTTCATAGCAGTTAGTACCTTTCCCCATACTGCATGATTTAATGTCTATTATTGTGTTTATTATCTATTTCCTCAACTTAAATATAAATTCTACAAGGCCAGGAATTTTTTTTAACCTTTTTTTTCACAGTACATATCCCAAAGGCCTCAATAAGTATGCTTCAAATTAATAAAATCTTTAAAACAAATTTCCTGGTATATTTATAAAATGTGTAAATTCTATATGTAACCCTCAAAATATTGAATGGGATCGATAAATTGGGTTAAATAGCATTTTTAAATCTAGCTTTCCCTCTCCTTGTTTCTGTAATAAAAATAGTCTCAAAAGGTCATTTTCAAATAAACTGAGTTATTATGTTCTATAGAGTATCTTCCAGAATGAAATCATGGACTATACACTTGACAGTTCATGAGAGCTGAAAAGAAAAAATATTCACATGGAACTATGGAATATTTGTCTGCTAAGTAAGAATCATTCAGCACACCTTCTCTATAGCATTAACAAAAGATAAATGGTTCAGTCTTTTTTTTTTCTCACTGAATGCTTTATTTAGGTGGAAGCAGTTATTTTTTTTCCTAAAAAAAAACATACGTCTACAGCCATGCTACTCTGATTAGGTGGAAGCAGTTATTTTTTTTCCTAAAAAAAAAACATACGTCTACGGCCATGCTACCCTGAACGAGCCCAATCCCATCTGATCTCGGAAGCTAAGCAAGGTCGAGCCTGATTAGTACTTGGATGGGAGACCACCTAGGAAAACCAGGTGCTATAGGCATAAAAATTAAAAATAAGGGATTGTAAACTGACAAGGCCCTTGCAATCTGTGAGGTCAACCAAGGGTTGCCTTGCTTAAAAAAATATATACATTTTTATGATAATTCATGTCCCAGAAATTACTCCATTTTATATATCATTTTTAAATCAATAACCATTAGAAAAACTAGCTTGGTATGTCTCAGGAAATGATTAGTTACTTATTAGAATTCACTAAAATTTCCATGTTTGAATTGGGAAAAACCGAACAATTTCTTGTTTAAAAAAACAAGCTTTTATTTATTTGAGAAATTGGCAAACATTTTAACAACAGATTCACCTAAAAAACCACAATATATAAATAATTATGGCATCATTAACAAAAAAAATTCTGTAACCAATGAAAATGTCTTTACTGATGCCTAAATCACAGTATTTTATGACAGAGTCCTTATTGTTCATTTTAAATAAACTTAAAAATCTTTTTGATAATGTCAGAAAATCAAGGTTAATATCTAAAAGCAAACTCTTGATAAGACTTTCCACCAAGACTATCCTACTCCCTCTTTTTTTGATGTTAGCATTTTAAAAATCTTGTTTTTCACTAAGTCATTCAAGTAAAGGCTTCAATAATAACAAACTTAAAATCTTATGATGTCAACTATTAAAGAGAACAACACATTCTCTGTAATTACTTTTAAAACAACATAGACACTTTTCAATTTACAAATCGCATATTTAAAAATTTATTTGTTAAACATTATAGTTGGTATCTGAACATCTCCCCCAAGTGGAATACTTTTAAGTACATACCACTAAAAATACTCTAGCACTCTCTGATGAGAGGAATCATTAATATAATTATAATTAAAGAGAATTTCTCAATAGAACATTTCCAGGATAGATTATGTTTAATATAATTATTCCTAATTTCCATCTTGTCAAAAATAATTCTTTAGAAGAGGTGCTCAAATTATATATTTTAAAAATTTATACAGAATAATAAGTTGGTAGTGCTTTTTAACAGATAATTGAATAGAATACTAACAACCTAGATGTGACCCAATATTACTGAGTAATATTGTAAATGGTTTATTAAGACAAAATAATTATGTGTATTTTTTCTCTGAATTTATTCATCAACTGAAAAACATCAAAGTCCAGGGGCAAATTTCTATGGAATCAATTTGTTTTCCATAAAGTCAAGCTACGATGCCAGAAAATAATGTATATTGAAAAACCTCACCTCTGTATCCAAAGGCTGTGACCTAATTTCTGGGCACCATGCCACATTTCTAGTCATTCAAATAGATGAGTCAGTGCTCTGTGGGCCTTCCACTGGCTAGATCTTTTCAGAGACCAAAACCTCTTCATCTCCTGGCAGACATTCTCAATGATGTCCTCACTTAATGTAAAAGGCAAGCCTCCTTCAACCTGAGGATGAGGACTCAGAGAACAAAGCATTCTCATTCCATTTCATCATTTTATTCCACCTTGGGCTGCTTCCCAATGCACTCACCGCCCACTCTGTATACGATTGGGCAACTACCGTCATTCACAGGTCAATAGATAGATGTCCCTTCTCTCAGTAATAATAATATTTACCTCCCACATAAAAGAGTAAGTCATTCAATTAAGTAAATTTTCCCTTGTGCTTCTTCATTACATAGTCAATAAGCCAAAAAAATTGTAAAAGGACTGTGTCTGATGGTAACCTTTCTGCCCTATTCACCTCAAAACTCCCTCTTTTCCTTGAAAACCATAATTTCTAGAAAAATCTAGGATCTCTTTTATGGATAGCAAAAGAAGATTGGCAAATCACATAAGAACAATGAAAGGGCAAGGTGAAATAGCTAATGATTGAACAAAACTTAATTCTGATTACCGATTAGCAATTTTACAGTTAAATACTGAAAATGTGACAACTTATATTCACGTGGGTACATTATCTCGAATGCGCATGTGTGTGTGTGCATGCCCTTTCAAATACCTGTGACATTCTAAGTATTATTAGGCGTTTCTTTCAAGATCTCACTTAATCCTCACAAAAACTCTGTGAAGCATATATTATCCCATTATTATATAAGGTCTGCTGGATTAAAATAATACGCTGCTCATAATAAGTACACAATTTCAGTTTCTGTCACTATTATTATTATAAGCTGACAATAATTATATCCCTTCATATTCCCAGTACATTTTTAAATTTGTTAAATTTTAAATAATATTCAGGAAACAATTTAAATATTAAATAGTTCAATATTGGCAGCAGATCAACAATCTACACGTTGATTTACTTTTTAAAAATTTAATTTAATGTAATTATTATTCTTTTTTGTACACACACCACTTAAAGAAATTGTAGCTTCCAAAGCAGACCCACTTGAGTACGAGTACCAAGGACGAATTGGTGCCTAACTTGGTAATAATGTCATTGTGAAGAATAAATGAGATAAAGCATGCAAAATGTAGGACACGATTCCTGTTCACAGGTATGATTGGAGAAGAATTAAAATGAAGTACCCTTTATGGTGGGGTTTGTGATTTATAGTGTAATTTGTATAATGAAGAAGTTGAAAAGGTTTTATAATCAAACATTGGTTGTCATTCTTAATTTTATTTTTAATGGTTATCAGGAAGCTTCAGATTAGTAATAAAACTGCTATTTGGTCTTACATTTCTGCTGTTCTAGGGAGGCCCTGTCCTTGGAAATGCAATTGAAGTAAGTCAGAGCTATCCATTTTTATTAAATAAGCGCTCATTATTCTAAAACTTCAAAAAAATAATTATTAATTTATAGAACTAGACAGCAAAGGATCTTGATTAGGTATTCAGAAAAGAGTCCTTGGAACACCTCCTGAGCTAGTATGGGTACAGTATAAAAACAATATATTCCCTATTACATTAGTATAAGTCTTTCAAATAAAAAGTCAGAAAATGTTCCATATTCTGGACTCTGTATTAAACACTATATATAATAATATCATAAGAAGAGAATCTAAATAAAACCAGACTACATAGAATGCAATATATTTGAATTTTATTAATTTCTTCTTTTAGTTGTTATAAATAAGCCCAAACCATCATTTTTGATAGACACTAGGAGTGATTAATAAGTTTGTTACTCTTCGTGATGGCCTCATCATCCAGAGAGAAGCAGTCTGGCAGCAGAGAGCACTGGATTTCAGCCCACACTCACCTGTTCAACCTGCACACGCCCGCTCAGGAGACCATGTGGCTTCACAGATACAGTCAGATGGTACCTGAGAGTCAGACAGTACCAGGCCAAAACATTGAAGGGGGCAGAATTTCATATTTATGTAATTCTCTGGGCCATAGTGCACAGGCCTTATTGACAAATTCTGGTAAGGGCTTAAAGGTAGTGATATTGAAATTTCCAGAGACCCTGCAAAGGGTATAAATTGGGCTAACTTACTAATAGATGGCCATGTGATTAGGAAAGTTACACCTAAAAATATGTATTCTATCACCTATTGAACCTGTTTTTATTCCTTTGGTTCTTGAAGGGTTTTTTTCCTTTAAGGATTCCTATCAAATATCTTTTTGTTAAAACTCTCAGTACCCCAGGCTAGATCCCAGGACCTCCAGAGGTTGGGACTAAGGTATCAATATTTTTCTCAACTTTCAAAATGCAACTAAGGTTGAGAACTACTGGTCTAAGCCAATCATTGTAATATCCCCTTTCCATGACTGATTTAGTAATAAACATGTGACCCAGTCCTTACCAAGGCATGAAAGTAAGTCTCTTGGAGAGCTGCTGGGAAAGCTTTGTTCACTTCTTTACAATTAGAGAAGAAAAAAAAAAGATATAAGAAAGAGTCCCCCTTCTTCTCTGGGTGTTGTTGATATATGAATCTGCTACCCATCTTAAGATCATGACAGAAACCAGCTTAAGAGTAAGGTGACTTTGAAGATATCAAAGAAATAGAAGAAACTTGAGTCCTTGATGACATCTTTGAGCCACTGTATTACCTACCCTGGTGCCTGACCTGCCTCTGGGCCCCTGTAAAATAAAACAAATAAATTATCTTATTATTTAAGATGATAGAAAGATGATGATGATGATGATGATGATGATGAGAGAGAGAGAGAGAGATCTCTTTCCAAAAAAGTGTTTGAAGATATTAAATTTCAGCTCGTTATCTCATTATACCTTAATTATCTGTTTATAACCAAGCAGAGATTAGTAAAAAGCCAACTGGAAGTACAACTGCCATTCACAATAGAGCATTTCCTAAACAGAAATTGGAGGGTTGGGCAAATTATATGATAAATTGGCAATCAAAGAGTAGCAGAGTGTCATTGAAAACTGCCTTCTCCACATTTTGCATATGGTATAAAACTAAGGAGATGAATGTGCTGTTGATCTATGCTTGCTAAAGGGCGGGGGTTGCTAAGAATTAAAAAGCAAACCTTGCACAATTATGTGATATACATCATTAAATGAGAAATGGTAAACATTTTTTAGAAAACTGTTGTTATTATATGAATCTAAATATTTAGGTTAAATACTGTCTCTAAAATAGCATTTCCTTTTCAAGTATATTTGAAAAAAAAAAAAACTCTCTCCGTTTATAGTCTCTTACATTAAGGAACTGTCAAAAATCCTTACATACTCACAATGTCTATTATGATGAGTTGCCTCATTGTGTAATGCATTTTATACAGTAAAGTAATCTATTCCCAGGCAGGAAACTCTGACTATCACTCAACATCTTTTGGCCACCCATGAACATCTTTACCCCATCTCTGACTATTAGAAAAGGTTAATAATATATAAAGTATTTATCAAACTAAATCTCAATTTTCCTTAAGTAATTTTTCCTTTCATGGTTGTAAACTGACTCTGAAATTGGGGGAAAAAAACCCCTCTAACTCCTTGTTTCAAAATGTATTGTCAACTCCTGTAAATTTCTATCTATAAAGTTAAAATCAAGAAAGTGAATATTAGTGGGTTAGTTAACTGTCAACAATGTTGCTTTGGTTCCAGTTTATAGACCTTGGTTATCAAATAAGGAGTATCACAGAAGAATGTTAACCGGGAAGGTGAAAACAAATACCTATTCTCAGCTTTCTTCTTTTATTCTTCCTTTATACTTTTTCTTTGTTGGACTTCCTTTATTCTTTTCTTTCTTTACCCCAGGTTGACCCCTGTCTGTCCTTTGGTCTGATTTCTTTATTTAGTGTCTCCCATCTCCTCTTTCTACACTCTCTTTTTCAAGTATTGTTGTGGGGGGCGGGGGTTGTTGTTGTTTAAGACTCTGCTCTTTAAAGCCATCCTCTGCCTCTCCAATCCTGCCTTTTTCACCAGTACCCCGACTCGATCACTTCATTCTCTCGTTACTTCCTTACCTTGGCACTCAAGGCCTGCAAAGTTGAAGAAATGTGTACTATCTGAAGAAAAAGGTTTACCTTAACCTAGTCTAGCCTATCAAAATAATAATAATAATAATAATTCAAGCGTAAGTAGAGGCAATTAGTCTTGGAGTTTTAATAACTTTATGGAACAGCTTTCCAAAAATGCAAACCTAATCAGAATCTCAGGTTTTTTATAGAACCAAATGCTTTTATAATGTGCCAGGAATTTATCACTCACGAACATCCCTTCGTAGGAGTGGGACTCCACTTACCACATTAGACTTCTTATATTGGGATTAAAAAAAATCTCTAGGGGCAATGCTTAAAAAGAAGGAAAACAAAAACATCTCAATAATACAGTATAATTAAAAGATGAAAAGAAAAGTTGGAATAATTGCAGACTAAACTTGAGTTGTAATGAATTACCTTGGAATCTAGCTAGATGGTGCTAGAGCATGCATGTGGATAGTTGGTACAGTACATTTGCTGAATGGAAATTACTACTTAAACAGATGTTTCATATTTTTTAGGGTATAGGATTCTGCTAGGAATGAAAGAGATTATCATCATTAGAATTCTTTTACTCTAACTCTTCTGAGAGTGATATTTTGCATTTTTGAAAGGAAAGAGATGCCCATTAATATTTATTACATACATTCTTTGACCCTGAAGTAGGACTGTCAATATTCACATGCAGGAGTTTCATCATTTTGAAATTCTTTATTTTTTTCTAAGCCTTGCTCATTAATGAATAGTATAGTGTGTTCCATGTATTTGTGAAATTCTTCAGCAAAGATAACTGCTTTAAAAATCCCAAGGATCTTTGGGATTTATAGCATTCTGCCAGAAGTTTCTCTTTGATCAAAACTGGCAGTCACCCAGCTGATTTCTCAAGAATTGTTTCCCTCCTTCCAAATTATACAATTTCAGATAAAGCAAATGCAAACACATAGTTCAACTCCTTTACATTGCACACATTTAGCCAAGTACTAATTACTATATAGCCTAACTCTTTGTAACATGTCATTATTCAGTATTATTAATTTAACTTAATTATTTACATATTTTCAGGTACTTTGAAGCTGAAGATAAGCCACTTTTATCAGCAGTGCACTAATTTAAAATGAATCTCTGGCAAACTACTAAATAAAAGAAATAAATAGATTTTAATCATTTGTAGTTAGAATTAGTATTCAGTGTTTGTATTTTTAGTACTTTTATTTTTTCAGAAAAAAATTAGGTTTTTTATTTCTTCAGGAAAAGGCTTTATTTTTATTTTAGTATTTTCATTTTTTAGAAAAATGTTTTTAAATTTTCTTCTATAGAATATGACATAGACAGATGATTATCACTGCCTCCAATTTCTGCTTGTAGAAACTGAGCAAAAATAACAGAATTACCATTTGTATTCAGAATTTGAATACCTCTACTCTACAATTAATCAATATAATAAATATCATACGTATAAATACACATATCCATGCTCATGCCAAGAATAGATGACTACTTCAGATTTATCTAAGAAAAGCAGTGAAATTAGAATATGTATCCTTTGTAGTGCACGTATTCCAACCTTGTTCTTTAGAATTCTATGAAATCCTTAGAAGTGCCACATAACCTAAAATGTCTCACTTAAGTTGCTGTTTTATCTTAATCGTAAGTTTATCTTTAAAACTTCAAATCTATACCACACAATATAAGGTAAGAGAGAATAAAACAAAATTTTCTTCTGACCCTTTCTCATGGAACTTTCCTATAAGCAGATATTGAGACTATGTGTATTCTAAGCACCAAAGATTCCTGTGCTTACAGAAGTACTGATGAGCCAACTGCATCCCATTCCAGTCTTAGTCCCCCTCTTTTTCTCATTCATTTATTTAACATTTACTGAACACCCACTTTGAGCCAGGCACTATACTAGGCAATAGGCAATGAGAATTCAAATAAATCATAAGCAGTCTTTCCAGACCTCTAGAAATTCACAGTTTAAAGTGGTTAGGCAAAAACCCAAACAGATGAATAGACTACAATGAGATGCATGCCATGATAGACATATATATGGTGTACAAATAAAGACAGAGAGTTCAAGACAGAATTCCTAGAGGTGGTGATGCTTGAGGTAATTCTCAACCAAAGACTAAATGCTGGCCAGGTAAAACATAATAATCCAGCCCCAACAAAATCTCATTTACTTGTAAGAGTCCAGAGAAGGAAGTTTCAAAGAACATGAGAAAAGAGAAGTATTAAAAGAAAGCAGCTCTATAATAAATTCCACTAGCTCCATACTCTAAACTTTTTCCAAATTATAGAGGATCAGATCACAGGCCTTAAATACAATATACCTAAGAGCTGAATAGTATCCTATGTGAATTTTATAACTTGGACAAGTAAAAATAAATTGTTACTTACAGAACTGTCGCAAGGATTAAATGAGTTCATGCAAACAAAAACTAACTAGAACGTTGTCAACATTAATTTTCTATCATCTTTTTTCTACAGCCCTCAATACCCAGAGTAATGCTAGATATGGAGTACAGAGAAAAACCATAAAGCATAACATATTGAATGTGAAGTCTGTCAGGTTTGCAACTAACTATCAATTACCAAACTCTATGACCTTGGCTCAATTAAGTAACTTTTCTGAGCTACATTTAAACCATTAATAAAATGGGATAATACAATCCACTATACCTTCCTAGACAGGGTCGTTGTGAATATCAAGTGGGATAATATATATTACAGTGCTTAAATAAATATGTCACTGTACATAAGACACAGATTTAATAAAGACTGATCTTAATATTTTTATTAGGTGGAATGTCAATAATGAATGTGTGCATGTGTGTGTGTGTGTGAGACAGAGAGAGAGAGGAGAAATGCTGCTAGAAAAGCAAATGTATTTGGTCTCTTTTGCACTAGGATCAAGGTCAAAAGTAAATGTAATTTTAAAGCACAATGCGTTTAAAAGTACAATATGTTAATGAGAAAAGGCTATTTGTATAATATGTAATAAAGTGAATATTATTAAAATAGAATGACTCTTAAAATCAATAAATCAGAAAATAAATACCACAAATGTAAAAATGACCAAAATATGAACCAGAATTTCACACACACACACACACAAAACAAAAACAGAATACCCAAATGGCTAATAAAACTGTGAAAATTTGATCAAAATTTATTAGAAATAGAAATGCAAATTAAAATAGGTAAACTTTATCTATCAAATTGTTAAGTAATAAAAATAATTATAATCCCAGTGTTGGCCAATACAAAACAAGGAGATGACTCTCATACATTTCTGGTTAAAATAAGAAATTGAGGCAATCTTCCCAGAATGAAATTTGGAAATACTATTCATGAGCCTTTAAAATGGTTTTTATCCAAGTAATTTACTTTTAGATTAATATGCTAAATAAAAAATCATGAATAAGTAAGATATTTGTGTAGAAGAATTTTTCATAGAATTATTTACCATCATAAAAACTATAATAAACTAAAAGTCTAACTATGAAGTATTTCATCAATTATGATGTATTTATATAATTATATAATATATCGCCATTTAAAAAATCTGATTTTGAAGGATTACTTAGTATTCTAAAAGTGTGCGGAAAGGATCAGGAAGCAAATTATGTTTACATTATCCCAACTTTAAAATATGTGTTTTTGTTGTTGTTGTTGTTGTTAGAAAAAAGATGTCGAGAAAACAATGAATTGCTATTAATTCTATCAGTTATCTATTGCTGTGTA
>NW_006439192.1:24067352-24165678 GCF_000325575.1 Pteropus alecto | reverse complement strand
TTTTGGTGCTGATATCCGAGAATTTAGCAGCTTAAAATAACATGTATTTATTATCTTACTATTTCTATGAGTCAGGAATCCAGGCACAGCTTAGATGGGACCTCTGCTTCAGAGTCTCTCACGAGGTTACAATCACATTATCAACCTGGCCTGAAGTCTCCTCCGAAGGCTTCACTGGGGCAGAATCTGGTTTCAAACTCACTTACGTGGTTGTTGTCAAAAGACTCATTTCCTCAAGGAGTGTTGGACCGAGGGTTCCTTGCTGGCTGTTGCCAGACGCTACCCTGTTTCTTCCTATGTGGGCCTCTCCAACGTGGCAGTTTACTTCATCAAAGCTAACAATAGAGAGTGTGCTTCAGAGTCTCTCATGAGGTTACAATCACATTATCAACCTGGCCTGAAGTCTCCTCCAAAGGCTTCAGAATCTGCTTTCAAACTCACTTACGTGGTTGTTGTCAAAAAGACTCATTTCCTCAAGGACTGTTGGACGGAGGGTTCTTTGCTGGCTGTTGCCAGACGCTACCTGTTTCTTGCTATGTGGGCCTCTCCAACATGGCAGTTTACTTCATCAAAGCCAACAATAGAGAGTCTCTGCTGGCAAGCCAGCGATCACAATCTTTTGTTACTTAATTACAAAAGTGACATCTCTTCAATGTTACTATATTCTATTAGTTAAAAGCAAGTTACTCAAGGGGAAGAAATTCACAAAACTAAGAATATCAAGAGGTTGGGAATCATCGAAGTTCATGTCAAAAGCTGTCTATTACATCAGTGAATATCTCATTTTTTTCCTTATACATCTCCATTTTTATAAATGTTATTATAAACATATGTTTTATATACTAAAAATTGTTTAAAAGTAAATGTAAAAAATTGTCTAATCTGTTAAGAAAACAATTAGGAAAGCTATAAGTAGAGTTATAAAATTGTCTTATGATGCAATAATAAAAAATGCACTTATTTATACAGTTAGTATCCAGGGCAGCTTAAACATATTAAAGAAGAAAGGAAGAAAGGAAGGGAAGGAGAGAAGAGGAGAGGAGAGCAAAACAAGTGATCTAATTACCAAATACTTGGTGAACGACAATCAGTTAAAAATATAAAAATTATGTCAGTACATTGAAAGATATTTTTAAATTAAAAACGTTCAGCTATACAGAGAGATATCAAAAAGCCAAAAAAAATTTAATGACAAGTAAAAAACATAAAACATATACCTTCATGTTGTAAAGTAGGAGCTATGTCTGTACCATCAGAATGAAGCTTCACTTACACATAGTGGCGAAGTAAAGGGATATTTAATGATTTTGTTAATAGTTTATGCTTGTATTTCTTATTTAAAAATTGGTAAAAATAAATACCTTTTAAAAATAAAGTAATCTAGTTATACTTGACAGATACAGGAAGATGCAAATAATTTTCTCACCTCAGATTTTTCCCAAAATAATTTTAAAAAACAGTCTGACCACTTTAGAGCTATTTTCTGTCTTTCCCACAACTGTTATAAGATGAACAAAATTATACAATCTAAGACGCTTTATTCTTAGACTGAAATGTGTCCTTATGCTGTACAAAATCTCTTATGGGGAAAAAGCAGAGCTGTCTGTGAAAAGAAAAGACTTGTGTTTCAGGCCAGACAGTTTATCTGATTAAGGAAAGAGAAGAAGGTTTACAGTCAAAGATTAATTCTCCAGCACCACACAATAAGCTCTCCACACAAGAATTGTGTCACTCCAAACTTCATTCACAACAGTTAAGAAGAGTTTTTCAATTCCTGGTGGTATAATTGATTCTTGGTTGCAGTTGTTTGGCCCAATCTCTTGCAAAATGCTATGAACAATGAACAAGTCAAACATCCCTACAGCTAGTGCCAGACAGAATTAAAAGTAACGGTGTGAGTTGCTCTGCATACAGCATGTGTAATTGGAAGCCGGTTTTATTAAATGAAATAAGACTACAGATTAAATAAATGTATAGGCCATGCTTGGTAAGTTTCCTCTTCAAAAATATGTTAAAATTAAATTATATAAACAAAATTTTAATGTTAATGAAATAAGCTGACACATTTAGCTAAAGAAAATAATCACTCCAAGAGGTGATAGTGGAATAAAAATAGCTTTATATTGGATACATCTTTATAGCAGGTGAGCAGATATCAGAGTCATTCTAAACTTGAGCTTCAGTTTTCCCTTCTAGGTATAAAAAAACTAATAACAGAAGTCAGAAGTAGAATGCTGTCTCTAATGCTTGTGTCTCTTACCTATGAACATTATCCCTTGCCTACAAACATTAAAGATATTTAAGAAGTTAGAGTTCAAAGACCATAAAAAAACAACTCCTATTTTATAACAAAGCCAAACAGTTACTTTATCTTTATCTCAGCAATAACATGCAAGACTTTATCTAACATATAATGTTTCTCCTAACTTGCCTTTGTTCCACTGGGTTTGTTTTGGGGTGGGATTGTGTGTGTGTGTGTGTGTGTGTGTAGCTAACCTGAGATTGAATCATTATCAAAGCAGCAACTGTAGTCCATCAGCTTAGTCACCAAACCAACCGCAGACATACCAAATGGGTGAACTGAAATAGGAATTAAGCTTCAAACTGGAGTCAGGACATCAATTGTGTTAAAAGATCAAGTTTTCCTTTATGTCTGTATATCAGTGACAGAACATGATTTATGACAAAACAAGATTTATGACCACTTTGTTCAAATTTTATAAACAAGAACTTCATCAACACATAGTTAGAAAGAAAAGAAATAAATTAAAATACATTTTATATCGACTTCCAGCTAATTCCAACAATTCCTTATTCTACCACCAAGAGACCTAGCCCTGACCATTCTGTACCCACTTAGTTCAGCCATGTCCCTATTTTCCAAATAATTTATCATCTGGACTCTGAATTCAGATACACCTAGATTTAACTCCTGGTTCTTCCACTTATTACTTATAGATCCATAGGTCAAATATTTACTTTATGTGTAAAACATAAGCAGTGATAGTATCTTTTGTTCAAGAATATCATGAGAGAAGGCAGGTAAATTATTTAGCACAATGTCTTACATATATTAAAACATTTAATATTATTTTATAATGTTAATTATTATTGATTTCATTAACTACATTGATGTAATAAATAAGTTCCTATTGGTATGTTTTGGAGATAATTTACACTTATAACAGATATCCAATACCTTTATTTTAAATGTGTGTAACCAAATTTTTAAAATAGCTTATCTCTTAAAAATTATTCATTAAGATGTTTTATGGAAGATTCATGGCAACCACAAAGAAAAAACCTTTAGTAGCTACACAAAAGCTAAATAGAAAGGCATTAAAGCATAAGATGCAGAAAACTACAAAACAAGTCACACAGGAAGAGAAGAAAAAAAGGAACTAAAACACAGAAAAAAAATAATAAGATGGCAACAGTGAGTCTTTATCCATCAATAATTACTTTAAATGTCAAAAGATTAAATTCTCCACTCAAAAGACACAGAGTAGCTGAGTGGATAAAAGAAAAAAAGAGATCCAACAATATGCTGCCTTTAAGACACACGCTTTAGTTTTAAGGACACACACAGACTACAAGTGAATGGATGAAAAGAGATATTCCAAGTAAATGGTAAATAAAAAGAGCAAGAGTGGTCATACTTGTAACAGATCAAATAGATTTCAGTCAAAATTGGTCACAAGAGACAAAGGTATGTCATTAAATAGTGATAAAGGGATCAATTTGTTAAGAGAATATAACAATCATAAATATATATGCACTCAACATTAGTGAATCTAAATATTTAAAGCAAATTTTAACAGAACTGAAGGGAGAAGTAGACAATACAATAATAGTAGGGAGACTTCAATACCCTGCTTTCAACAATGGGTAGATCATCTAGACAGAAAATCAGTAAGGAGACAATGGATTTGAATAACACTATACTCCAAATGGACATAATAAACATATAAGAACATTCCTTCCAACAGCACCAGAATACACATTCTTCTCAAGAACGCACAGAACATTCTCCAGAATAGATTATACGTATGCCACAAAGAAAATCTTAACAAATTTTAAAATATTGATATCATGAAGAATCTTTTTTAACTACTTTGGTATGAAACCAGAAATCAATTACAAGAAGAAAATTTGAAAATTCACAAATGCATGGAAATTAAACACTCCTTCGAATAATCAATGGTTCAAGGAAGAATCAAAAGGAAAATCAAAAAATATCTTGAGGCAAACATAACTAGAAACACAACATACCAAAATTATGGGATGCAGCAAAAAACAGTGCTAAGAGGGAAGTTTATAACAATAAAGGTGTACGTTGAGAAAAAAAAAAATATCTCAAATAACCAGCCTATCTTTATACCTCAAGGGACTAGAAAACAAAGGCAAAACTACGCCAAAAATAAGCAGCAGGAAGAGAACAATAAAGATCAAAGCAGAAATAAGTAAAATAGAAACTAGGAAGTGAATAGGAAAGATCAACAAAACTAAGAGTTTTTGGTGTTTTGAAAAGATAAACAAAGTTTATAAACCTTTAGCTAGACAAACCAAGAAAAAATAGATGGATTCAAACAAGTCTCTTCAATAAATGATTTTGGAAAAACTTGATATCCACATTCAAAAGAATTAAACTGAATTCTTATCTTACATCACTCACAAAAGTTAACTCAAAATGGTTAAAGTCTTATGTGTAAGACCTGAAACCATAAAACTCTTAGAAAAAATTATAGGGGTAAAGCTTTTTGACATTAATATAGCAATTATTTTTTGGATATGACACCAAAAGTATAAGCAAAAGTAAAAATAAACAAGTGGAAATATGTTAAAATAAAAAGCTTCTCCACGTCAAAGAAAATAATAACAAAATGAAGAGGCAACCTACATAATGGGAGAAAATCGTATAATATATTTGATAAGGGG
This sequence comes from Pteropus alecto, assembly GCF_000325575.1. Lineage (NCBI taxonomy): Eukaryota > Metazoa > Chordata > Mammalia > Chiroptera > Pteropodidae > Pteropus > Pteropus alecto. The sequence goes on along the minus strand of NW_006439192.1, from coordinate 24,160,740 downwards.
TTAATATCCAACATATACAAGAAATTCATACAACTCAAGAGCAATGAAACCAAATAACCCAATTAAAAAAGGGCAAAGGAACTGAATAAACATTTTCTCAGAGAATATATCTAAATGTCCAACAGGTACTAGAAAAGAAAGATGTTCGATATCACTTATCATCAGGGAAATATAAATCAAAACTCTTAGTTAAGATGGCTATTATCAAAAGACAAGAGGTAACAAGTGTTGAAGGTGTGGGAAAAGGAACCTTTGTATACTGTTGGAAAGAATATAAATTAAGGCAGTATGGAGTTCCCTTTAAAAAACTAAAATTAGGACTACCTTATGATCCAGCAATCCTATTTCATTGTATATATACAAAGTAAATTAATGCAGTATCTCAAAGAGATACTGCAATATTTATTGCAGCACTATTCACAGTAGCCAAGATATTGAAACAACCTAAGTGATCATCACCAGATGGATTTTAAAAAGTGATGTATATACATTATTCAGCTATAAAAAGAAGGAAATCCTGCTGTTTGTAACAACATGAATAAATCTTGGAGGACATTATGCTAAATGAAATAATCCAGAAAGAGAAAGACAAGTACCTTACGGTCTCACGCGGACTTACACGCGGATTTACACGCGGACTTTGAGAGCTTGTTTGGAGATTCTAGCCGGGGAGCGCAGCTGCTCATATACCCTTGACGGAAGGGTCCTCTCCTCTACTGGGGAAGGTCGTCCTCTTGGACTAGCGAGAAGCTTCAGGAGGGAGCACATGGAGTGGTGAGGGAGGAAGGGGCCACCCGCTTAGCAAGCCAGATCAGCCGAATCTACGCTGGCAATCAATGGGGCGACAGATGTCGCAGCCAGATCGCCCATTCTCACATGTGGGAGCTAAGAAGCTTAAATTCACAGAACCAAAAAGTAAAACAATGGTTACCAAGATGGGGGCGGGGATAATGGGGAGGTATTTGTCAAAGGATACAAACTTCCAGTTAAAAGATGAATAAGTTCTGGGATCTAATGTACAGCATGGTGACTACAGTTAATAATACTATATTGTAGACTCCAAATTTACTACAAGTAGATCTCTTTTTTTTTTTTTAGGTGAGGCAACCCTTGGTTGACCTCACAGGTTGCAAGGACCTTGTCAGCTTACAATCCCTTATTTTTTATTTTTTATGCCTACAGCACCTGGTATTCCTAGGTGGTCTCCCATCCAAGTACTAACCAGGCCCGACCCTGCTTAGCTTCTGAGATCAGACGGGATTGGGCTTGTTCAGGGGGGCATGGCCATAAACTCTTAAATGTTCTCAACACACACACATACATACACACACAAAGCTAATTATGTGAGCCGATGGATCTGTTAATTAACTTAATCATTTTAAAATGTATACATAAATATATTGAACTATCATACGTATACCATAAATACATATAATTTTACTTGTCAATTATACCTCAATAAAGCCTGGGGCGGAGGGAGAGAATTATTCATTTGCCTGTCAATTTAGAGCCAGGCACAAAGGAATCAAGGCCAATAAAAAAGAATAAGTTAAATAATGTTTAAAAACATCATGCCCAGGAGAAAATTAAAGAAATAAAATGATAATTTACTTTAAGAGAATTTTCCCTTAAAGAAATTGTCTTATGAACCAAGTAGTTGGATGTCACAAATAGTTCATAAATGATAAAGAGTCTCATAAATAAAGACTCTCATAAATGGTAAACACCATAAAATAGATCTCTCGATACATTTTTTCCAGTTATCAGCACTTGATGTTCTCTTTAATAACTATCTTTCTACTAAAAGTCCACTCAACCTAAATCCAGAAAACTTATTTAAAGAGTGTTTTTAACATGATAAATTCATTAAACATTATTAAGATTCGGTGTGTACATAGTAGATGTTTTTTCTGTTCTTGACTACCTTCTCATCCCATGATGCTTCTCTCTTAATTACATACTAAGAGGGGAGAAGGTACCTATGGCAATAATGAAAATTTTGAAAAAAATAGAAATGACTTTCCCTTTTGTTATTTGCTCTGGGAAGAAGAGACATCCCATGGTTTAAATTTGTGTGCATTAAAAGCACTGTGTTCATTCAGATTCAACAAACATCTGCCAAGTATTCACCATTTGCCTGGCATTGAGCTAAGTGCTGGGGATTCATTTTGAGAAGACCTGGGAAAGTATGGGTGGAGAGAGGAGTTAGAGAGACAGAGTGAAGCACAATGAGAAATGAAGAAGACAGTGGAAAAACTTCCAGTACCGGCAAGGCCAAAGAACTTTTTTTAGATAAAGGATTTATTGTGTTCAATTTGAAACTGTTTGTTTTGTTCTAATATGATGTATTACTCTGCCCTGGCCCAAACGTACAATCAAGTTGACTGCTTTGATCAATTCTTCATATAATTTTGATGCAGGACAGGACAAATTTCCTCAAGTGGGGGCGGGGAGGGCGGGGAGACCAAGCCCTGCACAGAGAGAAGAGGGTCCTTTGGCAGAGAGTGCAGAAAGAATTCAACACACACGCCAAAGTTAGTCAAAAAAAAGTTTATTAGAAAAGGGGAACACCCCACAGACAGAGTGTGGTCTCCTCTCAGAGACAGAGAGTGAGAGGGACCCTGAGCGGTCAGGAATTCAGTTTATATGTCATTCTTTAGTTCCCATTTCCTTTGATATAGATGTACAGTGAGGAAGGGGAAAGGGAAGAGTGTGTAGCCTGAAAAGCCTGCTGGCAGCTCCCAGCCTTTAATCCATAGGTTCCTCATGGTTTTAGCCATAGGAGCGAATGATTTTATTTGTGTAGAGCAGCCACTTAAAGACTCTGTTCTTCCTGTTTCCCCTTCCACAGATGTGAGGAAAGGGTTGTTGGCAATCCCAGTTAAAATCTCCCTTGGTTCCTCAGGGATCCTCCTGGCCTGGCTGCAGGGCTGATCAGCATATTACAGTCTTTGAAGGTAGCTTAATTAACATTTTAATTCTCTTGCCTCCTCCCTACATTAATTTTATTAGTTAGTTCTTGGTTGTGGTTAGGTTTTGATTCTTGGTTTGGGATTGAGGAAATTGCTGATTTTATACAATTTTATTATCAGTGGGCAGGAAAAAACAGGATGTGAGTTTAGTGAGATGATCCATAAACTGAACTAATTCACAGAATCATGAGTTTACAAGAGATAGCTATAAGTATATTTTGGAAAGTACATATATCTGGGGGGAAAAGGGGCAGCTTTGGACTACCACAGAGCACTGGCAGTTCTAATCAATTTGATCTACATTTCAAAAAACAAGAACTATGAATGACGTGTGGATTACTCAAAAAAAAAACAAGAAATTATAATTTCAATTATACTCAATGGGCTATAATCTATATTATGGGTTATTATCTATATTATAATTATAACCCAGTGAGCAATAATCTACAATGTTTCATATTTAACCTTGTATTTTAGCTTGACATTCCCCTCTGCCCCCCCCCAAAAAACAGCCTGAGAAGAAGTTTTGCATGGGGGTAGTTTCTATGAGAATGGAAGGCCAGGGAACTATAGCAGGGGGATTAGAAAGAATAAAGTCAGGAAAGAAAGAAATCCAATTCAAAGGAACAGTGTCGCACTGGGTACTGCTAGGTCTCGATTCCACCAGGAATAGGGTTGCCAGATTTAACAACGAAAAATACTCGGCACTCAATTGAAATCGAATGTCAGATTAACAACGCATTTTTTTTTTTTAGTAGAAGTATGTTCCACGTAATATTTAAGACATACTTCTACTTTTAAAGAGTATCTGTTGTTTATCTGACATTCGAATTTATAGGAATTCCTATATTTTATCTAGCAGCCATAACCAGAAACTCTCTGAGGAACTGTGTATAATGTGTCTCAGATTATCTGCCCAAAGATGTGAAAGAGAAGAGTATTTATCACCTGGCTCCCATCCCCACAGGTTAAGTTTGCAAGCAGGGAGTGGTGGAGAAGGAGCCAAAAGCAAAAGATTTGCAATGCAGGTGAAGCCAGGTGCCCTCATACACTGCTGGTTGCTGTAGCAGCAGCCAACAGAAAACATGGGGCAAAATAATGTTAAGTTAGTGTATAAAAGATGTCTAACCTGCCCTACATTGAAATTGCAAAGGAAAATTTTCACATTTTAGGGAGGAAACTTGACCTAAAATTGGTGCCACTATTGTCACTTTTCTCCATTCTGGTGACAGATGGATAAAGGTTATTTTCCTTTTTATTAACACTGACATGTAGGAAACAGAACCATGAAATAACTAACAGTAATATAAACATGGCATTTCATCATGCTTTTAACCTCAGCAAAAGGTGAACCAGGTCGTTTAACAGAAGCACACTGAAAAAAAAAAAGCCACACAATTTCCCACAGCTTTTCTGAACAACTAACAAGATCACCATAAGCCACTGTTGGGAAATGGATGTCACTTCATATTAAATGTCCAGTGTGAAGCAGTGTGACGAGCAAATGAGATTCTCTCTGGATCACAGTAAAGGAAAATAAGAGCAATCTGGACACTCAGCCTCTCCTAAGATAAACCACGCCATTCAAGGAAAGAGCTTCTAAGTGCTCAGCAAGAATTCCAAAGGCCAGAATCCCCCTAAACTATCCTTGAAGAGCAAATCCCACATGAGTGAGTGAGGGGAACATCTGAGGAGCTGAAAGGTATGCATAGGAGAATCTTCTACAAACCAGTTGAGACTCTCAGCACTAATGTGATGTTCCGGTGCACTGTTTCTTAATGGATGAGAATTGAGTTTGAGATCCTCATCTTTTGACCTTTGCCAAGAGCTTATGATTTTTCTTATTTCCACTTGATTTCAAACTGTTAATAATTCTCAGAGAAAATAGCACAAAATTTCATATTTCAAGGATCTATCTCTTTGTAAACTAATCGTATCTATTTACCTTTAAAATATTCCAGTTTAAATCTCAGTTATTTGCAGAATTTTAAAGCAGTGGCATTTGCTTATTATAAATACCTATGATGACTTGGGGTGGGGGTGGCAGGGTGCAGTAGAAAGGAAGAAAGGACATCCAGTATTCTTAGGGAGTAGATTCGCTTGCAACATTTGGCAATATACATTCTTTTTTTATAATATATCACAATAATGAATGGTTTTTGTAAATGACAATGGCAGGATGAATTTCAAAAAGTTTTTCTAACCATCTCTACTTTGGTAATCAAAACAAACATGTTGGTAGGAAAATTATACCCACAGAAGTGACATTCTCCTCCATGGTGTAGTTACATGTAACACTATCATCCTAGCCACTCTCATTCATTTATTTGTAAGATTTTGTTCAACTATGAATTCGTTTGTTCCTCTTTTCTCTATTTAGTCCATCTTTGTGGCCTCTGTTCAGTGTGCTATTCACCTGAGTAGGTGTGTTTACACAGGCCATTGCCTGCAAAGCACCAAAAAGCATCTCCTTTTTCGAACTTTGTTATCAAAGTCAACAGGTCCCTGTTGACTCTGTATAGTTTGCCATCTTCATTGTCAGAAAAATTTCATCTGGAACTAAACCCATTAGCACATCACTTAAGCAAGGAAGTTAGAAAAGTACAGAGAGTAGTAAGGATCCAGAGAAGAGGGGGAAAGTTTTTTGGCATAAGGAAAGAACATGTTTAATGAACACTGTGTGCTGAGCTCCTTTATTTCAGATTGTCTAAAACTGGAAAACCAACAATCACCACTATGCTACAACTGTTTTCGCATCTCAGAGAAATCACCTCAAGTAGCCATTGAAATAAATTAAGGATTGTTTCTAATTTGAGGTTTTTTTCCCAATATTCTAAAATTTAGGTATTCATTGGGCTAGACGTCTAGGAGATAGACACACCCCATGTCAGACTTTTCCTGTTTTTGCTTTCTTAGAGCCCAAAGAAAGAATGAAAAATAAAGGCAATTCCATTGATGATTTTTACTAATTGAAAAGTAAATCTTATACTTTTATGTCTGCTGCCTACAACTCCTAATCACCTAAAATCAAAAAAAACATTATTAGATCAACTCCTTTAATGTTACAGGTGAGGAAGCAGACAGAAACTTCTCTTACAGTTATGAGTTACTGGTGAAACTTGGACAGGTACCTAAATGCTGAACCCAAAGTTAACCCCCTTCCTTCCAGCTGTAGCTAGAATTTCTTTCTGTTCCATTGTATCCCTATCACGTGCCGCCCATGCTTCACCTCCTTGAGAAAAAGGCTGGAATTTAACAGAAACCCCCTCTGCCCATTTAAGGTCTAAACGAACCATTCAAGTACTCTAAGATGTTTAACACCTGCCATTAAAGACATCCCTTGATGTCCATCTGAATAATTGTGTTTTTCTTGAATCAAATCCTATGTGTGGAACAATTGAATTCAATGAATGTTTATTATACTCTGGGCTCATTCCTGAAGTTAAGTTATTTTTACATTGATCTTCACTTGTTTTTTGCAATACATATTATATTCACCTTTTTAAAATCACATATTCATTTATACAAAAATAAGTTTTTTTATTGTAACACTTTTTCTTTCAAGTTTTCATTTTCCCACATAGTAGAAAACACAGACTTAGCCAGTTCTGGCTAAATTCAGTCATTTCTGTATAAATAGAGTTAGTTCAGGATTTTTTCTGCCCAATCTTTCTCCCCAGTATACTATAGTTTTTTTTTGTTTGTTTTTTTTTTATGGTCACTATTTAAGGGCTTTATCCAGACTGGGGGAGAAATTTGGCCATTAATTAGTTGGCATCATCCTGAGTTTTCACTCTTCTATGCTGACTCTCTTTTTAAAAATTATTGATTGTGATGATAGAGTAGGATATTTGAATTAATGAGCTTGCAGGTAAAGCTGTTTATCTTCCTACTTAAGGTCAGTGGTATGTCCCTAGGTACCAGTGGCTCAGGTACAGAGGAAGAAACTATGACTGGAGATAAAGAAAGCCCCAAACTGAAAGGCCATGCTCTGAGCTATTCCTCCCATGGGTACACCAAATTGGGCCAGGCAAGAAGATGGCAGAGATTGAGATGGAAAGGAAGCCTGTGATGTAGGTGCCAAAACTTTTAACAAATAAGGGAAAGTTAACTACATGCACTTCTTAAATGTTCCAAAGCTTGCTTTTGGGCCTGCTTCCTTCCGTGATTTCAAAGCAACAAATTAAACTAAGAAACAATATTAATCTTTAATTTAATAAATGCTAAATCTTCATATTTCCATAAACTCTAGACTATTTGGTCTAGATATTTCTATACTCCAAGAAAAACTACCAAGGTGAAAATAAGAAAACTTTTTTTTTTAAGACGAACTGTATCACCTAAATGGTTCATACTTGGTTAATTTTTCTAGAACAAATAATCTGTTTTAATATATCACTTTACTGTCCTTACTTCCAAAGGTGCTGGAGACATTATTTACTCTAGGAAGGTTTTTTGGCTGAAAACCTATTAAAGAGGAAAATAAAATAAAATAAAAATAACAAAACTTCCTTAGTAAAACAATATTGATATAGTTTGGGGATGGAATTAATACAGTCTGTGACTTAGTACGAATCATTGAATGGAAGAGGAGGAAAGAGAGGAAAGCAAAATATCTGAAGTGGTGGTCATCAAATATGAATGGGTTTTTGTGATTAAGCTAAATGCTGATCCACTGCTAAAAGTGTTGGATATATTCTCTCTACATCTAATTCTAATCTAATCTTATCTAATTTAGAATCTTAAATACAGTTGCCCAAATATATCTGAAGTGTCACAAAGCCTGTGGGATGCTTATCTCATGGCTGAACTAGAGAAAGATGGTATTTTTAATTTAGGATAATTTTACAAGGTCAGAAGCAGAAGAAAGGAAAAAATCCTTTGAAAGTATATAGTCCTAATTACTATCTGAGCAAACAAAACCTGAGAAATTAAGAACATATGACACAAAATGTAAATGAATAGGAGAATCTCAATCTTGGTCCCCAAAACAGCACAGCCCATGGCTTTCTAGTCTCCGATAAAATGTGTGTGCCAAATCTAATCAGTCATTATCTTTCCTGTTCATCCGATGCAGATGAGTGTTTCTCTGGTCTTTCTTTAAACAAAGATTCCTTAAAATTTTTGAACTGCATTATTTACTTTCTGAAATTGTAATGGAATTCAAATTTACTATAAATTTTCCAGGGTTCTCAAATTATATAGACTTGAGAAAATAAGCAATAGTTATTTCAACAAACCTGATTGAATGTTGCAAAGTAGCTTCAACCTTTGCTGGACTAAAAGGTCCTAGAGCTGGCTATGGCTCGAAACAAGAGATCAAAATACCAAAGCAGGTGAAAGACTTCTAATACGCTTCTGGTGAGAATGCAAATGACTGACCACTTTTCAAGACTGTCGGAAATTTCTTTACAAAGAAGTCTCCCGTATAATCTAATCATTCCATTTCCAGATATTTACCCAAGAGAAAGAAAACATATGTTCATACAAAAACTTGTACATAAATGTTCATAAAAGTTCTATTTGCAGTAGCCAAAACTAGAAACAATCCAAATATCCATCAATAAATAAATAGATAAACAAACTCTGGTATATTCATACAATAGAATACTACTTAGCCATATAAACGAATGAATTGATACACACTACAACATGAATGTCTCTCAAAGTAATCAAACTGAGTGAAAGAAATCAGATAAAAAAGAGCACATATTGTTTGCTTCCATGTATATAAAATTCTAGAAAAGGCAAATGGATAATATCCAGGGTTGCCTCAGAGATAGTGGAGACATGGAAGAAAAAGAAAGAGGTGAGAGAGAGATTTAAAAGAGGCTCAAAGAAAATTTTGGTAGTGGTGGCTATGTTCATTAACTTAAATGTGAGTGGGGATTATATGGGCATTTTCATAGTAAAACATGTCACATTGTACACTTTAAACATTGTACATTAATTACACTTCATTAAAGATGTTTAAAAATATTCTACAAAAAATAGGCATGCTATTAAAAATGATGCTACTTCTTATTAAAAGAAGAGCTTTTAGCTGTAGAGAATATAATGGAAATAATATTTGTATAGTAGAAACTTCATTTGGCTATCAATCTTTAAGGGTTCTGTTTTCTGTACACTGACTTAAGCATGCATTAATTATACTGGGAAACAATTTTTACTTTATTTCTTAACACTTTTCAGTATTAATGGTTTAAATAACCAAAGGTGTAAATAATTAAAGGACTGCATTTAAAGGTGCTTCTTTTTATCCAACACTGCATTTTAAATAACTTGAGATAATGTAAAAAGTGGTAAATTAGAAAGAATTAAAAGTTGAATCTACAGTGTTAAAATAAATATACTAAATTTGAACCTGAACCTCTTCCAATCTTATTAACTCATTTTTTGTATTATCCCATTACCACTTAAACTTTCTCTTTCAACTTTCTGCCCCTACCCATTTCACACCCTTTGCATTTCTGTTCTTTCTCCAATCTGCCTTTATTTTCCCCTGCATTGTTCCTTTTTTTCATTTCTCTTTGTCTCTTTATAGTTAATCATTATTGCTCTCTCTTTATTCCTTCTACTAAAAAAAAATAATAAATTCAATGTGAAGTGTTTTTTCAGAAAGTTATTAAAGGTTTTGTTCATTTTGCAAACTAAAAAAGAGCATAAAATTCTGAATCCGGCAAGCATATAATATATATTGCAATGAGGATGGAAAAAAAGAAGAAACATTCGGACAGAGACCAAAAGATCTATAACGGGGAGAATTCTAAAGCAAGAAAGGCAGACAGGGAGGCAGGAAAAAGGAAGAAACATACATAAGAGACTACCAAGAAAATTTGGTAGGTTTAGCTACTAATGTCAGAGCCTCACTGTTGAGAGTCACCTTGCAGTTCATCTGGGACCCTTTTTGAATTAATTTCACTCTCCAATTTAGAACATCTCTTTCTAATGGCTGTGACAAGGTCCTCTAGAAGTTGCTATGCTGCCCTACCTTTGTTCTTTGAAAGATTATAGTCATAGCATATCCCAGCGTGTTAAAACAAGGCTTGGTATCAGTACTGATTTATTGTTCGCGGAGTCATTTGCAATGATCCAGATAGTGCTTTCTTTGTTTTGCTTGTAATTGAGGGGAGGGGCATTTATTTCATCCTAGTGTGTACCTTTAAAAGCCTTTACTTGCACACCAAAGCATGAATCACTCTATAGTTCTTTGCAGACTTTTTGATCAAATTCAGAAGCTCTTTTTGCAGTAGAACAAGCCATCTGGGATTAAAAGGAAACCACAGGCCTTGGGCCAGAAGACACTTATAATCTCCATGTTGTATGTCATAAAAATAAGCTAAAGGCTAATGTTGATCTCCTAAGCAAAAATTTCTCTATGCCCGAATTCCACGTCTCAATTGTTCCAACAAGTCATGACAGTACAGTGAGGAATGAGCAGGAAAGCACAGATTAATATGCTAGTACAACTCATTTCCTCTTTGAACTATGAGGTTCCTGAACTTTGTGGAAATTTCTTTGACAATATCATTATCAAAACCAAGTGCAAAAAGGGAGCATGAAACTCAAGCAAAATTCTATATTGAACAAAATTTCCATATCATATATTAATGCCCTACAAGAAGTACAAGAATTTTGTTAGTAATTTACATTACCTGTGCAATCAGACATAAAGTAGCTATCAGCACCACTATCACCAAGTGATCTAGATATTTTATGGGTAAGCATTAAACTGATGGATTATAAAATTGTCAGATTTTACTGGTATTAAGTCACCTCTGTGAAGGTGAACTAATAGCTATTACTAGTAGAGTTGAAAAGAGAAAGTACTTTACTATGTTCTCAAGGGCAGAGAGTAGACTAGCAAAAAGGTAAGGCATCCAAGAATGAGCTTAAAACAGTAGTGTTGAAATACCCCTGGTCACTGTTTTAGAAACAAATACAAAATCTATACTAATATGGCCTTGAACTATACAGTAATAACTAAATTCTTAACCTATCAGATATTGACCATGGAGGCATAATAGATTTTTGCATTTTCCATTCAATCACTATAACACGAACTAGGCATCTTTTAAAAGATCTTTCATAATTTTTACAAGTCAAATGTTATTGGTATTTCTCATTTACCATGAAATCATGGATGTTACACTGCAAGTTATTGAAAAACGTTTATAAGAGAAATTAATGAGAGATCTTCTAGTTAATTAAACTTTGCTAGTTCTGACCTTGGAAGCCAAGAGTAATCTTAAAGATGACTTCAGAATTGCAATCCCAGAATATACATCCTATGCTTCATCAAATGAAGATGTTTTTAGCAGTACTAAAAAAAAAGAAAGAAAGAATTTGATATATTGCAGCATCAGGAGAGTATGAGAGCTTTACTTATTGAACATTGAATAAGTCAACATTGATGTGTAATTTTCAATGTGGATTTGTGAAGCCTAAGTGAAGTAATGAAAGTCTCACTATTAGTCAGCTCAGGCTTCCATAACAAAATACCTTGGCCTGGGTGACCTAAACAACAGGAATTTGTCTTGAGACATCCAAGATAAAGAAGCTGGTTAATGAGGTTTCCTGGTGAGGGCTCTTCCTGGCTGTAGCTGGCAGTCTTCTTGCTGTGTTGCAAGAAGAGAGAGAGAGCAAGCTCCTTGGGTCTCTTCTCATGAGGCCTACACCCTCATGACTTTATCTAAATATAATCACCCCCCAAAGGCCCCTTCTTCAAATAACATCATACTGGGAGCTAGTGCTTCAACATATGAATTGTAGAGAGACACAATTCAGTCCATAGCGGACCCTATGGTGGTCCTACAATTTGTGGCATTCTTATGACATCAATATTGTACTCAATAAAATAAACTCTCAAGTATTTTTGAATTGTCTTCTCCCTTCTCTCTTGACTCTCATTATGCCTTATAATTCTGGTTCTCATATTTTTATAACCACTCCTCTATCTCTTTAACTACCTCCTTTTTCTCTTCTTACCCATAGCTCAGACTGTGTCACAGTACTTCACATGAATAGCAGATGAGAAACTAAAACCAGGAAAGAAATATGAAGTTCAAAAAATCAAGTCAATGGTATAACAGAAACAAAAAAAGTTAATAGAAATGAAGGAGATGCAGATTCTTGTGGTCAGAATAAGAGCTATGATTCTCTTAACCTGAGAGTTTAGCAAGAGTTGAAAAAGTAAGGTAAGACAAGTAGTCAAAATACCAACAACATAGAAATGAAATGATAACAAGTAAATATACTTGAATAGATAATGAATCTAGATTGAAGAGCCAAAGAATTTTTCTGACTAGTTCTCAGCTCTGTTCTCCTTACCTTGTAGTCTCTTCTTGGTTGAGAGTATCCACTTTCATAGTTTCAATCCCTACCTCTAATCTTATGAACTTAATTGATAGTTACAGTCCTAATTGCTTACTTAAACCTATATTGTCTCTCTCTTTGCTTGGGTAGTCTATAATGACACATTTCAACTGTGTCATTATATTCAAAATACGTTTGAATCCAAATTCATCCTCTTTCTTTCTAAGTAAGCCTCTAAAACTTAATTCTCTATTTTCAGGTCAGTGGTACCACGATTCTCATTAGCAATCTGGAATTTCATTCCCTATAGTCAATCTGTAATAGATTTTTATCATTTTTTCTTACGAAATAATTTTTGTATCTGATTTGCCTTTTTTTTTATTTCCATGCCCATCAACCTCAGCAAGGCTTAATATCCTTACTTTATTAGACAAGTGGGGACAGTGAGACTTTCCTAGTAACAGAGAATATGGGCTACAGAATAGTAGAGATAAAAACTATACAAATTATTTAATGCAGTGAATGTACCTTATAAACAGGACTCTGACACAGATGTGACTCGACACATATACATCTGTTCTAGAAAAGCTTTATTTCAATTAAAAATCATTAGCCAGGTACTTAGGTTATTATATTCTCAGATGTGTTCTGGGTCATCTTGAAGATCAGTGTTTGACCAGGAGGAACACATAACATCAGTTCTACTTAAAATAACAGAATGGTAAGCCAATGAAGTGTATGTACTCTTTACCCAAATTAGTCTATAATTTAGACTTCTATAACATTTGATATGTTGAAATATTATTAAAAATTTAATCTTTAAAATGTATGTATTATTTTAAAATTAAAAAATCAAGAAATACAAATTATTTTTATAAATTATTATTTAATAAGATGTTTTAATAAAATAAAAATTATTAAGTATCTATCTCATTTTTAAGGAGGGCTGAAGGAAAGATTATTGTTAAGTGTATTCTTAAAATGTACAAATTACAAGAACAGAGGTAGTGAGGAAACTAAGATCATAGAAATTTCTGGTTGTTGGTTTAAGAACTTGGACTTTATTTCATTAGTAATAGAGAGATAATGAAGGTGTTTGAACTGAGAAAACAACAAAATTTTTATTTTTTTAATTTATTTTTTAAAAGAGATTAAAACAGATTTTTAAAAGATTAACTTGACTTGGATAGATTGAAACAGGAGAAATATTTGTAGGCAGGAAATCTATTTAGGAGGTTGTCAGCTTACACAGGATAGCGGTGACTGACTGTGTGAACAAAGATGGAAGCAGTGTGAATGAAAAGGGAGATAGAATCTTGAACAGTGTCACAAAGAAAAACAAAGTAAAAGATTTGATCAGTAACTATGGGGGGTGATGATTAAAGGATAAATAGGAAAGAAGGATGAGGCTGAGATATAGGAAAATGGTAGTAATGTTGAGACAATTTGGAACTTCAAAAAGGAAACGGGCTTGTAGAAAAGGAATGATGATAATAATTTTTAGCAATACCTCATCTGAAGTGAGAACAGTCCCCAGGCAGTTGGAAATGAAAGTGTGGGACTCAAAACATGGGTCAGTGTTCAACACATATTTACAGTTATGTGTATATATATACATATACATATATACATATATATGTATATGTATATATATACACACACATGTATATACACACATATATATAATGTGTGTGTATATATATATATGTATGTATATATATATATATCATGGTTAAAGAGATGTCAGTAAACACTGAATTGGGAAATGAAGGAATGGGGTCCAAGTTAGTCTTGGAGGATTCTTTCATACCAGTATTTTTTTATACAAATATTTTATACTAATATTTTTGTGGTCATCATTACTATTGGTTTTAATTTGATATTTTAAAATCACACACTTAAATGCATATTTTACTTTTTGAAAAGTACTAACATACATGGTGGAAAAGAAATAATCATGTTGAAATGTATAAAAATGTGTCTTTATTTTCTAGTGATGATTATTTGCTCACTTCGAGAGTGCTGAAATAATGATGTGCACTAAACTAAGAGCCAGGAGTCATCCTCATCCTCTGATTCTATCACTTAATGCGAACTTGATTATTTCTGGCCTTTAAAAACAGATGCCAGAAAAGAGCCTAACCTAAAGCCTCTCTCGTTGGCTCCTTCTTGAAAGTCTATATTTTCACATCTTCAGCTCTTGTTTTCAGGGAGCCGTTTCCTCTCTGGTTAGGACCACAGGTTCCCATCCCCCTCCTTTTTATTGTTTAGTTGGTTCCCTTACCTGACAGTGGCAGGTTATCTCTCCTAAAAGCCCCTTATCTCTTCTTCATTTGTTTTTTAAAGTAACCAAAATCCCCTTATCGTCTTTTATTTCTTTGTTTGTCGAAACTCTCATCATTTCCTTTGGATGCACTGAAGACTGAGGATCTTCGTTTGCTCAAAGGGCTGATTTAGCAGTACATACAGAAGGCATTGGTGTCCTCTGCTTCTATCATGTAAAGAGCATTGCTATATTGTCTTGTTCTCATCATCTATAAAAGACTATAATAGTGCTTATGAATCTCACTTCCTTACTGCTTAGAGAAATGTTATGGGAATGATAGACACAGAAGAGTAACTCCCTTATGAATCTCACTTCCTTACTGCTTAGAGAAATGGGAATGATAGAGTTATGGGAATGATAGACACAGAAGAATAACTCGTTAAGGAAAATACTATATAAACTTTCAGATATATGTATGTATGCATGCACATGTGTATTTACATGTAATATATTAATGTTTATGTAATATATGCATTATATATGTGTACTATATGTATACATGTAATATATGTACTATATATCCCATACATATTTTTAATGTAAAAACTTTGCTTTTAAACTCTTAAAAATAAGAAATACCTACCAAGCCATATGGGTAGAAATCACAGATTCTTACAAAATGTGCAGTCTAGTTAATAAAAACAATTTATATGAATAAGTAGTATGACTATAGAGCAGAGAGTAAATGCTACCTTACCAGATTATTTTCAGGTTCTGGCCAAAATCTCCCCAGAGGCCTCTGCATTTAATGAGGTACCCTTGTATTCTCCTAATTAAAGGGATTATATAATTTATCATTCACATTGGTACATAATTAACACTGAAAGGGGGCACTATCAGTAATTACTTCAGAGAAACAAGTATAAACTGGACTATCCCAGGGAAACTAACCTGTGGTCACTGTTGTAGGTTAAATTGTGTTCTATCTGCCCACTACCCCCAAGCTCATATGTTAAAGTCCTAACTCAATATCACAGAATGTGACCTTATTCAGGGATAGGATCTTCACAGGTCTTTAGGGTGGGCCCTAATCCAATATGATTAACATCCTTATATAAAGGGGAAATTTGGAGACAGACGTATACAAGAACACCGTGTGAACATGAAGACGACCTATAAGACAAGGAAAAAGAGCTAGAATGGTTTCTTCTTCACAGCCCTCAGAAGAAACTAACCCTGCCAATATCTTGATTTTGGATTTCTAGCCTGCAGAACTGTGAAACAATAAATTTATGTTGTTTAAGCCCCACCGTTTGTGGTACTTTATAACAGCAGCCTTAGCAACTAATACAGTCATTCTACTAACAAATCTCTTGGTGTTATCGCCATTAGTTTCATTAATTTTGATTACTTGCAACCAAAAGACCTTTAACTTTAAGACTTCAGAAAACCAGCATGAACAAGGAAAGAAGGCATTGTCCAGACCCCTTTGGACAGAAAACTCCAGGTAACAGGAGTGCTTTAGGTTGATCTAAGGAAGAAGGTTAACAGCTAGCAATAGTGTGAAGTTTTAACTCTTTCTTTGCTTTTTCAAGAATCTATCAAAGGTGGAGTTAGCAACAGCAAGAATGCCTTTGGGATTTAGGGTCATGATTGTGGTAGACTAGTATTCAGAATGCAGTTATTCCATTCTTCCCCTAACTCTTGGGATTTGCTTTAACCTCACGGTGAAACAAAAGAACTTCTCATTCTTTCACTTTGGCCTCAGACATATGGCTTTCTTTGGCCAATGGGATCTTGGCAGAAGGATGGAAAATGAGGTAGAAAATGTGTAAGAGCAACTGAACATGCCCTTTCGCACCTCAGCCTTCTAGCAAAATGAGATTCCCTTGGATAGTTCCTGTCACCCTGGACCATACAATTAATACACCTGGAGGAAACCTGAGCCTTCCCCACAGGAGACACCAAGATCAATTGGACCCACAGCTTACATCAGAGCCAGCCAAGCCCAATCCAAATCAGCCTGTGTGTAACCAGCCCACGTATAGGTAAGTGAGAATAAATGATTACTGTCTTAAGCCACCAAGTTTTGGAAGAGTTTGTTAAAAAGCATTATTATGGCAATTGCTAACTAATTTACAGGACTTCTCTTCATTGTAGATACTATTAATTGTACAACGTGGCAACCACCGTGCTAATCTTTATGTGGATATCAAGGGAGATCATATTCTTACCTTCAAAGAGCTTCTAATTTGGAAGAGAAGATAAAAGCACATTTTAAAATTGGCAAGTAATGCAAAGTAGTATTTATCTAAGTGCCCAGTAATATAGCATTAAAAGGTATAAAGAGCATTACCAACAACAGAGACAAAAATCTTAGTCCTAGCTTGGCCATGGATTATGCAATCTGTTGAGTCTTCTGTTCTTTCAAGTATAAAAGGAGTGTTTTGAACTGGGTTAGCCCTATGGTGACTTCCAGCTCAACAGTGCAAGATCTTTTGCTTACTCAGAGGACTCAGACAGGATTGACCTTATGGAAGAAGGAGAGAAGAATTATAGAGAAATACAATACACGGTGTTGGACTGAAAAATGGGTTGAATTTACATAAGATGGTATATAAAAATACAAAAATTATGTGAATAAAAGATCTGAGCATATATCCAGTAAGATTCATACTAAAGAGAAAGGAATTATATCAAGGAAAGTCCTGAATCATGTCCTACCTGCCCGATGCATATGACTGCCAGGTGAAACTCCTCGGCAGCTCTTTCTTTCTAAGCATGCTCTTATTTTATGAGATTTAAAAATTATTCAATATTAAAGACTGCCTTTTCCCCAGACTATTTTTATCTTCTTTGATTGTAAAGTACCTCTTTTGCTACACTTTTTAAATTACCCCAGCCCTCATGTTGTCCCTAAGAAAAGTTTGTAATTCATTTTTGCCTCAGCAGCAAATCCACACAGCACAATCAAGCTATGTTACTGCACCTGCAAAATTCAGTATGGGTTGCCACATAATCAACTTCATTCTATGAATCACTAGAATTGGTAAAGAGAACCATGATGAAATCACGAGTTATATGTATTAGAGCTCTTTGCTCACTCTGTGATGGCATAGCTTTAGAATTCTAGAGCATCGTTTTAAAAAAAGCTTGAATTCAATCACCTAGAAAAATGAGCACATGTTTCTTGTTGTACTTACTTGCTTTTGGAGATCAACTTAGGATAAAGGCTGCTTTCAAAAAGTTTCAAAGTGTCCTAGGATTTTCCTGGAAGTTGCATTTTCCCCAGCTGCAAACTCTCCTTGAGAGAGCAAAGATAGCTCACAGTAGCACTTGAAAACCACATTCTGCAGAGAAAGAGGTGTGAGTGGATGTGTATAAACACACCTCTATGTTCTTCTTTGAAATTATACTTGTAAAAGTTATTACACAGGAAATCCTCATGGATGACTAATACTTAAATTGAATAAATATCCCACACACCATAGGAATCCTAGAAGGAACAACAGAGGAAAACAACCAATTTACCTGTTCTACACTTCTGAGAAAGGCAACCAAAGACATTCATTAATCATTACCCACTGACCAGTGATGAATGATTATTTGTCTTATTAGTTAACATAATGAGAAAATAAAAACTACTATCAAGTTTCTTTTTATGTATAATGCTACACATTGAGCATTTGGCAAGAAGAGTGGGGAAGGCGCTCTGTTGTTTTACTGTATCACTATAATTAAAAACAGCTAAAATAGTAGGTCTGAATAACTGATATGAATTTCTGTATAGGTTAATTACTCTTCGGGTTAAGTATCTTAATTTTGCTATATTTTTGATAAATAAATAATTAGGTAGTACAATTATGATCTGTTTTTAATTTTGAGGGTATAAGTATTAGGGTTGATTATGAAGGAGACAAAATAAGAAACTAGAAATGAGAAAATTGAGAAATATGCAGACTTTAGAAGTCTGAACAGGATGTATTTGAAAATCCAGGTAGATATCTATAAACCAGTCGATCCCAGGTTCCAGAAACAAAGTTTACACAATAGATCAGAAATTACATTTGAAATCAACTACCACATAGAGATGTCAGCAATGAGAGGTAAAAACTATATCAGTGCTTCTCAAACTTGAATATGCATACATGTTACCTGGGAATCTTATTAAAATTGTAAGATTAAAATCAGATTCAATACTCCTGGGGTGGGATCTGAAATTCTGCATTTTTAACGAGTCTTCAGTTAATGCCAATACTGATGGTCTGTTTACCACACTTTGAGTACGAGGAATTTAGTCTACCCAGAAATAGGGGTATCAGAAAGTTAGAAAAACCATCTAAAGATTGAAAGATAAAAGCTCCAGTCACAATAGGCTAATGATGCTTTATGCCTCAGTCACAATGTTTTGTATACCAGCTTCTTGCCAACGCAGTAATCAATTCCGGGGCATGGAGACCCCAAGGTCCATAGATGAAAGTAGGTGAGATAGAAATAAGTAAAACAGACTGTAAGGGTAAACATAAGGCAAATGCCAATATTATTCAAGTGTGAAATCAAGCAATATATTTCATTGCCTCCCACATTCTGATTTTAATGGGCCCCCAGCAGTTCAGTATATCTTCACTACATGTTGTAGAAAAAGCTTTGGAACCTTCGCTGACTTTACTTACCTAAGAATAATTAAGGCTATCTCCACGTATGTGGCATTAGATAGGCAGTTTAACAGAATGCATAAGAGTCTAGTGATCTGGAAGTCAGACTACCAGAGTTTTTATTCTTACCTAACATTCATCAGTTATGTAACATAAATCAGTTACTTACCTTCACTGGGTCTCAGTTTCCTCACCTACAAAATGGGGGATAATAAGAATACCTACCTCACAGAAAGATTGTGATGACCAAATGAGAACACGTACAGGTCTCAGAAGAGTGCCTGGCACAGAGAAAACAATAAATGTGTGCTATTATATTAAGACCTTGATATAATTTTGATAACCTCTCTAAGTAAGTACCTCCCAGAAACTTTTGACCTGGCTCCAGCCTGGTTCTTCACACACACATGGACATAGCGATATAATATCAAAGACTTGATATACTTGGCACTTACTTTCTTTAAATGTCTTTAAAGCTATTTGGGGAGGAAATCTATTCCTGCTCTCCAGTCATTATCACTTTTCAACATTTCCAATCCTAATTATTACTTTTTTCCTCAATTATTAACATGTTTTCTGTAACTTTCTAGATGCTCTGTATTTGAAAATGAGTTAAGATTATTACTATTTTATCAAAATATAATTTAAGAAGAAAGATTTAGAGATATGCACTCCAGTACACCTAATTTGTAGACTCCTCCTACTATCCATTCATTTAGAGAATTACATGCCAAATCCAAATTCTAATGATTCTACATGTAATTCATCTTGAATTTGCCTCTCTCTGTTTTGGTGCCACATTTCTTCTGTACTCGATGGCCCTCATGTCATGACTTGCAGACAAATATAATTATATTCCCTCGTCTCTAATCATTTCCTACTTCAGGCTTTCCTACGGCCCACTACTTTATTAATCTTTCTAAAATCTTGCTTTTGTCAAGGTTCTGCTCTTCTTAAGAATCTTGTCTTCTACATTAAGCCTAAACTCTTTTGTCCACCATAACCTAACCTATCTATTTGACCTATCTGTATCTTACCCATCTTTCAAAGCAACACACTGTGCATCACCCCATTCACCTACCATGCTGTCCTTAGTTGTCATTATCCTTTGCTTTGTTTGCCACCTTTTTCATTTGACTCTAATGACCATAAAGCATTCCCAAAGATATGCATGAAGTGAGTTCCATAAATTTGACTGGCAGTTGAGTGGGGTACATGCATTAAGAGAAGAAAAACAGAAAGGGCTCTAAAATACACTTACCCATATCTTTTCCTCAAAATTATGATTTCACCTGAAGATTTACACAAAAGTGACATATACCAAAGTATGTCATAGTTTAGAACAAAGTTCTCCTATTGGAAATGAATCCTGTGACTGACATATTATACATTGTTTGACCACAGGTCAAGATATCTGAGCTAAACATGATCCCTACACCCTGCCTGAGATTGCATTACTAGGCTACACATGGCTACATAAAGCTGGCGAACTGTTATTTTAGAAGAGGTGCAAGGAAGAACATAATGACATGGGTCAACTGCTGCCAGGAATATAGCTTTTATGGCATGATATAGCTGTTTAATGGTTCATTGATAGTTTTTTAGGACACCTGAGGTGTTTAAAGCTTTAGCCACCCAGGGTGTATAAATGAACAGTAGTTAAACTATATAGCTTTAAATAGCTACTTTCAAAGTTTTTTTTTTTTAATATCAAAACTAAATTTAATAATTACAGTTTAACATTCAGGTACAGAGAAAAATTACAAAGATAAAAAAGTTGTAGCAAAAATTCTTCTGCTCTATCACTCGTATCAATAAAGAATCATGATATACAATTTATAGTCTTTTCCTCTTTTGAAATCAGTGACATTGTTTCCAACATTTGCTTTCTATTGAATTGCCATATAGGAAGCATAAGACTATTTGAAAGCAAATTGCTCCCATTATTACATTTTTAAAAGTTAGTAACCACAAACTTATTCCTCAGAAGAGATGATAGAAAGATGATAGATGATAGATAGATAGATAGATAATGCCTAACAAATTAGGCATTATTCATCTGCAATATCTAACATTTAATTGGAGTTGACACCATGGCTGTCTCTTACTAACAAAGACAACATTATATGCTATTAGACTCTATGTCTCTGTATTCAATCTCAGCCCATAATTAAAAAGGAGGGGTAAAGAAAGGGAGAGAGGACAAAGGGAAGAAAAAACAAAGGGAGAAAAAATAACATTTATTGATTATTCCTATGCATCAGGCACAATGTGCTGCAAGATTTTTCACATTTTTGTAACAATCTACTTCCAACATTTAAGCTTAAAGAGGTGTATTTGAATAACTCACAAATTTTAATTTCTATTGGAGCGTTCATGTTTCAAATTCAGCCAGCTTTGGTTAACTTAGTTTAAATATTAAAATCCTAGTTTAAAATGATATTGGGGTAGAGCCAGTGATATAGCCATTCCTACTTCTTAATAAAGTAGTGAAAAAACAAAATAATCAACAAAACTTCAGAACAGCATGAAAACAAGAAATTAAAATCAAGGCATTACCAGAACCTAGATTTCCACTAAGTTCAGACTGATGAAACTGGATCAAAATTTCAAACAATACCTGTGCACATTATACCATGAGAAAGAGAGAAACCTATTAATTGAAAAAAAAGCCAGCAGTCTCCTACCACAGCTACATACTCTATAGATCAAAAAGCGCCAGGTCTATATATTAACTAGGGAGTTGGGCTGCTGGGGCAGAGCAAGGGTGGTGGATGTGGGTGCCACCCTGCATCCTTGAGGGGTAGATCTACACTTAAATCTCCAGGTGAAGGAAGAGGCAGGAAAAGGCCTGGTCACAGTGCATAATTACAAAGATGGTTATTTATAAACAATATTGAGGGTGTCAGAAAGAGATGTTCCCTTCCTAACCCAACAAAACAACAAAATACACTGTTAACATTGGGGATTGGACTGGGAATAATTCATGAGAAAATATCATACAGCTGTAGGTCTAAAGAGGGCATTTAATAACACTCTGTTATATACTGAGAGATGTAGGGCAATTAATTACCCTATCTTTTGGCAAAAACTTAAAATAAGTTAATATAAATACATCATTTGGGCCTGTGGGGAGAAATAGTCTCACGGGAAAAAAAAAAAAGTAAGTATCACATTGAAGATTCAGAGAAATAACCTATAAAAATAGTTTACAAAAAAGAAAGCTTTGGTTTTTTTTTTTTTCTTGGTAGATTTTTAGAAAATATAACTCTCATAAAGCCAAATAAGAAAGCAACAGGAGAGAACAAACAAGATGAGAAGAAGGCATGATGGAATTTTAAAAGACAAAGGTGAAATAAGGAAGGATTTTTAGAAAGTGTAAAATACAGTATCAGAATTTAAATGTACAGAGGAGGTGGTATACGGCAAACTTGATGACATAAAAACCAAATCAATGGAATATAAGTCTTACGTGAGGTCAAAATATTCCAGGAAAGGAAACATAAGGAGTGAAGTCCTTGAGGTAAGGAGGGTAGAACCCAGTGCCTCTGGAATGTCATGAGCAGTGGGCGTGCTGGAACAATGAGGTCACTCACTCAGGACCTAATAGACTGTGAGGGGGCTGGTTTTATTGTGGAAGCAGAGGGAAGCTATGGAAGACTAAAGCAGGTGATGGATGTGATCCAATTCATATTTAAGATGACTTTGTCACTACAAGGAAAGCATTTTGGAGGGGAGCACAGGTGGAAAGAGACTCAGCCAGGACCCCATTGTAATCATCCAGGCAAGACTCAGCTCCACACAGTATGCTGTGCGAATCCCCAGCCCTCCTCGGGTGAATGCCAATTCCCACGTTCCCTGATGCTACATTTTCTTTCTGGGCAACACTTTTAGTTTTGTTGCCATGGGTGCTAGACCTATCATTAAGATTGCTACACTTCTAAACATATGTCTCTTCTTATGGCTCAGGTTCATGTTTTTGCCCCTGTCAATATTATCCTCCATAAAATAATACCCTGTTATTCCTCTGCTGTCACTCTTGGAGGCACCCGAAAAGTTGGTGAAAGAGTTCCTCTTGAAATTTTAGTTCCTTTGGCCCCATCCCATCAACAAATATTTGTTCAGGTACTTTCTGTTTACCAGGCACTGTGGGATAAGGCTATGAGCAACACAGGCTAGGTCCTTCCCATCCTTTAGGTTTTAGCTTATAATACCATCTTCCCAAAGAAGCATTTCCTTTCCTTATTACTCTGTTGGTAGATTACTTCATAATAATTATAATAATGCATAATTATTTTATACATCTCCATTGTTTTTACTCCCTCTTCCTTCATTCAACATAAGTTCCTTGTGGGTAGAGATCTATGCCTATCTTTTTCATTATAATGCAGCCTGACACATAGGGCTGCTTAAAGATTGCTTTTTAAATGGGTTCTGAGAAGATGAAGAAATGAATGAATGCCAATCTATACTCCTCCTCTTCTACTTTAAGTTAGTTAATATCAAGTAGATCTCAGAATATACATTACTTCCTATGGAGTATACATTTCCTTGAATCCTCTTGTTAATATCTTTCTGTATGCTCCCATGGCATCTTACATGTCATAGACTCATTTTACAGAATCCCCTCCAGAACTGTAATTCCAGATCTATTCCTATATTCTTTCTTTTCTGTCATTCAGTTTTCCTATGACATATGAAAAAATATATGTATCTAAAATTTAAAGAAACGTAGGAAATAAAGAGAAGGAATATGATGGTATTTATACACAGATCAGACAAATGGCAACAATTGATAATACTGGAGCCAGCTATTCAGTCATCAAATATTGATTAAGCACCTGTAGTATATAGTTGTATCTTGTGTCCATAGAATAAGTAGAGTGTTAACAATTGGTCAGCGTATTTTTAACTCACTGGCTCAAAGATGAAATGAAAGTGTTTCAAATGGTACATTTTTTATAATGTAAAATATTTCAAAACACAAAATTTTAAATTATTTTCATATCAATCCATTTATAAACATTATATATTTTAGAATGCCTTGAAGAATCCAGGGCCTTGCCCTCTAAGAGTTTGCCTTTTAAAAAATAAAATAGTACTTGATATCATCTACTCTATGTGGGTCTTGTATGGTCATTGAACTAAAAAGAAAAACTCCTCAATATTTGTGGTTAAAATTTCTGCCAAAATGCAACTTTTCTAAGAAGGCCCCCAACCACAAATCTACAGTTAAGGATTAATCTATTATTATTAACAGTCAAGAAATAATAAGGCTAAGTGTCCTTTTCAGTGGTAAATATTAGTGTTCCAGGCAAGAGATTACAGTGGAATTTAAAGCTCAAAAAATAGCACTAAAATTTAAAGTTAAGAGAGAATTTTCTTTGAGCTTTAAGGAATGGGCAGAGGATCAGAACTGGAGCTCTCTTAAAAAGGCATTTTTTTTTTTGAAGGAACATGCATCATCTCTAAGTGAGCAGAGTTTTTGCAGGCTAGGATTATTCTGTTACTTTAGGTTTACATTTAGGAATAGAAAAGTACCTTACTTTAGGAAAAGGGAAATATCTGATGGTAAGTAAATATTACATTAAAAAGTTAACATTAAAGTATATAATTCTAAAGAGTCTAATCTTGTCAAGAAGAATAAGATAACAATACGATAATATATATCTCAAAACTTTTTTTTTTGTCATTTTGTGGAGCCTGGAGATCTGGATCCAAATTAATTTTATCCAAGAAAGTCTATTTTCTGTTTCATTTCTTTATATTACGTGGGAATTTTTCATTCATTTATTCAGCAAATATTTAATGGATTACTTTTATGTGTCAGACAGCATAATGGTTGCCATTGATAGAAAAGAAGGGAAAATACAAAGATGCAAAGGCATGTTTCCAATCTTTGAGGATTTTATAAATCATTGGGCAAGACAGATACTTAACTCAAGTAGAAAGATCCTCTCATTGTTCTAAATAGGGCCAGAGAAGTCTCTACTGAGAGGTATAGTTTGATCTAAACTCTGAAGAAAGGATTACCAGGAATTCATTACAGGCAAGAAAGAAATTATCAATTGAGAATTATCTTTCAACAGAAAGGAAAATTACAGGACAATTCTTACTATTTTCTCTCGATGATGAAGAAACAATTTATGAGGGGATATTTGAGACTGTAAATATTTACCCACTTGTTTTGGCATATGTTATGATTTTGCTGGATCAGTAATGATCCTATGATGAAGATAACATGGTCATTTTCTAATTTCTTTATTTTTTCAGTATTTATTAGTATTCTACCAAAAGAAAAGTTTCCCTTCTCTTTTATTTATTTATTTGGTTGGTTGACTGATTTATTAACTATTTATTTATTTAAACAGTTGCACTAATAGATTATTATTTTATTCTATAAATATCTTGTTTCTATCATTATTTATTTTGATGCTCTAATTGTCTAAGATTTGGCCTATGTCCTTTTGATATGTCCTCATTACTTTTTGAGTACTTCCTTGTTATCTGGCATAAAAAGATGCCCCGGTCTTGGCTGGAAATTTCTTTAACTTGATAAAGAATAGCTTGCAAAAAAACTTAGATATCTATAAAAAAAAAAAAAAAACCCTACAGTTAACATACTTAGAGGTGAGAAACTTGAACCTTTCTCACTAGGACCAGAAACAAGGCAAGATGTTTCCTTTCATCATGCCTTTTCAGCATTGTACTGGAAGTACTAGCTAATGTAATGAGACCAAAAAAAAGAAAAAAAGAAAAAGAAAAAGAAAAAGAAACAAAAGCTATCCAGATTGAGAAGGTAGAAATAAAATTGTCTTTGTTTGCAGATGACATGATCATCTATGTAGACAATACAAATCAACCCCCCAAAACTTCCTAGAACTAATAAGAGTATAGCAAGGTTGCAAGATAGAAGGTTAATATACAAAAGTCAATTGCTTTCCTGTATACCAGCAATAAACAAGTGGAATTTGAAATAAAAAACATAATACTATATACATTAGCATCCCCCAAAATGAAACATTTAGGTATAAATCTAACAAAATATGTACATCTATAGGACAAAAACTGTAAAACTAATGAAAGAAATCAAAGAACTAAATAAATGGAGAGACTGTCCTTGTTCATGGATAGAAAGACTCAATATGTCAAGATGTCAGTTTTCCCAACTTGATTTATAGATTTGATGCAATCTCAATAAAACTTCATTAAGTTATTTTGTAGGTTTTGACAAACTGAGTCTAAAATTTATATGAAAAAGCAAAAGATCCAGACTAGCCAACATAGTACTTAAAGAGAAGAATAAAATTGGAGAACTGACAACACTTGACTGTAACACTTACCATAAATCTACAGCAATCAAGACGTTGTGGTATTGGTGAAAGAACAGACAAATAGATCATTGGAATAAAATAGAGATCCTAGAAATAGCTCACATAAATATAGTCAACTGATCTTTGACGAAGAATCAAAGACAGTCTTTTCAATAAATGATGCTGAAACAATAGGACATCACATGCAGAATAATAGTAATAATAACAATGTATCTTGACAGAGACTTTACATCCTTCACAAAAAGAACTCAAAATGATTCATATACCTAAATGTGAGGTGCAAAACTGTAAAACTCTTAGAAGATGACATAAGAGAAAACTTAGATTGCTTATGGTGATAACTTTTGAGTCACAGCACCAAAGGCATGATCCATGAAAGTTATAATTTAATAAACTGGAGTTCTTTATAATTCGTAAAAAAAAAATTGTCTCTTGCTAATATTTTCTCTCAGTCTGTGGCTTGTCTTCTCATTCTCCTGAGATTACCTAAGGCAGAGTAGAAGGTTTTAATTTTAATAAGACACAGTTGATAAAAGACTGTTATCCAAAATATACAAAGAACTCTTAATATTCAACAAGAAGAACGCAAACAACTTAATTAAAAAATAAGACAAACACCTTTACAGATACTTCACCAAAGAAGATATACAGATGGAAAATAAGCATATAAAAAAGATGCTCCACATCATTGTCATTAGGGATTCACAAATTAAAACAACAAAGAGATCCTACTACATACCTATTAGCATGGCCAAAATCAAACACAGTGACGACACCAAATGCTGGTGAGGATGTGGAGCTATGGGAATTCTCATTCATTTCTGGTAAGAATGCAAAATGATACAGCCAATTGGAAGATAGCTTGGCAGTTTCTTATAAAACTAAACATATTCTTACCATGCAATCCATCAGTCACACTTATTGGTATTTACCCAAAGGAGTTGAAAAACTTATGTTCACACAAAAACCTATACATGGGTATTTATAGCAGCTTTATTCATAATTACTAAAACTTTGAAGCAACCAATATGTTCTTCAGTAGGTGAATAAATAAACTGTGGTACATTTGGACAATATGATATTATTCAGTGCTAAAGAGTAATAAACTATCAAAAATAGAGAGGAAACTTAAATACATATTACTAAGTGAAAAAAAGCCAATCTGAAAAGGTAATATGCTGTATGATTCCAACTATATGACATTCTAGAAAAGGCAAAACTATGGAGACACTGAAAAGAGAAGTGGTTGCCAAAGGGTAGAGGGGAGGGAGGGTGAATAAGCAGGACACAGAGGATTATTTGGGTAGTGAAACTTCTCTGTACGATAGTATAATAGTGAATACATGTCATTACACATGTCTCCAAACCCATAGAATGTACACCACCAAGACTGAACCTTAACATAAACTATGGACTTTGAGTGATAATGATGTGTAACTTTAGCTTCATTAATTGTAACAGATGTACAACCGTGGTGGAGGATGTCATTCATGAGGGAGGCTTTGTGTGTATGAGGGCAAGGGGCATGTGAGAACTCTCTGTGCCTTTTGCTCAGTTTTGCTGTGAACTTAAAACTGCTCTAAAAATAGTTAATTAAAAAATACCTCCAATTGTTTTCCATTGCAACCAGAATAAAATTTAAACTTTTTACTACAAAAAAACCTTATTAAATGCCTACCACTTATATGCATAATAGCTTTGATTTTATTAATAAAAATAAAACTACCTTTCTAAAATACCATTTAAAACATATATGAAGCTATTCAATAATTATAATCATTGTTATCAATTGCATTTTACAGGTGGGGATATAGAGGCAGAGGTTATGTAATATAAAATCCCAAACAGCTTGGCAACAGCTGTGCTCAACTATACCATTTTTATATCTCTTTTCTGATCTAAAGGATTAGATTTGACTTAATTAAATATGACCCTGCAATATATTAGTTTTATTTAATATTTGATAGAGACATTTAATATTTAAATGTTGTAGGAAGAATTTAAATGGTTAGAAAATAATTTTAATTTAATGGCCCTGAGTTTAACAGAATATGAGAAAAAAAAATCAGCACCATTAACATATCATTGATGTTAAAAGAATTCTCTATTTATGGAAGCTAAAGTTAACTAAAAACTAATGTAATTGCTAAGAGTTGGAAGACTCTGATGTGGTTACTGACAGGTAATGGTTAACTTGTATGCCCTCCCTTAGAGAAAGAAACTGGCCTTCTGCAAGACTCCAGGGGAACTAATTCAGCCTGATGCTTAAAACAAGACAGAGCGTGTATGCTGCTTGGCCATTTGCCTTTGTAGCATGACCATTTCCATGACAAACCAGGGCATCATTTAGATGAGAAATGATTTAGTAAAAGCCACATAAAATGTGAAAACTATACCAACAGTTTCTAAAGTGATTCTATAGTTTTCAATAAACTGGATTCAAATGTTTTAGAAATTACTTGAATGATTTGATTAGCTGTTCTTCAACTTAAATCAGTGAGCAGCATTATATCTTAATTTATTTAGAGAACATAATAATACATTTAAAGTTTTTATCTATATATTAATTTATTTCATGTTAATTATTAAATATATTGAATATTACTCCTAGATCTAACTATAAAAGTAAAATAAATAAAATAAAATAAAATAAAATATATAACTCAAAAGGTTACACTTCACCTTTATTTTGTCCAGTTGCCATTTAAGAAACAATAACAATCACAATGAAATTAATGAAATACTTGAGGTGTCAGTATATACCACTTAATTCTTTTCCCCATAAAAGTTTCCCTTTAGGTGACATGATGTAACAGTTTTTTAATCTTATGTAATGCCAAGAACATGTATTCTAGAAACCCAAGGAGGATCCCAGATAAAACTTTAATAGCATGTAGAAGCCTTGGAAGTCATATATGCTCATAAGTAAATATATTACAGTATGTAAAAAAAAGTTATTGAATTTTAAAATGTATAGTGTGTATACCTTAAGCAAAGAAAAATTGTTAAGGTTCATGAAGAGGTTAAAGAAATGTTCCTCTTTACACTTTTATCTTCAACGTATTAGTTTATTTGGACCAAATCTATTTGCATTAAACCACTGGGTTTATAATAAATGACAATGTATTTGAATTGTATTAATATGTTTAGATTTTATACAGCTTTCATATCTTAATAGAAACTCATATTTTAAAAGTATTATTTTATATAGGTGATATGCAAATGGGATGAATAATTTGTGATTTTTTTCATTAATTGTAGGAGCCTGTGATCTATAGGCAAAAATATAGTAGCCATGGCTAGAAATCACTTTCT
Source organism: Pteropus alecto (assembly GCF_000325575.1). Classification (NCBI taxonomy): domain Eukaryota; kingdom Metazoa; phylum Chordata; class Mammalia; order Chiroptera; family Pteropodidae; genus Pteropus; species Pteropus alecto. Next base: position 24,130,883 of record NW_006439192.1, on the reverse strand, counting down.
GGCAAATGACTTGAACAAGATTTGAACTATTACGACTTATTCAACTTTAAGATTGATTAGTTATTTTCCACAGTTCTCTGTTACACACGCATACACACACACATGCGCACGCGCACACATACACACACACACACCCACACACATACACACACCCCACAAGTTAACCAAGTAAGGAAATCCATCCTAGCTCTTCTCTGAAAAGGCTCCCTTGACTTCATGGATTTAGACCATAAGCTTTACATGCATTATTTCATTTAATCTGCACATCTTTATTTGGCAGATACTATTATTCTGTTCATTTTACTGATTATTAATCTGGGGTTTAAAGAGGTTAAGGTACATTGGGAAGGAAAACTAACACAGAGAGTTCATTAAAGAGCTGGGGTTTTAAGGTTTAACTGTGTGACAATAAAGCCCTCATTCTGCACTGTACAACACTGCCTCCAAATCATGCATTTAAACTGCTTTAAGGTGTATAAAGAACTTTCACAGATTATTTTTATTTCATCTTCATAATCTCCTCTCAAAGCCGCACACATTTTGCATTGTGTGTAGAGCCCAGACTGTTGCCTTTATCTCAGCCCAATTTAAAAGAGATAACTTGTCAAATAAACACAATTTTCTTAACAGCTAAAATCATTGATATTTCTAAATAATAGTCATGGAGGGAAAACAGTTATACAGTAATATCTAACACACACTTGGGTATATCTGAAATATGCAAATAATTTTCTGGTTATTTTTTAGATTTAGCCTATTCATCTTCCTACCATGATGTATTCTAAAGGTAAAATGGGGGAATTTTTGTTCTATTTAGCTAATAAATTTTTATTCTTTTTCATAGTGATAATCATTTTCAAGGTGTAAGGTTTTTATAGACATATCAATGATGGAAAAAGTAAAAGTAAGAGAAGTATAGCAACATTTCAAGCTTTGCTTTTAACTGGATTTTTAAATATTCTTAGTTGGTCATTAATCAACAAATTTTACATAATGTTTTTTAAGTTTCATAACAAAAATGTTATGACAGAAATGGGGATGTTCCATTAGCTAAATTTATGAATCTAATTGCTGAAATATTTTCAAAGCTATTTGGGATCCTTTTATAGAGCACTAGGCACTTCCCTGTGGATTGCTTTGCTGAGACCAATGGTGATAATTTAATAAATTAATAGATTCTTGGTATAGTAAATATACCAAGGCAACATTTATCTTCTGGGTATTCCTGCTACACTGACATATAAAACCAATGAGCTTCTTTTACTTTATAGTTAATTGATTTTTCTTCTTTTACTTTATATTTAATTGATTTTTCTTCAGAGAGTAGTTTCTTCAGATGCACATTTAACTTGCACAAACAATATGCTTGGCAGAAAAATAATAAAGATGTAATTGAAAACTTTTCTATATTATACAATTATACTGTAAATATTCTTTATTATATATTATACTTTAATGTATACATAATTATTGTATAAGGCTATTTACACAAAATCAGATATTCTGTATATATGGAAGATTTAAGAAATTTTCAAGCATAATTTTGACTACATGTGATTTTTTGCATGCTCTAGCTTGACAAATTAGACCCTAGTAAGATGTGGCATCACTGTTTTTATTCACCTTCTTTTCATTAAGAAGATCAAATTCCAGTTTTGAAACATCAACACTTATTTCATATGAACAGCTTAGGTTTCTCCATAAACATTTAAATTAAATGATTTGCAAATATATACTCAATTTATACCAGCCACTAGGTCACTTCAGTATGGAAAAATCAAATGTCATGTATCCAAAAAGTTATATGTAATTTTACTCTCAGTTAAGAAAACTGAACAAATAACTATGCCTTTGGATCCTCCTCTTGCATTCTCTATTTTTCTCCCTTTTTTGTCCCTAGAATGTGATTGAAGCTACTGCAGATGTTTAACATCTTTAACCTCTAAGGGAACCTAAAAGCATTCTGTGCCCTACTGAACATCACATGGCACTGCGCTAAGGTGGGACAACTTGCATCTAGAGCACATCTGATTTCCAGCCTACAGCCTCTTACTCTTAAGCTTTAACTATCTCAGAAACTGCAAAGAAAACAATATAAAAGCACCTCATAGATTAACAGACCATTACTAGTCCTCGACACTTCAGCAGATGAATCCTGCTTGATCCCAGACTATAAAAACGCCTTCTGAAGGCATTTGAGCTCCTCTTTGATTCTCAGCCCAGGTCTTAATTTTCTCACAGTGCTGAAGCTCTGTATTTCATTAGAGATATCATCTTAAATCTTTGTGCGCCCCTACTTGTTTTAATGAGGTTTATCTTCTACAGATTCATCTGTACCTATTTTAAAGGTGAACTAATAAATATCAAAATATGTTTTTAATACCTATTGATAATAGAGACTGTATTGGGCTTGTTTGTTTGTTTTTTAGACAAGGCCCAATGGTTATAAGCCTGATTTTTTCTAATCCCAATCTGTTATAATCACTTCATATGGAGTCCTTAGTTTAAAAACACACCCATCAATGTTAGGTCCAGATTTTGTTTCACAGCTAAGTTATTCTTGTACTCTCTGTCTCAACTAAATTTATAGAATCCCAAATGATGATAATCAAAAGTCAAAAAATCTTTTTACTCCACACTACGTAAATAATATTGTCAACAGAATTGTGTTCTGTAGTTCCCTTATAAAGGCAAAATATGAAAACCTTAATCTTAGTAGAAGCCCAACCTTTAGTGTGCTGAATGTTGTTTATTCTGTATTCAAGCTGTTAGTGTGATCTGGAAATGGGGAGGTGTTGGGTCAAAGAGTACAAACTACCAGTTATGGGATGAATATGTTCTGTGGATCTAACGTGCAGCATGGTGTTTACAGTTAATAACACTGCATTATATTACATTGAAAGTTGCTAAGAGAGTAGATTTTAAACGTTCTCACCACAGAAAAGAAATGGAAATTATGTGTCATGATGGAGGTGTTAATTAGCACCATGGTGGGACTAATTATTTTGCGATGTATAAGTGCATCAAATCAATGCATCAGACACCTTAAACTTACACAGTGTTATATGTCATTTATACCTCAGTAAAGCTAGAAAAAAATAAGTTGCAAAGGATGGAAGAGGAATCTGAGATTTAAAAAGACTTAATAACTGTAACAATCACAATGTATTAAACTTATTTGGCTCTTGAGCCACATAAAGAAATTATAAATATAAAAAATATGGTCTGTTGGGTATATCTAGCCTACTCTAACAATGGTTAAATAGTAGCTGAACCCACTTTTGTTTTATATATATAACCTCATTAATAACCTATTTAATATGAAACAATATACTTTGGTTTAACATGTTGCCTTTACTTCAAGTATTCTGAATTGTGAAAAGAACGAATAATGGTTTTTTTCAAAAGAAGTATTGAAGAACAGTCTAAGAGAGAAAAAGAAATCTCCAAAATCTCAAAATTCAACTTCCAAAAACTTAGGAAAACATAATGTTTCTTAAGGTTTACTTGCCTGTGAAAAACAAATTATAGTTTTTAATCATATAAAAATATTACGGTTTCAAGTGGGGCAACATGCATCTGTGTACAATGGGAATAAGTGCTTACAAACACACTCACAATAGACTTAGCAATTACAGTAGTAGAATGCACTAGAGGCTTAGCACTGTACTGTTTTAATGATGTAATTACATGCATTAATATGAGTTTGAATATGAACTCTATAACAAAGACTAAAACCTGGCTAAATAGCTATAATAAGCTGGGTCAATGGAAGACAATTTTAAGATTAGAAGGAAATGCTTAACAGGGTGACCTGGATTAAGAAGTTACATGTCATTTGACGGCATCTACTGTTTTTGTAACATTTATGTTAATCATTTGGCCTATTATAAATATACTTGATAACCATACTATGAAAGATACAAAAACAAAATGGAAAAATAATTCAGGATATAAAGTCAACTTCAGTTAGGAGGAAACGCTTTTAATTAAAAGTAAGAACCAAATATTTATTGAGCCTCTGTTGTATACAAGACACAGTGATTGTCAATTTATATTTGTTAACTCATTAGAGTTCACCAAGACACCTTTGAATTAGGTTTATTTTCTCCATACTCTTCTGATGCACTAAAAAGTCAGGGTAAAAATACTTGGGAGAATGGTGGAAAAAAATTCACGAAATTCATAAGAAAGCACAACACCCAGTAATATTTACCAGTAGAATCTTACCACAGAGAATATAATGGCAACAGTTTCTCATCCAGCCAAATTCTGACCACATTTTTACACACACTTCTCATTGAGGTTGACTGGCTCCGGAGTTGAGGAGGCACAGGTAACATTTGAAACAGGAAGGGCCAGCCTTCCCGCCTCATTTATCTTTCTAATATTATCTCGTTTTCCAGTGGTAAGATTCAAGATACAGTAAAACTTTAATAAGTACACTAGAACCCTTAACTGCTCTTATTTTTCCTACAATTTTGGAAGACAGTGGCCAATCACACACAAAAAAAAGAATTTCATATTGCATTTAATTAAACAAGTGCATATAACTTTTATAACATATCCTGGGCTCTGTATATATTTAACCTCAAACCCTATAAATCCTTTACATTCAAATTTGTGCAGTAAAAATTGATCTAAAGAGTAAGGTTAGCATGTAATATGTATAGCCCCATTCTCAGAGCCAGAGAGGCATAAGTTCAAAACCTGGCTTTTCTGCTTGCTTGTTAAATTATTAGGCTTCATTGTATTTATCTGTGTAAAATGGGAATAATAATAATAGTATCTACTCCATAGGGCTGTTGTGATAAGTGAATGAAATTATCCATGTCAAGTCCATGTGAAGTGTAATATCACCAATTCAGTTTTACTATTTTAATTCTCTTAATTGTGTGTGTGTGTGTGTGTGTGTGTGTGTGTCTTAGAAATCTCTTGGTAATATATCAGACCAATGCAGATTTTGTTAATGAATGTACTCTAACCTGAAAATACAATTAATTCCAACACCATGTTATACAATTCTTTCTTTTTAACATTTTCTTTTTGTTTACTGACAGGCAAGTGCTGTGGTGGATGAGAAGCTGTTTGAGAATTAGATGGGTCTGGATTTGAATTCCAGCAGTCACTTATTAGCTGGGTGACTGCTATTACTTAAAATTACTTAAAATTTTCTCATTCTCGGTTTTCTCATACTCTGAATAATCCTTGGTATAAAGATTAAAGGAACTAATTGACACAGAGTAGGCCCAAAATAAATAGTAGCTCTTATCATTATTATAATGTATGTGATTACTAAATCTTTACATGAAAATTTTTATTAGAGTACTGTATTTAATTTTTATCACAAGCAAGATTTAACATTAAAAACATATGAAAGATATTTTTAAAACCTTCAATAAGATGTCTTCACCTTACTATTAATTTCTGTGACTTAAATGATAAATAAATTTAACTAATTGGAGGAACAAATGCTTTCGTAGTTTGCCTAATTATCAACATTTGTTGAGCCATGTAGCCTCTTCTCTTGGGTGACATAAAACAGAAATGTTAACTGATTAGAAAAAAGGAAGATGTGATACTAAGATAGTTAGAAAAATCAGTGTTGTCACAGATTGACACTACGGAGCCCTGGAAACCTTCCTAATACTTTTTCCATGAGATGCAAATGTAAGAATTATTTTTCCATTTGAGTCATGCTCAGACAAGAAGGTAATTCAAAGCATAACAGATGTACTTTTCTACCTGGATTGCAAAATCGCAATAACATATTTGGTATAAAGAATATAAAATTGTTGTTATATTGTTTTGATTATTTCTGGAGGAACCAAAAGCCTGCAGTGAACTCCAGCAATGACAGATTTTTAAATCAACAGCTGGTTAACATTATCAGAATGAATCATGGAACAAAAGTGACAGCTGGATTGGAGCCAGGTAGGCCAAGAGATACCAGAGATAATTTCTGTGTTTTAAAGGGAGATTTTTTTTCAGTGCCTCTGACCTGGTGCTACATACATCTTAATTTAAGGCGACAGATAGTGTGACAAAAAACAAAGTACAATTATAGTTTAAACCCAAAGGATCTAAACAAACAGATGTGTCTTAAAGGTGGTATATTTTCCAACCAGGCCAAAGCATTCGCTTTGCTCAAAAACTCTTAACTAAATGCTCGAAATATCTAGTGTTCTATTTAAAACTGTTTAATGTTTATTTTTTTTAATAAGGAATAAACTGTATCTGTTTTTATGGTCAAGTTAAAACAAGACTCCTATCTATAAGCTTGACAGGTAAAGCCACACCAATCTTTTCAGCTTTAAAACCAGTCAAAAAAAATCTGTTCTATGCTTCTTAGACTAGACAACAAAGTTATGAGAGGTTTTTTCCCTTCAGATTTAGTGTAAATGTCCCCACCTGACAAACACAAAAGCCGAACTATCAAACAGAATGATGATGCTGATGTTCAACACCTGCACCTTCAGAGGCGCCAACAAAGGGAGACAGAGCCTTCTCCTACCTCCACACCTGCTGGATGGGTGGACGCTTTTAACCTCTTTTGCTCTTGATGGGTCCCCACAAAACAGAGGTGGAAAAGCACACTCTTCAAAGGCTGACACTCAGAGAGCAGGCAAACAAAACTACTCTACATTACCAGATTTAAAAGCTTAATTATAGAATATATCTAGCAACATGCTTGGAAGGAAACTATTAATAGAAAAAAAAAAGATTCATAGTTGCTCCTAATGAAAATAGAGGAAGGGAAAGCCACTTTCTAAAAATACTGAAAGAAGATAAATTATTATTTAAAGCAAATTTAATGATATCTCATAGTATATATGGTAGCCAATTTTGATTTTATTACTAGAAAATTTATCAAGCATAAATACAGCATATACATATTTCTGAAAAAATATTTTTCAAAGACAAGTTTTCTCACAAATATCAGACATATAATTTATAAACTTTAGACATTTGCATACTTAATTAATTTGGTGCCATATTTATTCATTTTTATTATTTATTTTAAAAATAGTACACAATTGTCGTAATCTGCTTTTTCGAAAACTTGAGTTGATAAGTAGATGTGCATGAAGAAATAAATATAGCATCTGTTTGGGGAAATGTTTGATTAACCCAACTATTTATTTTAAAGTAAGAGAAAAATAAAAATTCTAATAATTGTGTAACGAAGTTTCACACTATAGCAAATCCAAAAGATTTCACTCTGTAGTACCACTTAAAATGACAGTATATATAAAAGATAAAAAATTGGGACTTCATATATGTTAAAGCAATTGGGACTTAATTGAATTTAAAAATATTGTTAAACACTGAGTTAAATGCCTATGTAATCGCTTATAGGTGTGATATAAAACTGAAAGCAACAAAAGAACAAGACAAATAAGCAAAAACTCAGACACAGACAACAGTTCTGTGGTTACTAGAGGGAAAGGGGAGAGAGGTAGATAAGGGTAAAGGGGGTCAAATATATGATGACAGAAGGAAATTTAACTTTAGGTTGTCAACATGCAATGCAATATACATATGACATACTATTGAATTGTACACTTGAAACCTACATAATTTTATTAACCAATGTCACTCCAATAAATTTAATTTAAAAACTAAGAATTTAAATTAAAAAACACTGATTTAATTAAGCAACAAGATCTTTTAAGCATCTTAATTTATAAAATAATTATTTTTAATTACCATATATATCTAAATGGTTTTTACAAAACAAGATTGTTGACAAACTTTAATAGTTAATGATTTGGGTGCACAGAAATAATTTCTTTCCACTGATTAAAAAAAAAAAAAAGTAGAGATACTCAAGTACACAGCCTTCATTTGTAACACTGCAATTTGTTTTAAGGCTTGCACAGGAAAACTCAGCGGTCGTGTGTGCATCCCGTGTTAGATGTGGGCAGGAACAGAATCCCATTGGAGTTTCTGGAAGATGAAAGAATGAACAACTTTCTTTCGTGCTCTTCTCATTAGACATAGATTCGTTAAGCTACCTCCTATCCAAACACTATTTCGAGCTCTACGATTCTTTCCAAAAGTTATGAGTGGGTCATTTTTTTATTCAAATAAAGTGATTTAGTCGCTTGTCGGATATCACCATTCAGGAGGGTAAGTCCACATACCAAAGTAGAGCATCATTAGAACAACCCATATTTCAATGGCCATCCTTCTAACCCACGCTTGAACTTTGGCAGTAGTTAAAATTCAATTGGATTGTCCACTACCTATAAATGAAGCTAAAAAGTGCTGACAGTGTGAGGATAAGGTTCGAGCAAGCTAATAGGTTTTAGTGTCTGAAACTTTTGATAATCTGGCTTTAAGTGTCATGGGTCTTTCAAGGTGGATTCCATCTGTCCTATAAAGTTATGTATTGAAACATAAGGCATCCCTTTGATCTCCTTTGTGAAAACTCTATGAAGTCAACAAAATGCCCCCATTGACTCAACAGCCAGATCATCAACCTGTTGACATGAAAGATTTTAACACTTGTAAGTGTTAGTAAACAGTAAGTGAGCTATGTGTTGAAAGCCTTGCAGTAAAAAGATTCAGGGATGGGCTGAGTCTTGCCACATGTACAGGCTGTCCTACAGATATTTTGTACCAAAATAAAACAGAAGAGCACACAGCTCAAGCCAGGATTAGACTTGATAATGCCCATTAATATAAATGTCCAAAGTTGTTCCCTAATAGAGTATTTATTTTTAAAAGTGTAATATGTTTTATTTCCAAAGCACTAAGTTAGCGGGTAAAAATATTTTTACAACATAGATGCATGCCACGGAAAAGAACACAAATAAGATGTGTGTGTGTGATTTGTTTATTTATATGTATTTATGTATGTATGTATGTATTTTTGTTTGTTTATAATACTATGTACTTGTGTGTATATGTATAGTGTATACTCAAGACAGGTACATAGAGGCAAGAGTGTGCAATGAAAATTACACTGACTTTTGCAGTCAGAAAGATCCAAGTCCAAATATTGGCTATTACTGCTGAGTGTGACCTTAAGCATTTTTGTTATCTCTAATAATAAGTAAGTACTAATACATACTTTGCTGATTTTTGGATTAATTGAAACCAGCTATATTAAGCACTTGGTAAATAGTAGCAATCAACAAATATTACTTCTCTTTTCTTTCCCCAGATCAGCATCATGCCAAGGCTTAAGTCCAAGTTTTTAATCTGATTTTAGAGTTTATTTAGTCTGCTGCTTCAGCATCAACATATGTCCTCAAGTCCTTGAGTCATTGAACACAGGCTCAGTAGGCTCTTTTTGAATGGCAAGGAAATGTGGTCTGTGTGAAGTCTGCTATTCCCTGTTGCCATGTCTCCTAACAAGGCAAAATCTTGTTCATCCTTCAACAGCCAGGTCAGATGTCACCTCCTCCATGAAGACTCCTACAATCCTGCTGGGCAGCAATAATTCAATTGTTTTTTTCTCTGTTGACCTTGATCTTGGCTCATGCTATAATCACAGTACTTATTAAATTGCATTATAATTAGTCCTTGTCCTGTCTGCTTCCTCTTAGAGAAATTGCGTTCCATGGGGTCGGGATTTGTGAATTAGTCTTCTTGATACCCCCAGCATGTAGCACTGAGCCTGGCAGAAAGCAAATACACAACAGAAAGGGACAGGGGAGCAGGAAAGGAAACCAGAAGTAATATTTGCCTACTTTTCTTACATTTTGTCTTTGATCATATATTCAGCAATGAGTAAGGTTTAAAAATAAACAGTATTCACTAACTGGAAAAATCATATCGTTTTCTAAGTCCTTCCCAATATTGGGAATATGATTCTACATTTTTCAGCATCTCATTCTTCAGATGCCTGAATGATGTGCTGATTTTCTAACACCATCCAGCCAAGCCAATGACAGATGGCTCTGAGATCCACACTGAATTTTTGCGTGTGACCCAACAAATGTTCTACCCAGTGACATATGTATACACATATTAGTAATGCTAGATGCTTCAAGCTTGCAAACAGAGCCCTAACTGAGGAAATGTGCATGTCATGTGAATTTATATAAACACATAAGCTTTTTATTTAAATCAAAATTAGTACTCACATATACCTGCCCATTTATATATTTATTTCCTTTTCTTATTTAGCCAGTCTTATTCGGCTTCATTTCCAGGAATTATTTTTTTTTCTAGGCATTTAGGCATTTCTACTTATACCCACTCTTTCACACACACACACATCTGTACTGGAATTTAAAGCCAGAAAGGAGAGGGTGCTATGCCACCATTCCACTGTCATCGGCATCCCTGTTTCTCTCTGAGGACACACACGCGCACACACACACACACACACGCACACACGCACACACACGCACACACACCTATGCACATACATGTACATGAGTGACACTTTCAATCATCTCTCACAGTAATTGCCACCAAAGTGAGCACCTAAAGCTCATATCTGATCATTTCACTACCATATCAAAAATTCTTCATCACCAAAGATGAAGATTAAATACACACTAGTTTTAACCAAACTATTGTCCACTCACCAAATATACCATGATCACTTATGTCTTTAGCCCTCTGCAAATACTTTCAAATTCTAAAATGCCACTTTCATGCTTCTTCTAATAAAAAATATTTTCTTTCCTCTTGATTTTAGGTCAATTTTCACTTCTCTGAAAAACTTTCTATGATTGCACTTTCTCCCCTTAACCACTGAAGATTTGGGTGCCCATCCATTCTGTTCCCAAGACACTCTGTGAAGATGTATAGACCATACCTCATAATACTGTATATAATTTTTACATGTACATGTGCTTCCAAAATTTGTATGCTACTTGAGAATAAGAAGTGAGTCTTGTTCATTAATTGTACATGCAGCACCTGGAACACTACATGTGTTTAACTATTTATTAATTGAGTAAATTACTATATAGATATTGTCCATAAAGGATTCAGAGTAACATTATATGTATATAGATAATGTTAAAATTACAAAGTTTAAGTAAAACACTAGAAACTGTAACTAAAACCTTGGGGATAGGGACTGAGGAAGTTAACAGATTAAAATTGGGTTAATCACATACAAAAAGATGCTTGAAATTATTTCAGGTTATTTCTTCAAGTAAGATCGAGTCAGTTGGAACATTTACATATCTCTTACTAACCAAGAACTCCTTGAGAGTTCCAGTTATTACAGGAGCAGACATGACATATTTCAATGGGGTACATTTTTATCATCATGGAAGTAGTCAAATTTCATAGCTCCAGGACAGCAGAAATAACACAGGAGCAAAAATCAAATGGTTGTTCCCAGTGAGTGTGGTCTCTGGGTCCCTGCTGGCTGTATCAGAAAAGCGCAGCCTCCTCTGACCCTCTGGAAAACCTAGAGCAGCAGCTTTCAGAGCAGTGGGTGTCCTGTGATGCACAGGAACAAGGGTTGGCACATAAACTATTCATCTCCTAGTTCTAAGTCTTATTTTCTAAGTCTGAATCCATGCCATGAAGCTGCATAAATCAGCCTCAGAACTAGAAGATAAACGATTCACTGGATTATTTTGTCACAAGTTGGATATAGCAGAGGTTTGTTATTTTTTCTCCCCAGGAAATGATCAGCTAGACCAGAAAGGAAGCAAGACTTTGGCTCTCTCTATGAAAAGAGAAAGAGTTGACAGACAATCCAGATAGCCAGAACATGAGCAAGAGAGCGGACCCTGGCTGCTTGGTTACTCTGGAGACTTTGCATCTTTAGGGAGTGATGGAAAAATAGTCAAAAGGAAAACAAAGCCAAAGATTTTTCATAGCATGAGATGCAGAGTATAGAGTCCAGCATGCACTTGCAGTATTGCTAGCTGAAGTATCCTAACTGGATTATCCTGGTGGCAGTGAAATTTTAGACTGTTCATTCTATTTTTCTTTTTTCATGAGTTTTCTAAGTTCTCATGTTTCTTAACTTTAAAATTTGTTATTGAGTGTCAGGGTCTACACTTAGACTAGAGGCTTCTTAAGTGTTTGTCATACTATGAGAGTTACAATCAAAATCTCAAATGATTTGGAGTTACAGTCAGAGTTTTTTCTTAGTAAATTCATTTGTAAATACTTGATAAAATTCTTTGGAAGAGAACAGATTTATTAAAGTGCATTTCAGTAGCCATTCCATTATAAGTTTTATATAGAATTTTAGCCAACATGTTTATTTTCCACTTTGTATCTGATGCCTTTCAAATTGTCAAGCACTTCAGGTTAGAGATATTTCGGTTAAACTAATTTAAGTATAAACAACTTAAGAATCTTAACATTAATATTGCAGATTAATAAAAATATAATAACATGGCCTTGTGGTCTATAAAATAGAGATGATTTTTAAGATCTCAATTCTAAAAATAAGGGAAAATTCAAGATGTATGTCCTATATATATGTATATATATACGGTTTAATTAAAAAAAAAACTAAAGAGAAGAAAGCCTTTTTTTAGCAATACGTGAAGAACAAGGTAGAGAAGCAACTTCTGGAAGAGGAAAATTATGTGAACTGTAGGCAGACTGTGGATTAGATAGCCAATGTACCGTGGATCATTTTTTAGATCTTGGGAAACCCTTATATACATACGGCATGCACAAAATGACAGATATTGGATCTACAGCAATAATTTTTATATGATTTCTTAAATTATGAGAGGTCATCATTTCCTTGTCTCAATATTTGTATGTAATCGGATTTGTGCTTTAACATCTCTTTTTATTACAAAGTCCTTAAAGCTTAACCATGTCTACGGGTCCTGTGTAGAGAACGCAATACTGTCCCTCACTTTCACTCTCCCAAGTCTCACAAATTTTCCCTTTAAGCGCTCCATTTTATGGTAAAGAAATTCTGCATGTTTCAGGTCAGTACGAGGTCAAACCAGGGGTTTATTTTGTAAACAGGAGCGTGACCCTTAAAATAATCTGTTTTATTTTTCTGTGCCAAATGTTATTTGAAGTAAAGATAATATATTCATAATTGATATAATCTTTTACTCTGCATCAGCTTTGTACATTGGGTACTTTCAGACTTCAAGAGAGGTGTTTGCATGCTTCTACTTTCATGCATTCAGGAATCTGGATCAAAATTTACTAGTTAACATTCTCTTCAAGCCTCTGAAGGTTAGGAAGTGCTCTTAAAGAAAAAGCAATAGCAACAGTGAAGGAAAGTGAATTTATGTAATTTATATTTACCTCATTAGATGGCAGCACAACCTTCAAAACCAAAGTCTAACATTTTGGTGAGGAATATGATATCGGTTAGAAATTCTAAAAGAGAATTAAATGTGTTGAAAATAAGTATTACATGAGCTTTATCATATCATGAATATATACAACTAAATTCAAAAATAATTTTTGAAAACAAATTTAACATCACACAAAATTATTCATGTTCATTCATTCAAAAAAAAAAGTGTATTGAGCACCTAGTAAGAGACAGGGACTCTTCTATGAACAAAAGGAAGATCTCTGCCTACCTGGAGCTATATTCCAAAGGAGGAAGGAAAACATTTGATGAAAATGGAAATGATACATTAGTAAATTATCCAGTATGTTAGAAAATTATGAACACTTATAAAAAAAAATAATGTGGAGTAGAATAAGGAGAGAATCAAGAGTGCTGGGGTAGGAGGTCAGAATGTAATATTAAATAGGGGCATCGGTGTAGGTCTCACTGAGAAAATGACATTGAGCAAAGATTAGAGATGAGGAAATGTCACATAGATAACTGGAAGACTGTTCCAAATAGAGAAAATAGCTGATACAAAAGACTAGGATAGTAATGAACTAGAATAAAAATTGGCAAATAAATAAGAAATTAGAGCAAAGAGATGAGCATGTAGGGAGAGAGAGCAGATAATATAAGGCCTTAGAAATTATTATTAGAATTTTGGCTTTCACTGAATAAAATGGGGACGTGTTGCAAAGTTTTGAATAGAGAAGTGACCCAATCTGAGTTAGAGCTTAAAAGCATTACTCTGGCTGCTGTACTAAGAATAGAGTAGCCAGAAAGTAGGGGCAAGTGTAAAAGCAGGGACACCAGTTAGGAGGCCATTGCACCACCCATGTGAAAAATGACTAAGAGCAAGACTATCGCAGAGGAGGAGGTGAGGACCAGTTAGATTTTAGATATAGTTTGAAGATAGGTCCAACAGGCTTCTAGACAGATTGGATGGAAAGTGTGAGACAGTGAAGGGAGTCAAAGGTGAATCCAAGATTTTAACCCTGAGTAATTAGAAGGATAGAGTTGTCATTTAAGGAGATGGCAAAGGCTGTGGGTAAATAGTTTGTGTGTGTGTTGGAGGAGGGGGGAGTCCTGAACATATTAAGTTTAATATTAGACATTAAAAAAAATGTCAGTACAGCAGTGGATATATTATTAGTCTAAAGTTCAGAGGGCTGAAGATATATGATTGGGAGTCACCAGCATATATGTGATATTTAAAGGCATAACACTGGATGAGATTATCAAGGGTGCTAGTGTAGAAAAGGAAAAGGATCAAGGCCGGAACACCCGAAATTAAAAAGGTGGGGTGGAGCTGCTATCAAAGGAGACTGAGGAGGAAGGATAAGTAAGGTTGGAGGAAACCCAAGAGGATATGGCATCTTGATGCCAGTGCAAGAAAGAAAATGTGCTGTTAACCAGTGGGAGAAGTAGGATTAACAGAAAGTTCGTTAGTTTGGTTTTTAAGATGAGGAAATAGCAGCGTGCCTGTGTGCTAGCTGGAATGATTCAGTAGAGAGAAAAAACAAAAAATGATGCAGGAAAAGAGTGGAGAACTGCTGAAGCAATGTCATTGAGCAGATGGGATCTAGTACGCAAGTGAAGGGATTGGCCTTTGACAGAAATGTGAAAAATTCAAAAGGCAGGAAAGCAAAGTGTGTGGGTGAAGATGCTAATAGGTGAAAAAAAGGTGTCTAAGAGAATATGGTAGCAAATGCATTAAGGAAGTATAGTGTAATTGCCTGGCTTGAGATTTGTGGTCATGATTCTAAAAGTAAGACAGTATGTTCAAGTATCTTTCTCCAGCCTCAGGTGCAGGTACAAAGTAGGCAGAGTTGGATTTTACTAAGATTGTGATTTGAGCAAGTGAGTACAAGTTCAACAAAGCAAGAGAGGGGCAGTGAAGCGATCATAATGATTGACCATGAAATTTAAGTCTCATAGGAAGAAGAGTCAGCACATAAAGAATGTGAAGGATATTATTAGTTCTTGGAATTCTGTTCCTCTCTGCTTGTTTACCTGTTATTTGTTCTAGAAATATTGTCATCCTCTTATTTAAAGAGTTCAGAACACAGGGGTTCTTTAAATGTTATCTTAACCCAAAACACTAACAGACCTCTGATTTTAATAACTTTTAATAATTGTCTATTTTAAAATGAATGCATAGCACATTAATTCATGATTGCTGACACTTTTATCTAGATGCAACCTGATTTTCATGTACATAAACTCTATTAAAGCTTTCAGGTGTGGTTCCTCTTATCCCCAGTTCCTTATAAAGTTTTCCTGTCAAACCATATTTTACCTTTCCTTATCACTTTTAGAGTAAAGCATTATTATTTTCTAGAATCTAATTAAATGTGTTTCTTCTTACACATAACATTACTATACACAAATTTGAATGAGTTGGATTATTGGATATAATTATTGTTTTCAAATTCAAAATCTCATTTACTTTACCAGATATAATTTGGTTTGTTGCTATTTCATGAATTTATATGGACGAATAAACTTGCATGTCTGTGTGTATACAAATATTATACCTTATATAAATGTCTATGCATAATAGAATAAAAAAATTAAAAATAGAAAATTATCTATGTCAGTCCACTATTGTGGAAAGAATTACAAAGAAATTGTATAATGGCAAAGAAAAAAACATTTTTTGGTTTAAATGTCTAAAAATCATTTTTAAAAAATATATTCAGTGAAACAAGCACCTCTTGGAGATGCATTCTAGCATCTCGCAACCCTTAAAAAGTCACTCAACTTTTTTTTCTTAGTCCACTAGGCACCCACTGTATTAGGCACAAGGAAAAACATACATACGGAATAAAACATTGCCCAGGCCCCAGGATTGCTGTTTAATGATGCAGACAAATACTTATATAGCTCATTTCAGAACAGAAAGATATGTGCCAAAATGAAGAATCAATAAAATGTTGGTCAATCAAGGAGCCAGGGAATGTTTCATAGACAAAATAGCATTTCATCAGAGACTTAAAAATTTAGTTTATTTGGCAAGAAAGAAAAATAATATTTTATAAGCAGTGATTTTAAAAACACAAAGAACTAAGAATTTTTAAAAGAAAATGCTTTACCAAGAAACCAAAACAATTTTTATACATCTGAGTCTTAGATGTGTGAAAGGCAGTGGAAATTAAAACAAAAACAAAAACAAAAACAAAAAACCTTGTTCAATGTACATTGAATGCACATTTACCTGGCTCCAACTGTATCCATGCAGTGTGTGGTGCTAGAGCTAAGGGAGAAATGATGGTGAAGATAATAGCTATTCAGTGTTTATTACTGTGAACAGGATAGCTCAATGGGTAATCTGAGTGACTGAAGTCCAGCTACCTGTGTTTGAATCTCACTTACACTATTTATTAACTGCTGTGCTTTTAGAGAAGTTGCTTACCCAACTTGAGCCTCGGTTCTCTGGTCTGGAAAAGAGTGTAATATAATTGTTAACTCACAAGATTATTGTACAGAATAATGAGATAATCCATGTAAAGTGCTTATCTCTGCACCTGCTACATATTATTATTGTTGTGTGCCATCGATGTTGTACTTGAATTACTTTATTTCATCTGAGCAACACTCCCGTGACATAGGTGTTACATCATTCCCATTTTACATATTAAAGAACTAAAGCTCAGAAAGAAAAAGTTACATGACCAGGATGATACAACCTATTAAATGATGAAATCGGGAAGAGAATTTTCAGTCTAGAGAAAGAAGCAGAGCGGTTAAGAGATGCTTATAATACAGTCCAATAAAGAACACAATATAGATAAGCACAGGTGGAAGAAGTAAAGTGAAAGCTCCTACGCAGAAAGGATGATTCCAGTAATGGAAGAGTCATGCTGGGACTAAGTCCTAAAGGATGAGCTTATTGAAGAATAGGGGGAAAGCATTCCCTCGCCGTAGAGTTATTTGGATTCAATGAATTGTCAGCAAATCTGCATCATCTGGATGCCATAAATAAATTTGTTTCTAGGAATGTCACTCTAGAAACAACCCAGAGAATAAATAAATTGCAAAGGTAAGATTGAAGATAAAAAAAAATGAATTACTGTATGTAAGAGATGTAAAGGTCCTATAATGAGACAAAAGAAACAGAAATCTAGAGGGAAAGCTAGAATCAAAGGTCATTTCTCTGGAGTAGTTGCCTCTCCTTCTGCCTACACAGAACACCAAATCCTCACCCTGTCTCCAATGTTCCTTCCAGTTGCCTCATTTCCTGAGCCCACAAAGATAAAAACCAAAGAATGGAGGATATCAAAACAAGAGTGGGGATGCGGATGAGTCAAGAGGTCTTGATCACAGAGTTTAATGCACTTTTTGCACATGACATTTGTGCCTACACTCTTGCAAGATTGCCCACAACACCTGGTTCATGGTGTCAAAAG
The DNA here is from genome assembly GCF_000325575.1 of Pteropus alecto. Lineage (NCBI taxonomy): Eukaryota > Metazoa > Chordata > Mammalia > Chiroptera > Pteropodidae > Pteropus > Pteropus alecto. The sequence continues at coordinate 24,113,222 of NW_006439192.1, read as the reverse complement.
TAATACTCTCTCTTCTGAGTATGGGATAATATTCATACTATGACCGTTAGGATATGCTAATGTCTACAGTCAGGCAAACTTTTCATAACAGCTCAGTATCTCGATAGTGTATTGAAAGAGTCTAGATGTTGAAAGAGGAAAAATTTAAATAGCATTTGCTCACATTTGTATCCTTTATCATTAGTGACTATTTTACATAGCAGCCTCATAGATGAATGATATTATAATGCTTGCAAACTTATATAATGATAAATATGACATCTCATATAGGCCAAAATGGTCTCCCTACTATTCAAAGGCCTACTTGAGTTTTAACAAAGTTTTTTCCACCTTGAGTTATATCTAAACCATATTTCCTGTTATCTTATGTATATTTTCTCTTTACTAGTGATCTACAGCTTTTCTGTTGAAATATACACCCAGAAAGGAGAATTTTGCTCCTTTTTTTTTTTTTTTTTTTTTGCCTTACATTAGTCCCCTTTTAGAAGTCTAAGAGGTTTTTTCTTAAGTATTTCCCCTGGTCCCCTGGGAAATACTTAAGGAAACACAAGGTAACTAATATTCGGTATATAAGTTAATATAAGATTGATCATGCCAAGAATTATTTGAAACTCACAAGAGAATAAGAATTTGCCTCTGAGGGGAATAAAGCTGTTTGTACTCAACTGACTTCTCCTCCTCACAATCTTCATGTTACTTTCAGGGAGTAAACCACCATTTTCAATTGCATTGTTGCAACAAGAGATGTTAAGTAACCAATTAATGTTGGTTAAATTGATGGCTGGTCAAATTTTTCAGTTACTATGTGTTACTTGATAATTTTAGGTTGTCCCACAGGATCTGGTAACCCAAAGAAGATTTGGATTTCCTTGACCCTCTGGGTCTGTGACAGGCTGAGTCTCTGAATTTATGAGTTTCTGGGGTTAGAACAATAGAGTTTCTTTAGAAGGTTAACACTCTTCCCTTTTTTATTACCTTCCCCTAACCTAGTTTCAATTTCTCATCTTTCAGTTTTGTTTTCTTCTCTCTGTGCTCTCTCAGGCTCCCTACAAGAAGTTTCCTCTGTGAGAGGTATGTGTTTGAACCAAGTGGAGGTGGTCTACCCACCAAGTTGTTAGTCTGACTTAGAGCTCTGTTAGAATGTTGTAATGGAAGACACCAGTCGAGACAGTTCTGTGCTTTGATGGTTTCCTAATTGACCAGGCAATAATTCAACCTGTAATCACCTGATTTCATCACTACCCAAAAGCATTCCTTGGAAGCAGTACTCAGGTGAATTTTTTTTAAAATCAGTATCTAAAATAGCCAGTTTGTGGAGTCTAGCAGAATGCACATAAAATGTTCCTGTTTTGAGTTTTAAGAGTTCTCAAAATAAATTTCTTTCTTTCCTGAGTTTCTGATAAGAAATACATAAAGGAGAACCTTATATATAAAATGATTCTACAAAAATTCTTGTGGTTTGAAGAACACTGAAATATTTGTCAGCCTAAATTAATTTTAGGTTTGAGAACCAGATGCAGGAAAAGTATCATTGATGAGTCTTTGAGAATGGAATAGCACATATAATGATAATATCAACTTAGATCTGTACCAAAAAATACAACTAAACAGCAGTCTACCATCTCTTCTAAGATTTATTTTAATGAAGAATCTTTAACTTTCTCTTTTCTTTTGAGATTTAACATTTAGCGGTTACAGTAATTATACTCTTTAAGGGAAAAATAGAATTAAATAAAAGGAAGGATAAGGGAACAGTATCATTGATCAGTTCTAACTAATCAATGTTGGTCTTTTGAAAGAGGAGTAATATGCCTGGCTAAAATTTGGGATCTTATTAATAAGGAAGAAAGAGAGAATAAACAAATAAACAACTCTGAGTCTCTTTTACAGTAAACAAACAAGTAAAAATATAATCATAATTCAATATGACGACAATTAAAATAATTAAAATTACTATATTAAAGGCTCACCATGCACCAGACTCTGGGGTGGATAATTTACAGAAATAAAATCATTTAATCCTCAAAACAACCCATGAGGTGATATACTAGTTTCCTATGGCTACTGTAAAGAAGTACCACAAAAACAATAGAAATTTATTGTTTTACATATGTAGAAGCTAGAAGTCCAAAACCAAGGCATCAGGAGTGCCACACTTCCTCTGAAACCTACAAGGGATAATCCTTTCTTGCCTCTTCTTAGCTTCTACTGTTGGCCACCAATCCTCAGTATTCCTTTAATTCCTCACCAAAGAAGATATCTGGATGGCGAATAATTATATAAAAAGATGCTCTATATATCATGAGGAAATCTCAAATTAAAATGAGATACCACTATACACCTATTAGAATGCCCGAAATCTGGAACACTGACTACACCAAATGCTGGTGAGGATGTGGAGCAACAGAAACTCTCATTTATTGCTAGTGGAAATGCAAAATAGTACAGCCACTTTGGATGGCAGTTTGGAGCTCTCTGAGAAAACTAAACATACTCTTATCATATGATCGAACAATCATGCTACTTGGTATTTACTCAAGAGTTGAAAACTCGGTTTCATGCAAAAAAAAAAAAAACCCTTTTTATGGTTGTTTATAGTAGCTTTATTTATAATTACTAAAACTTGGAAGCAACCAAGACGTCCTTCGGTAAGTGAATGAATACATAAACTGTGATGTACTCAGACAATGGAATGTGATTTGGCACTAAAAATAAATAGGTTATCAAGCCATGAAAAGACAAGGTGAAAACTTAAATGTATATTATTAAGTGAAAGAAAGCAATCTGAAAAGGCTACAAACTGTATGATTCCAACTATATGACTTTCTCAAATGTATGAGACAGTGGTTGCCAGAGGGGAGGGAGGAAGAATAGGCAGAGCATAGAGGATTTTTAGAGCCTTGAAACTATTCTGGATGATACTACAATGGTGGATACATGTCATTATACATTTGTCAAAATCCATAGAATGTACAACACCAAGAATAGATGCTAATGTAAACTATGGACCTTAGGTGATGATGGTGTTCAATGTAGGTTTACCAGCTGTAACAAATGCAACATGCTGGTCCTGGATGTCAATAGTGGCCGAGGTTGTACATATGTGGGAACAGGGGAGATATGGGAAATATGTATACTTTTTACTCAGTTTTGCTAAAACGTCTCTAAAATAGTTCCTTATTATTTTAAAAATATATGATACAAAAGGTTAAAGCACTGTTTATTTAATTCTTGTCAAAAATATTCTCCCACAATCATGGATAATAGCTCACAGCACTTGTATAGCTCTTTCCAGTTTAAAAAGTACATTTACATGCCTTCTTTAACTTAATCTTCACAATAAATTTTAAAAAGCAGATTTATTCTCATTTTGAAAACGAACAAACTAAAGCATAGAGAAGCATTTTTTTTTAATTTTGAGAAAATTTATCACTACTTGGAAATGAATGTTGTCAATACCAAGATTGAAGTTATTATTTGCAGATTTGTAAAGTATGTCAATTTGAGAGTCATTAATTCTAGACTTTGTACTTCTGAAGAAGAGTCCACCATAATTAACCCTTATTTTAAAGATGATTCTAAAGCATAAAGCTCAGACATCTAGAAAGTAATAAATAGCATCCAATAAATGTATAAATAGAAAATAATCTCACATAATATTTTTATCACATTTGATCCTCTCAAGTCATGAAAAAGATAGGAAGACTATTTCTATACCCCTTTCTACAATAGGAAAATTAAAGCTAAGCTTCTTTATCCAAGATTTACACCTAAGAAGTGGCAGAATCAGAACTCACTCACATTTTAGACAGAAGGTCTAAATTTCCACAAGCTGCTTTGAGTTCCAACTTAAAGAATGAGGAAAATATATGCACAGATTTCAAAGCTATTTTTATCACTCAAAGGATATTTAGCATTAGATGGTTAGAGTAGAAACAAAGCACAGAAGGTTTAGTGCCAAAGAATATAGGTTGTAAAGACAAATTTGTCATGTTACTTAATATTTCTGGGTCTCTGTTTACTCATTTGTAAAATGAGGTAACTTGAGGTAGTAGTATTATTAAATATTGTAAAAGCACACGCAGTTAACATTATGGCTAGCATGTAGTAAGCACTCACAAATGTTACCACTTATTATAGTAGGCACTCAAATATTTGTTGATTAAATTAGCAATAAAAATACAGGGGAAAAAGTCTATGAAAAATTGATTCTAAACAACTTTAAAAAGAAAAGGGGTGGGGGAGGTAGATGGGGGAAAAACTAAAACCATTTCTTCAATAAAAAAAGAAATGGGAGCAGAACTACAGATATTTTAAATCTTATAGATCACAGACAATTTTTAAAGCTTAGGCTCCCTCTGATTTTTCTCATGTGGATTAGTACCAGAATTCAAATGTCCATCTGTCTTTTTGCATAAAACAATGATCAGAATCTCCTTTTTTTTCTCTGTAAGTTAGTTCTACACTGTCTGGGATTTTCTTTTTTCTTTGTTCACTAGAAAAGCCTGAATTTAAACTTTGACTCTACTACTTATTATCTATATGTCCTTGGGCAAATTAATTAGCATAAATGAGAATAATAATATGCTTATCATAGGATGTTTTAGGATTAAATAAAATAATGTCTTTTAAATATCTGGCATAGACACTGGTACATTGAAACTTTAGTTTCCTCTTTCTCCCCTAATATTTGAGACCAGAGAACAGTCTCCCTTATACATGTTTTTTTCTCAAATTCATATGAATCACATGGAGTTTGTGAAAAAGATGAATTTCCAGGCAAAATTCCCTAAAGTTTGATGCAGTAAGTCTAATATAGGGCCAAGAAATTTTCATTTATATCAAGCCATTTAGGTGATTCTCATAAAGTATCATATTTTTAACTGTTAGCTTAAAATTTGATATACCACAAAAAATATAGTAAAAGAAACAACAAGCAAATTAACATGGTACATTAGAAAACATCTATTTAGAACAAAAAGTGGCAATGGTGATATAGAAGAATAAAAAAGACATAAGAAATATAGAAAATAGCAAAAAGGCAGGCATGAATATTATCTTATCAGTGATTACATTAAATCTAAATGAAATAAAACATTCCAATCAAAAGTTATATATCGGCAAAATGGATTTTTTTTAATAAACAAATATTTATTGAATACCTGGCAGAATGGATTATTTTAAGTGATCCAACTACATGCTGTCTATAAGAGACACATCTTAAATTTAAAAACACAAATGGGTTGAAAGTAAAAGGATGGAAAAAGGTATACCATTCAAACAATAATTAAAAGAGAGCTAGAGTAGCCATACTATCAGACACAATGCTTTTAAGACAATAATTATTGTTAGAAACCAAATAAGATATTTCATAAGGATAAAAAGAATCAATCTGTGAGAAAGACATAATAATTATAAACATATATGCACACACCTAATAACAGAGCCCAAAATACACGAAGCAAAAACTGACAAAGTCAGAAATAGACAATTCAACAATAATAGCTAGAGACTTAAACCAAACCCTAAACCCCATAATCCCTCCTTCCTGTATTCAACATAAAAAGACTGAAGAAACTAATTGTCTCAAGCCAGATCTGAATCAGCTATTCAAGCCATTTGCCTCAAGGTTGTCCCCATGTTTAAGTCCACAGTGTACCCTTTGTTGTTATGTGGTGAGTTGCATCATCTCATTTACATCATTACCAATCATACTTTTTAAAGGCTAAACTTTAAAGATTAAATATTTAAATAATACGCATTTAGAAACAAATACACTTTTAAAAAATTTTTAAGCAGCTTTCCACTCCCATCCAACAGCTATTTAGTGGCATCCATTGTCTCTTTGAGTTTTCTATTAACATTGTTCAGATTCAGGAACAGTTCTATGCTGTGGCGATATATAAAGTTCAGAAAATGATTGTGATTCACACACCGTATCTTCTCAAGCAGGTCACTGTTAGTTTCCAAATAACTTTCCTGGTGTCCCAACCACTTTCAACTTTCTATTTCTGTATGAAATTCTCAGCTATGAATTTCTATCTGAAAATTTATTCATCACTTCCAATGTTTTCTTTGAATTAAAAAAATCTTCAGGCTAATACAAATCCTTGATAGAAAGAAAAATTTGAGGACAGATTTAGTTGTTTATGTAAATCTCTTTATTAACAGGTCAGTATTATACATTGTACAACATACGTTGTATTTTTTTATAATTTACCTTATATTTCTACCAGTTTTTCTTTGTCATGATTCTCTTTCTGAATGTCTTTCTTGATTCTCTGACCTCAATTTCTCAGCCTCTTTTGCTAGTTGTTTCTGCTCCTTACTTCTTAAATATTAGTACTTTCCTACATTTCATCCTTGGCCCACTTTTCTTTTCTTCTCGCCTTTCATGACTAGGAAATCTAAGCCTCTCATGGAATCACAGACCCATAAGCCAGTGATTACTAAATCTCTATGCCTTTCCAAGAAACTTCTTCTATGTTCCAGTTTTTATTTCCACATTCCTACTATGTAGTCCATTTGCATGTCCCACAGGCATCAATTCAACATCTCCCCAAAATACTCAAATCTAATCCCCTTGGTCACTTCCCAACAAATCTTCCTGTTTTATTCATTGCTTCAATTAATGTACCACTATTTACTCTGCACATAAGTCATCTTTGATCTTTCCTCTTCTTATTTCCTACACCTCATTTTCCCCCAAATACCATCAACTTTGTCCCCCAAATTTCTCAAACCACTTGTGATAGATTAAAAATGAATACAAATTAATTTGTCACTCCTCTCACTATAACTGGATTTGGTTTTGAGATTTGATTTGGCCAATTCTACATTAGCAAATGTGACACGAATTAGGGGTTTCATAAACATTTGTACCTGGGAGATTGTCCTCTTGGAATTCTGCCCTGAAACCACCATGATGTAAAGAAGTCAGTCTTGCCTCAAAGATTGAGAGGCCACGTAGAGGAGAGATTCCTTAGCCCACTGTCAGCACCAACAGCCAGATATATGAGTTTGTCCTTCTTGAACCACACAGGATTTCTAGTCATAACCTATTTATAACTATAGGAATGCGCCCCAGCAAGACCAGCAATGGAACCATCTATGGAATCATCTAGCCAATCTCTATATTGATGAGAAATAATAAATCATTATTTGTTGCTGTCACTCAGTTTGAGGTGGCTTGCTAGGCAACAACAGTTAATAGAAAAACCCTCTTTTCCTCTCTGTGTTGGTGACCCTATCTGAAGCTCACTAAGTCTCTTCTGGATTTTCCATGTAGAAAGATAATTAATCTCCTTAATTCCTGTATTTCTTCTTCCAATTTATCCAAAACCATCATATTTATTATTTACATATAATCATATCATTCCTATATTTAGAAACTTTCAATAAGTCCATTGCTGTGAATAACAAACTCTTTAGTATCTTTAAACTTTAATGTCTTTCATACTCTATGCAACTTACTATTCCAGCCTCTTCTCACCATATCCACCTTCATGTACTCCTGTAAGATATTGTACGTGTTTATATTATAGCACTTATCACCTATTTATACAATACTTATATTTAAGCATTTGTTCCACCATCCACAGTAACCATAGGTGACCATAGTACCTGAAACACAATAGACATTAAATTGCCACTTGTTGTGTGAATGCTTTACCATGATCAGAAAACTTGGTTTTACTTTCTTTCATTTGAATTTCAATCTTGAAAACAAAACAGTTCTATATCTATTTTATTGACGAGGAAACAGGTTTTAAAAAGTTATGAGCTCTGCTCAGGTCTCAGAGTGCTAGAGCCTTAAATATAACTGCAGTTATCTGATTCCTAGCAGAGTACACTTTGCCCTAATTAACTACTGCACGTCTTCGGAAACACTATATATTTGCATATTCTCAAAAAGAAAATTAAAATATTCCGCCAAAATCAGGCTCTCTGTGAGTGCTGTACAATTTTATATATTTATTTGATTGTGTTATTAACATATAGTGAATTTCTTCCTTTTAATCGTATGAAATTGTAAGGTAAAAAATTTCTTAATTAAAGCTTCTTATTTTGGTCAGCTCTTAAATATCTCAATCCCCTCTGCCAATATCTTCAGGAAAAGCTTATCATTCCATAGAGTCTACCTGGTAAAAATCAACATATTTAATCTTTGTGTGTAATAGTTGGATGAATGCCAAGAGAATCAAAAAGGCAGGTCTCAGCAAGGGAGAAAATAGGCAAGTGTAGACGAGTGCAGGAGTAAAACACCCCTTCAGTACATGCAATAGAAAGTGTGTTCTATTGCGTAGCAAGTGAAAAGTTCTGATGGATTGAATAAGTCAATGACTGTGTTTCACACTTACCTGACTGTGACCTTGGACGCAATTTTAATTTCTCTGTCTTGGGTAACTTGTCTGAAAAATAAAAGTAATTATGCCTCACAAGATTGTTGAAGGCTTAGCAGAAATAGTATACATAGAGCACATTGCACAATGTTTGGCATGTAGAAAGAAAGCAATAAATTGTAATAATTATAATTATGTTTGATAATAGAAATGTTTTTAAGTTAAATAGAGTAATTGCTCATGATCAGTACTGGAGTATTGAAAGACCCTAAAACAGAAGCTGTTTTATTAAGAATGTGCCTGTCATTTGCACTGCCAACACCTCAGTCTAAGCTATTCCAACTGTCACCTAGACTAACACAATTGTCTTCTAACAATGTCTATCTTCTCACACTCTTAACAAAATGGCTTCAATTTTGGGGTCTTTCAACTCCAGTACTGATCATGAGCAACTTGTTAGAATGTTAGTGTTAGCATAAGTTAAGACTTAAAGGATGATATTGGCCAGAATGTGTAAAATGTTCATGGCTAACCCGATCATGTGGCAAGGTGTATGAGACCACCATGGTTGATTTGGAAAATTTCAATTCACTCCCTTAAGGAACTTGACCACTCAGATATCATTGAAAAAACTGAGATTCTATTAGCGCTGAGGAAATAGCTATGAGATAGCCAACCAATGTTGTCCACCACAGTTGTCTCTACATCTTTTCTCCACTTCAGCATCTTCCTTTTATTCTTCAGTCAACTCTAATCCAATATCTGTCCCTCTTGTTCTTGAAGTCTCCTCCTAAATTGACCATTGACTTCCATGTTCCCTATTTGACCCCTCAGTAACACATAACACAGTTGATTGCTCCCTCCTGGAAATGCTCTTTTCTTGGTTTATATGATACAAAACTTTACTAATTTTCTTATCTAACATCTCCTTCCCTCTCTGCAGATGATCCTTTATTTTCCACTTGACCTGATGTGACTCAGAACTTTTATTTTGTTCTCACTACCCACCTATATGCCAATAACTCCTTGAATTATATCACTAACCCACACTACTAGACCTACATTTTGAATTGCTTACTTGACCCATTCACTTGATCATCTCACTGCATCACAAAATTAACATTTCCAGAACTAAAGTCTTGATTTTCTTCCAAGATAATTTCTCCTCTAGACTCACATTATTTCAGTAGACGATACCATCATCTTCCACTCATCCCCTAAAGATCATTTTGATATATTTCTCTCATCCCCACATTTAATATATTAGTAAGACTGATTCTACTCTCGGATTACCTTGAAATTATCCATTACTCTCCATTTGCATTGCCAACACCCCAGTTCAAGCTATTTCAACTCTCACCTAGACTAATCCTATTGTTTTCTAACAATGTCTACCTTCTCACACTCTTACCTCAATCCAAAGCAATGTCCATATCTCAACCAATGTGATCTTTTAAAGATACAGATAAAACAGTGTCACTCTTCTGCTTAAAATCCTTCTGTGACTTCCCACTGCATCAAAATAAGACTCAGCTTAGTGTGGCCCACAAAGCCCTGCCATGTGGATGAGCATGTAGTCCATCCATGTCGGCCTCTTCAATCTCATCTCTTGTTCTACTTGTCCTCACTAGCTGTACTCTGGTCATCTTAGCCTTTTAGTTTTTTGAACATATCGTGGTCTTTCCCAACTGCAAGGCCTTTTTCATGCTCTTCCCTAGATTGCTTGTATTGCTATCTATACACATCCTTCTTCCCACACACAAACTACACATATTCCCTGTCTGTCTAAATCCTAGTCATCTTTCAAAAAGGCTTTTTATGATTATGTCAACTAAAGGAAATGTATCTATGTTTTCTTATAGTACCTTATTCTTTTTCTTTACAGCACGTATCACAATCTGTAATTTTAAAATCTATTTTAATTTTAAAACAAAGTACAAATATGCAATTATTAAAATTTGTTTCACACTTTTGCTGTCTGGTAGAATTTAGGTGTAATTTGGAGTATTTGTTAATTTCCTTACATGTATATATTTTTTACTAGCTACTTGGAACCCATCTCTCATTGTAGGGACTACTATATGGAAATACAAATACACACACACACACACACACACACAAGTATGCAGAAATTTCTTTATATCTCAGGAAACTAACGACATTCTAAAATGTATGCACATAACTATGAGATTCTAACTGCCATTTTAATCCGACAAAATTCAGTCCTTGCTAAAAGTTATTTCATTCTTGCACGATATTAGACCCCCCCCAAAAAGAAATATAACTTCATTGACATCCAGTGTCAAGTTTCTCAATAATGAATAAAAATATCTGATCCAATGAAATTTAGTTTATCTCAATAAGTTTTTACCAATAAAATACCTGTATGTTTTTCATGGATCTCTGACTTGTCCTAGATTTTAATTTATTAGAATGCATCAATTGCTCTATGTCATTTATTTTAAGGGAAATATCAGTAACATTTTGTCTTTAACATCTCAAATAGGAAATCCCCATTAGTGTAATAAATAATGTATTTGTCAGAGAATTGGCAAGCCATCTTAATCAGAAAACTTCCTGGCTGACAATCACACAAAACTGAGACCACAAGCATATCTTAAATGTTTCAGCACTTGGATTTTCCTAAATACTTCTTTTAAGTTCTTTCTGAACAACTTGCACAAAGATCAAAACATACTAATTTCATCATTACTGTCCAAAATCATAAAAGAGACTTATAAAAGTATATGGATACATTTACTAACTTATAAACAACAAAATGCTTCATGTCTTTATTGAAAAAAGTCAATAAGATAAAAGATTTCCCTCATTTATAAAATGGAGAGATTGAACTAGGTGATAGCTAAGATAACTTTAAATTCTAAAAATTCTAATTTTTATACTCTTAGACTAAATAAGTAGTACATATTTTCCTCTTCTCATAAATAAAGGTAATAATATCTATGTTTCACCATTTCTATTTTTTTACCTTATATTTATTTATGTGTAGTGTATTGAAATCGTATACTGGAGATCTGGGCTCAGTCTTGTCTCTCTGACAAGTAGAAATACAAAAGAATAATTCATTACCACTTCTTAACTTTAATAAACAGCCAATTTGGAGGACTTTCTGCCATCCTTCACTCTTTCTTTCTGTATCCCCCTCTTTTATTAAACTCTCTCACACACACACCTGAACACACACACAACACCACCATCATCATTAGGATGTCCATTATAGATATAACCATTTTTAATCTATTGAGAGCAATAGAGAACTGTTGCTCAGGAACCACAGAGTAGAAAAAACCTTTCCTAAAATCCATTTCAGGTGCCTTCTCTGACAGCACAGGCAGAGCTGCCACACTGTGAAGGCATTTTGCTCAGATCCTTGCTCACAGCCCTTGGAAATGGTGCTAAAAAAGTAATAGAGTTAAAGTAAAATCAAATCAAATCAAAGATACCCTTAAGCAAGCAACAGATTCCAGGACTGCCTGTCAGATCCGTGCTGCACCCTACCACTTGAGCCCTTTTGTATTAGAGATATCAGTGATGGGAAAAGACATTGTATGGAATTTATGGAAAGTCCCAGTGGGGAAAATCACAGTATAGGCCCTGGGATACTGGAGCAAGGTCATACAATTTATAATAGAGAATATATGTCTTTTGAAAGGCAACTCAGCATGACTCTGAGCCATCGTACAAACTGAAAATCTGACTATGGAATACCAAGTGACCATGTGGCTAAAATTTCTCATCATGAGCCTGACTCACCAACTCAGCTCAGACTCTTGTCATTTACCATTGTTGTACTGACACCTCTTCCTCAGCTTACTCCTGGCCCAGAGGGGCATCTCTGAGGAATTACTGATAAAGGATGAAAATGCCCAAGCTTGATTTACAGATGGGTCAGCTCAACATGTGGCTGCAAGCCACTACAGCTTAAATCAGAGAAAATCCTCCTAATAGACAGAGTTTGGGACAGTGCATCTGGTCTCTACTTTGTGTGATACAGAAGTGGCCTGAGATTAGAACATATAAGGACTTATGAATAGTCTGGCTAGTCGATCAAAATCCTAGAAGAAAAAAGGTTGAAAGATGAAAGACAAAGATGTCTGGCAGATAGAAATATGGATAGATGACAGATAGATATAGATAGATGATGAAAGATAGATAGATAATAGATGATAGATGATAGATAGATAGATGATAGATAGATAGATAGATAGATAGATAGATAGGAGTGAATATAAAGTGCGAAGATCTTTGTATTAAAAATTAACACCAATCCAAGGGCCCCCACTGTGGAAGAGGCACTAATCAACCAAGTAGATAGACTGGCTCAGCCAATTGATGACAGCCAGCTGTCATTGGCCAGTCCAATGCTGGAACAGTGGCCATATTAAAAAGCAACAATGATGACAAAGATAAAGGTTAGGCATCAGCCCAGCAGTATGGGCTCCCATTTTCCATAATGAATCTAGCCACTGCTTTCTCTAAATATCTTACCTGCCAGCAACAAAGACCAGTACTGAGCCCATGATATGGCACACTTCCTCAAGGAGACTATCCGTCTACTTGATGGCACGTCGTTTATCCTGGGACCTTTCTACCCAGAAAAGTCCTGTGATTTATTCAGATAGGAATAGACATTCTGGGTATGAATTGCCTTTCCTGCCCTAGTTCTTAGCCATCATCACTATTCCAAGAGTTTGTTCTACCTGCATAGTATCCCAATACAACAGAGTAGGCATAAGAGTAAGTTCATGACAAAGGGATACAGCAATCATATCACATTCATGAAAATGTGAATCTGAGCAATGACGGTTAGACAGTTATGGACATGGAGATTTATTGTCTACATATCTCTACAAGAAAAAATTTATTTCCCTAAATGTCCAGGTACTGCCAGCCCCTTCAGAAATTGCCTCTGCTGCAGAGAACCCTACTTCCTATGGAGGCCCACATCCAGCAACTTATCTGAGCATGAGTAAAAAGTTACAGCCAACTCATCTCAGTGAATTAGGATCATTTTAGCACCAGAGTTCAATCAAGATGACCAAGTCTTATATCACATCTGCATGACACCTCAGATTCTTCTGCTCAATCTTATTTCCTTGCCTTTTCTTCCATAGTTGTTGATCCCAAGGGCATTGCCTAATAAACATCTGTCATCTAAGCTCCATTTATATGCAGTTCCTAGAGCAGTCAAATTCATAAAAAAAGAAAGTAGAATAGTAGTTGCCAGGGGCTGGGAGGAAAGAGGAATGGGGAGTTAGTGTTTGATGGGTCGGAGTTTCAGTTGGAAAAGATGAAAAAGTTCTGGAGAGAAAAGATGGTGATGGTTGTACCACAACATAAATGTACTTAATTTTTAAATGTTTTTAAAAGGTAAATTTTATGTTACGTATATTTTACCATAATAATAATAATAAAAGAGAGGTAGCGAATACAATATATGAGGAGAAAAATTGCAAACTTCTTTGGAATTAAGCTTTGTTTGTCTGGGTGGGGAAAGCATGGAAAACAAGATGAGCAAATTCGCAAGGAGTGATGGAACAACCCAGGCCACAGAAAACTGATGAGCAAGGGATCCAGGAAGTTAGAAAGAAGAACTTATAATAGCTATTATCCTGACCAATAGGATAGGTGAACCCAACAACCCAGATGATTTTTTCATGCTGAAATGCAAACAAATGGGCATCTTAGGTCTCTCCTAAAAGGTTATGTTTCTACCTCTGAAAAGATTTCCAAGGAAAGATTTGGGTTTAGATTGGGCCTGCTGTCTGCACAACTGTTTCCCTGTGGGCTAAGACAAAGGGTCATTAGATTTTGGGATAATATTCCCCAGTTTATAAGAAGAACATAGCAAGTTGCTAAGATTCAGAGGAGATCAATAGGACACAAGAATCAGCTGAATTTGCAGGCCCTGTAGCCATAGCAACAACCTTGGCAAACCCTCCACACAGATAGCAACAAGCCACTTCAAAATCACTGGGAGCCAAGCCAAGAGAGGGAACACTGAGACAAGGACTTCATAAATCTTAAGGATAAACTCCCTGCGCATGAAAAACAAAGAACTTCCAAAGCATTTCCTTTGATTTCTTCTGATCTCTCTTAATTTAAGAAGCCTGGCCCTAAAGTCTAGAGATCAGGCCCAGTCTTTCAAAGGAAAGGACAAATTGCCCCAAAGTCCTTAATATACAGGTCCATTAAAACATTAGATCTGCCTGGAGAGACTCTAAACCATGTGACCTGTTTTAAACAAAGGATAATATTCAAGAATCTCAGGGGCTTTTAGATACAGGATCAAAAATAACAGTAATTCTGGGAAACTTGAATATAAGGAGAGACTATTGAAGAATATGGAGGAGGAAGTAGCTGAGATTGCTGTGTTGTGATAACCACTGGACACAGAGGACCAAAGAAGCTTTCCTGTGATAGCATCTCCTTTCCCTGAGTTTGTGATTGCAAAGGATTTATTGCAATTCTAGGGATGGAAAGGGCCTTCAAAAAGTTAAAGAGTAGAACCCCAACAACTGGGCATGCCGAAGGAGAGCCTCTAGAACAACCAAAATTATTAATATAAAATTGTACCAAGGTGCAGTAGGAGTCTACCATATTACATAATGGAGGTGTTGAAGAAACTGACAATAACCCCATATGCCACTTCCCCCTGTAACTCCTTGGTTTGAGAAGAACATTAAATCAATCTTTTATTAATCTGTAGTCACTAATGTAGTAAATACATTCTTTTAGATCCATGTTAATATTGATCACCAATGTGGTTTTTCTTCATTTGGTCAGAATTGCACCTTTATTGCCCTACTATAGGTTTAAATTTGCTAGCACTAATAGAAGTAGGAATTATTTTATTCTGAAGACTATTAAACCATTTTTACTATTATTTTCTACATTTATAAAATCAAGAGGTTTTGAGCTGAAACATCACATACACATTCTCATGTAGCTTTATTAAAGTTATATGTTGAACTCCCTACCCTCTCCCCACACATCATCATTAATTTATTTATGAGAGGATGAACAAATAGGAATAATACCAGACAGCATTAAAGCAATATGAAGTGTGGTCCAAGGTCTGGCAGCATCAAGCATCATCTGGGACATTGTTAGACATGCAAAAATTTCATTTCCCTCACTACCCTCTGTTCTATAGTTTAACAGATCCATCCTTTGACAAATTCTCCCAGGTAATTTTGTGGGTACTTTAAAATTTGAGAAACACTGCTCTAGACTAGACCTATACATTAGGAACTCTGGAGCTGGAGCTAGCAATTCGTGTTTTACTACACCGTGTAGGCTGGGAACTGGTGGGAGCTGCTACCATTATCGTTTCCACATCCCCAATGATGATTGCTACATCTAAGATGGTGACATTGACAACTACTGGCAGAGGCAAATAAACCTCTGAAAGGTATTTAAGAACCTACAGGACTTGTATCTGTGTAGCATTCTAAACTCATCTATGTTACTCTCCCAATTGATTACTAAGCTGCAGCCACAAAGCTCTTTCTCACCTTAGGGACTCCAAACTCAGTTTCCTCTTTTTGAAAGGCTCTTTTTCTCCTCTTAGCTTGACTGGATCTTTCTTACTTATCCTTTAGGGCCCATCAGAAATGTCACCTCTTTAGTGAAGCCTTCTCTGACACATCCTATCAAAATTTGTTCTTTTTTTCTTGTCTGAACCTTGTTTTCCTCATAGAACACATCACAATTCACAATTATGGTATTTGTTAGTTAATCTGTTTGCTATCCGTTCCCCCTACTATACATTAAGCTCCATAATGCAGGGCCCACTTCTGTCTTGATCATCACATTGTCCTTAATGCCTAACAGTATCTTCTGTATACTAGGCTTTAATTAACATTTATTGAATAAGTAACTAAATAGGAGATATAATGGAAAAGATGCCAAACTCAGATAGGTATTACCATTATTAGTGGTAGTGGCACAAAAGACTAATTCTTTCTGTGATCATAGTGGGCACAGGAAATGGCCTTTGCATACTGAATCAAGAAAATAAGTAAGCATAAGTTGCCTATAACATTTGATAATTTTCAAAATTAGAAGTATCTAAGTACCAAAGGTTTTCTCTAGGGAACTTAAAATTTTGTCATTTTAAAATTATGTTACGTAAGAAGAATGAATAACTTCTACCCAAAAAGAAATGAAACCAACGCATAAAATAAAAATGTTTAATTCCCTTTTGAATGTGTGCTGAATTCAATACAAATTGATAAAGCATTTTTCTAGGCCAACGGAACCAATGTTATATTTAGAAGGCAATTGACTGCAAAAAAAAATTATCTATTCTATACTTTATTTTTAAAAAGAAATTCAAGATCTTATTCTATGTTTAACGTGTTGCAATAATGATGTCTTCTTTACAGCCTAAGACACCACAACAAAGAAATGGCACAATAAATTTTTGTTGTGTTTTTCTCTTTGTAATATCTTCATATACCAGTAAAAAATAAACTCTTTAATAAATAAATATATATAATAAATATTTGCAAATCGAAAATGTATAAATAGGTCCATCCTTTAAAAAAATGTTTCGTCTTGGTGCAGCATGTTTCATAGTCCACATTTCACCCAGGTTTTTTACATACAATGCCATAACTTGCAAAATCCTTCAAGGTCCTCAAAATTTTTGTAGCAATAATCTTGGCCAACTATGTCAATCCATTTCTTCAACATGAAGTATCTATTTTTAATGTAACTTTTAAAGTAAACATAATCCAGAGAGGTGAGACACCAGCAGCAAACTAGGTGGGGTTCCCATTATCCACAGTTTAACAGATTTTCAGCTTCAACCTACTAGCAAGGACTGAGCTAGTATACCTAAGTATACCTAAGGGAACTTATCCACTTATAAAGAGAGATCTTGATCTAGATGAAGTCAAATATTTTTGTTTCTTTGTTTTCAATATTCTTTCCAAATCCAGTTTCCTATTGGAAAATTAACTTCATAATGTTCTGAATAGTTTCCTGGGTTGTTATTTTACGATGAGAACTGTAATAAGAAAGAATAATTGTATTTTGGTTCTTCGGTAAAGACACTATCACACTTCAACTGTATATCAGTATGTCCTTATACAATTCAGGAACTCTTTCTGGATCCACTGGTCTAGGCAGAAAATGTGTAAATTTCTGATGTCTTTTAGACTTAGCACCATCTCTTGGAGTTCCATCTTTGTTAAGTGCCACAAAATACCTGCGGCCTGTGTCTCCATGTTTATATATGTTGGATGAATAAGTATTATACCAGTTCTCTTCAAATTGCTCCCTAAAGATGCATTCAGAAGTCAGTTTCTCCTAAAAGAGAGAAGATAATTACCATTAAAAACATAGCTTTGAGAGAATTTTCTTAGAAAAATCTTACGCCTATATTTTCTATTCCTTTGCCTATATCCTTTCAGGGATATAAATGCCAATTAATGTCAATTCTCTATTTTATTTTCAAATACTTTAAAAATATTTTGAACTTTCTCATGCTCTATTTTTATCTCCCTCCTACTACCATCATCACCAAACAGGACTGTAATTTATCTTGTCCCATCATTAGATTTTAAAGTTCTACATAGCAAATCTCTACTGTATCTTAAAGCATTTCAAGATCTTACTAACATCTAAATTCCTAATTCAAGGTCATTACTTCAAATCATGTATCTTCACTTTATGAATTTATTAATTGTTGGATGACACATTCTCCATAATTAACTTTGATCTGGATGTTACTATTAGGTAAAATTAGTAAAAGTCAAGTAATTTCCTGTCTTTTCAACATGGACTGCATATTATCTTAAGAGATAGACGACAGTTGATTTTTTAATCCAACACAAATATGAAGAAGAAAGATTATGTACATATTTTTACCTTTTAATTGTAATTCTAGTTCTATGATTACTATACATGTGTTATTCTTCTTTCTTCTGAGCTGACAGAAAGCCTGGAAAGGGCATGGTTTGCCCTTACAAAACAGATATTAAGTGAAATACCACTTACTAAATACTATAACCAGTTTTTCTTAGTGTATATTGAAATTTTAACTGTATATTGTGCTTTCAGTTGAGATTTTAAGAAAAAGAAGATACCAGACAGTGTCATCTGGTAAATTGTAATAAGTAAATTCTCTTTGCAAATAGTTACAGCTACTTTGACTCAAAGAAGAGATTTTATATGAGAGGATGGGCAGAAAAGTGGCACAGGTTTACATGTCACTAATTTTCTTAAGATTATATAACTCATTGTGAACAAATTAAAAATGTTAGCAGTGAAAGAGAAAAATCTATATTGTACTTTAAACTGAGTTTTATATTTTCTTGTTACTTTAATTCTTGGGTTCTAAAAAATATTTCTCATATTAATGAAATATTAACCTGAAAAGTTTACATTAAGCCCCATTTTTAAAACATTTATAGTAGACTCACAAATGGGCACTTATTCTCAGTGGTAAGATAAAAATTACCCAACTCAACTGTGAATGAGCTCGTGGCTATTATAATTAACAAGACTGCAG
Organism: Pteropus alecto; assembly: GCF_000325575.1. Classification (NCBI taxonomy): domain Eukaryota; kingdom Metazoa; phylum Chordata; class Mammalia; order Chiroptera; family Pteropodidae; genus Pteropus; species Pteropus alecto. The sequence goes on along the minus strand of NW_006439192.1, from coordinate 24,094,337 downwards.
ATATGGTCGAACTAGTGGGGTTACCCATTATCTGTTGTATCTTGCAGTATCCTAAGATTTCATTCACTCATTTCATATATATAGAGGTCAGCAAGTAAGTGATATATACTTAGCTATAGGAGATGATAACGGGTAGAGAAAATTTACATTAAATAAATATAAAGGTACAAAGAATCTAACATAGCAGGAAGAACAGGAAGAAAATGCTCTCATTTTTTTCTTTCTCTGCTGAGAATGATCAAAACATGGAGAAAAGCAGGAAGAATCAAGATAATAAACAGGAAGAACTAGTGAGCTAAAAGCAATAAGAGATTAGGGTTTAGAAAATAAAACTGAGTTACTATACTATTACCCAGACACATGGAAACTTAACAAGATATAATTTTTAATTTGCACATAAGTATATTTTATATATTTCCTTTGACATTACTAGTAGTAATATCTACACTATTAGTAGATATTTTACTTACAAACTGGACAGTCATTATTTTATGAATTATGTAATTTTTAAAAAATACATACTGATCCATAGAGTTCTCCTTTGTCATTCATTCCAAGGTAAAGACCACTGTCCACACCTCTAATACTGACCAGTCCCACTGCCACACTGATGAATTCCAGGATACCTGAATTTATAAACAAAATAATGATTTATGTTTATTAATGAACATATGACTAATGAAAATCTTCCAAACAGTAGTAGACCAATACTGCTAAATACAATGATGTACATAAAAGTCATGTGTAAATTGAAAAGTGCTGTACAATGTCTTGTTATGATGATCCTTTCATTTTATAGATGGAAAAAAAAAAAAACTACAAAGAAAAAAATGCTCATCATGGTATAATGTTAAGGGTGTAAAACCTTAAACCAGACTGACCTGGGTTTTAATTCCAGTTCAGTAACTTACTGACTTTTCAGACTATGCAAGTCATTTATCTTCTTTGAACTTCAATTTCCTCATATGCAAAATGGATGAAATGCCTCCCTACAGGAGAGAGGTAAGGACTAACACATTTAGGCATTCAACACATGAAAGCTATTATTATATTAAATTAGTATAAAATAGAGGTGTTCTCAGTTCTCCGTGGTTACATTAGTTAATTATAACCATGTTCTATTAATTATAATATTGGATTTTTTTCTTTTTTTGCTTACTGTGAATCAAGTCAATCTTTTTTTCTAGAAGCAGTCAGCATATCTTATATGGTATGTTAGTATTTTCTAGTTTATAAAAGGCTTCCATTTATATTTTCCACCTGGTCTTCAAGATATCCTCTTAGAATCCTCTAAGATAGGTATGGAAGATGTTCTCCCCATTTATGCATAAAGATACTGCTGCTCAAAGAGGTTTGTTGATTTGCCTAAGACGTAAAGTTTGTAATTAATAGAACCGATACTTGAACTCACATCTTCTGAGCCCTAATTCAACTTTTCTGCTTCAGGACACTATTAGTTGAAAACAATACAGTAGTTTCAAAACTTTATAGATTAGATAATATACTATTTTCTGTCACATGATTCTTAAAAATAAATTTTATAGTTCAAAGAAATGAAGGAACTTTATAATTCATTAAATGTGATAGTCAAATACCAAGAATTTAGTATGCAGGACAATTTTTCTAACAATAGCTTTTTAGAATTATTTTCATTCATTGGTAGGTAAACTAATATCGAAAATTCTCTACTTAATACACCAAAACACCATAGTGAAAAATAAAACAACTAAATGCTTACTTCTGTATCACTCTTTTTCTCTGTATACACAGTAACCTTTGGACTAATGTCTTTGTCTTATTCTTCCCCTTAGACTCTGCTGAAAAAGTCTATAGACATACTTTCTATATTTGGAACTTCCTTCCTCAATAGCTTTCTACCTTTACCCCTTCACCCCCTCTTAAGCTCTACAAACAGTATAAATGTGCACCATTTAGCCTGATTCTTGCTTTTAAGTCATTTCTTGATTTATTGTGCAAGTTCCTGTTTGGACACGTGATGCTCCCAAGGCCAAGAGAAAGTACCAAATCTGGCTATTTGCTTATATGGAGGGCTCTATTCTGTCCAGAGCCTAATTCATTCTTTGGCAGAAACATAGATTCTTAAACTCTAAATGTAGATTCTTAACAGCTCAAATGAGCTCTTTCAAACTATTAAAAGATCATGTAGAACACTAGAGCTATCAAGGATTATACAGCAACAATGCACTACTAAATAGTCTGTAAGTAGCTTTTCAAAGAGTCAGTATTTCAATTGAGAGCCTGAGGCAGAGAGAAGATAAGATACAGCAGGAAGACACAAAGGCCATAGGATAGCCATTATAATGAAAAATATAGAGGGAGTAAACAGCAATTAAATTTACTGTCAAGCTCATTACTGAGTGATTCCTATTAAAAATAAAAATATCAAGCCAAGACATGATTAGTAGAAGAAGATATATTAATGAAATTTCATCCAGAGTATACTTACAAATGTATAATTACTTGAAGTTGTATTGAATGTTAAATTCAAACTGAAAAGGGCACTATAGCTCACAAGTAACTTAATTCTCTTTAAGTATCTGATTTACATTAAGATGCTATTGTCTTTCAAAGAACAGGAACTGATTAACTGATTAGGATGTGTAATAGAACCAGTTTTCAAGTACAATAAAATATGTTTTGTTTCCATATAGGCCAATTATATACCAGATTTATAAAGTATCTGTTTTTCTTGCAAAACTAAAACTACCTATACTTTAATTCCCATCTTAAGATAATGCTATCTTGTTAAAAATATGTAGTTGTAGAAAGACAAAAAATTATATATATTCTTAGAATAATTATATTCAATAGTTTCAACTTTATTAAACAACATTTGAAACTTTATACATAACCAGGCACAAATAATTTTGCAATGGTTCATAGGGTTGATGGGGAAAAGGTTATATATTTTTGTGTTCTTAAAGATTTTAGCCACACTTTTTAATTCTTATCCTTTTTCTCCTCCAGGAAATAGTATACCACATAGTAATTTGTAATCATTTGATTCTCAAATGAGATTTGACAAGTCTTTTTTATTTATAATATGAGGCGGCAACTAAGCTAATTCCTTCACAAAGAGTAGACATGAAAAACTTTCCTTAAGAGGTAATCACAGATTTTAGATAGATTTTCTAATGCCCAGTGTCCCATAAAAAGACTTGGAGGTACTTTGTCTTTCTGGTATCGTTTTCAAAGCCAGCCTTTTTAAAAATCATAATAAACAGGTGAGTCAACCCACAATGCAACCACATCAGACAAATCTATGGAGAATAGGGGAGAATAAAGGAAAAGCCTTTAAAGAAATATGTTTGATCTCAGGCTAAACTTTTTTTTAAATAATGATTCTATGTTTATGTATTAAGTAGTCTTACTACTGTACTACTGTGCAGAGAAACTCTATTATAAATATAGAGCTGCTCAGATAGGAAATTATTTTAACCTTACTGGGACACTTTTGTCTATTGATGTGGTTTTGAAATTTTAAAATCCAGGATTCTAATATTTTTATTTAATTATGGCCAAATTAGTATGAATTATCAAACATGTTATTTACTTTAACATCCAAAATAGCCAATTTTAAGCTTTTTCAAAATTATTTTTTGATGACAGAAATGAGTTTAAAAGAAAAATAGCAAAATAATTTCATAATTAATAATTGAAACACTAGAAAAAGAAGGCAAATAGAGAAGCATATAAGGTTACACATGCTAAACATAAACTTTTTTTGTCACCACTTCTTTGTAGTCATTTTTGATGTCTTAGCTATCAAAGGCCACTAGGATGCACTGCAATGTACTGTGTAGTCTGTTTATTCCTTTAGGCTATGAGACTAATCTGGGTTATCTTCCCTTTGTGGGACAGTAAATATTTTGTTCTGTACGCAGCTTCCCACAATACAGTGACAAACCAGCACAAAATCAGTTTAAGTCATATTTTTGCAATTACTAAATAATTATACAAAATTTTCGCAAAAAAAAAATGTTCTAGTAAGATGGTAAATCTGATATGCAACATTCATTTCTTAAGGAATGGACTTAAATATCAATTTAAGGAATATGATCTAGTCTACAAATATTTACTAATCTCTTCCCATAGGGTCAGTCTTATAAAGAGACACAAAGTAAAAGAAGCTATTCTTGTCCTTGAAGAGATTACAGTTGAGTAAAATTACAAATGTCTTAAAAGCAGAATTTTCAGTGTGACACTATGTATCACAGGGGGAAGTCTGACTATTACCCAAGCTTAATTTCTACCTGCTCTACTTGTAGGTCTTATCACATTTGTGTCCATTTCTAAATCTTTCTGGTAGCTGGAGGATTTTTCTGTCATGAATCAAGTGCAGTAGTTCTTAAAGGCAAGAGAACTGAGCCACCTGGTGTCAGCAAAGTTCTTTAAAATCAAAATCTTAGCCTTGTCAATTTAGAAACCACTTTCGAAAAGTGACCCCAAGGTTGGCCATTAGGTCCTGACACTCTTGACTCATAGTCATTGGGAATTTGGAAGAGATCAGTGGAAGCCGCAAACATATGGGTTTTTAAAAAGTTAATTTTCTAAGCCTTTGAGTGCTACCAAATGACCACCACATGCTCATTTCTACATTTAGAGTGACAAATGCCCCTCAGCCCAAGATTTACACTTCTTCGAAGTTTTGATGAGTACTCCAAGCCAAATAAAAAGGAATGAGAGTAGAAGAACAAGGGGATGAGGACAAGATAAGAGAGGGCCATTCCAAGATGAGATTCTCAAAGAATTCCACAGAGCTGAGGAGGCTAAAGGAAACCTGACACTGTTGGGCCCTTTCACATTGCTGCTGACAAGTAAATGGGATCTTAAAAACAAAACAAAACAAAAAAAAAACGAAAAAACGATGAATCTCTCCAATGATGTCCCAAGTATGATGATAAAAATCCTCTGAGAGTGCTAGGCAATTAACTCTAATTTGATTTAAAAAACAGACAAACAAACCCGCAATGAGGGAAAGATCCTGGGATGTCAGATTCAGAAAGCATCTTAAAGAGACCATTTAATTTACCCCTATTATTGTACAGACAAGAAAACGAAGGCTCAGACTGGTGGGGGCACTTGTTAGTCACATAGCTAGTTAGGCAATAATTAACAGCACAGAGACCTTATGATTTCCAATCTAGTATCTTAACAATCTGCCTTAACAATCATTCGCTTGTTTCTTTCCTTTAACCCTTTCTGCTCCCAGTCGCTGCTGGAGGTATTCTGAAACCTGTCCCTATGTGTTCCCACCCATATCTTCTTTCGCTTCCCATTTCCTCTTACGTGCGGTTAATACCAAGATCTTTCCTTTCGGGTTTCACAATTTTCTAAAGAGGAGCTTGGTTGAAGAACTGGGCATGCTCAGTAGCCAGGTACATTTTTTTTTTCCCCTTTACCAAAATAGAACTTTAAGAGCGCAGAGAACTGCCACCAGGTGAGCCTGAGAGTAGCGACGGTGCCCATGGAAAGTTAATCTGTTACCTCTTCAAGTGAACATTTACAGTTCTCTAGGAGAACACGTAAATGCTCGTATCCCAAACAACAGCAAGCTTCTGAGCAATAGCCCTGAAAACGTAATCTACTGCACAACTGTAGGGCGAAATGCTTCCTGTTATTAATTTTTGTGGAAGGTACTGGGGGGAAATGTGAGAGGAAGTAGGAGGAAGTAATATGGGGATTTAAGAAACAACAGAAACAACAACAACAACAAAAAACCTGCCTGCGAGGTAATGAGTGCAAGAAAGATCCCAGGCAGCAGGAAGGGCGGGGCAGCAAGGTGTGTTGGGAGCCCCCATCGGTTCTCCTCCCGCCCCCGCGTCCAGAGCAGCAGGCCTAGACTAGGTTACAGGAAAAAGTCCTCCCAGTCCCTGCACTGGCCCGCCCTTCAACCCGCGCCCGCACCTAGCACTGGAAGGGTCGCAGGAACTCTAGCTCCGCGCTGCCCTGTCTCCTTGCGCAGGCGAGTTGGCAGGCGCACGCGGTGGAGAAGAGGGGCCAGAGGCGGGGAGAGGCGAGAGGAGAGAGCTGGGGTACGGGTACGTACCGAAGAGACTGTGGTCCTGCCGGGTGCCTTGCACGCTGCCGTCCGGCAGGATCTGCAGGTGGAAGCCGGTGCGGCAGTAGAGCTGCCGGCGGCGCAGGATGCCGTGCAGGTGCGCCAGCTCCGCAGCCCCGGGCCCGCCGCGGGTGCCCCTCTCCGCGGCGCCTAGGCGCTCGCCCAGCAGCGGTGGCCGCTCCCCGGCAGGAGGCAGCAGGAAGTGCGAGCCCACCTGCTGGCCCAAGCCCTCCAGGCCACCCAGGAAGCCCCCGACTTCAGCTAACGGAGCCATGGAGGGGCCAGAGGGAGAGGCGGATCCGGAAAACAAAAGATCCCCCAATAAAAAAAGTGTGGCGGGGATGGGGAGGTGAATGGAGAAAAATTACAGCGAAACAAGCGCAAAAAGTTAAGACCCGGTTACTCCTGTGAGGTCGCTGAATGGACTTTGCACTGAGATAGCAGGGAAGCTTTCACTGTCTTGGAGCGGTCTTCTTTCCTTGAGTAGATGGGAGCTGGCTGCTGGCTTTGCAGAAACATCTATAGCTGCTGCTGCCAATACTGGGGCTGGGGCTGGGCTGGGGGCTGGGGCTCCAACTCCGCAAACTGATCAGATCAGAGTCCTGTGTACATACACACCTAGTATATATACGGGTCCTCTTGACATATGCTAATCAAGTCCTTTCATGAGCGCTGGGGAGGTTCTGTTTGAAATCCTAAACCGGCCTCCTCTCAACACGTTTTTGCTCTTCGGAAGTGACCAAAAGGAGCCCTGGACGATTCTCTATCCGTGCAGTCGCAAAAATCATTCCCACACTTGGCCAAAGCTAGCCAGCAACTTCGGGGAGGTGCAGTCAAGGCCCCTTTTTGGGGCTGTCTTTGGAACAACCGTGATGCTGTTCGGCTGCTGCTGTGCAACCGCCTTTGATGTGAGCTCCTTTGCAGTGATAGATGGCTGCTAAAGCGAGCCCAGCTTGGCAGGTATATAGAAGAAGAAGAGGGGAGGAAGGGAAGACGGGGGGCGGGGGATGGGTAGGAGAGGAAAAGGAGAGAAGAGGAGAATTGGACTCCTTGGGAGTTGCTGAGAGCCTGCAGTGGACAGGTGCAAAGAAAGGTAAGGGAGAGAAAAGGAAAAAGGGCGTTACCTGAGGCTTAGACCTGCCCAGACACACATGAAAGGAAAATCAAAGCTTTGACAGTTTAACTCGCTAATTTTAAAACACTAATAAAATGTACAAGCATTACTCTTTTCTTTTATCATTTAGATGGGGGATTTTCTTTACATAATCAAGGTTAGCTAGAAACACACATTCGCCCCCCTTCCCGAGTTCTCTTTAATGTTTATCTTTACTCAGCACATGCCATAACCGAGATTGCCTTATATCTATATGGAAGTTTTAAATTGTGTGCTAAGATCATGCACTTTTAATCAATGTAACATCATAACATAATATAATCATGAATCTAGGGATAAAGAGTAAATCAAAAGAGGCTGAAAAGAGATAATTTTCATTCTTATATTTGCCACAAATAGAAAATGAATATCTGTAACAGTGTTATAAATGATGATTGGCTTCTGGAGCCCTTGTCCAACCTAAGAGCACTTTCCTTTCTTGGTTGCATTTTCTTCAAGGTTAGAATTTTTTTTTTTTTTTTTGGTTCACATTTCAGTTATAAGAATAACTAAATGGAAAACATTGATTCTTGATGTTTTTTTGAGACAAAAAATTACTGGTAAAAATAATGTAAATGCCTACACATATTTGTAAAATAAAAAGTCATTGAAGAGAAAGAGTTCGTATATGTCCATTTGAACCTTAAAACTTTGGTTTTATACCATTAGTTAAATTCAAGATGTTTCTGTTAAAATTTTTTCAGTGGTAGAACAGTTTAGAATCAATCACTTGACAAATTTATGCTTCCCCTGAGCAAAAAGTTTTAGGGAATCACTAAAGATTAGTTTTTCAGTCTTGTTTCATAGTCTGTTCAGCAAAAGCCTAAACCTGGGGGCGTAAATGGATGTAACTGCTTTGTTTTATTTGCTCTGAAGGTTGTTTTATGTTGGTTTTTTTTTTTCCTAATTAATTGGCAGGTGCTTTAAAGTAGGTAAAGTTACACCTTTTCATCACTAGGGCCCTAAGTACTGACCCTTGTGCAACTAAGTTATAAAAGAGTCCTTAAAACAAGTAATTTACTGTTGAGAGATATGAAATAAAACAAAAATACTGTCTAAAACAATAAACAAATAAATCACTATAGAAATGTATATTGCTAAGTCTGTTTTAAAGGTTGTACCAGGTAAATGTCATATTATTTCACCTTTCAAATAACAGAAGTCTGTCTTGTGGTGGGACCCCCAAATCCACCATAATCAAGATTTCAAAGCACATCTGTGTAAACATTATCACATCAGTGTAAAACATCAACCAATGAGCTTTTACTTTGAACCAAATCTTCTTAATTGCAGTGTTAAATCAAAGAAAGTTAGATCAAAGTTGTGTGAATCTCATAGCGGGATAACTAAAATAGCCAGTACATACATTGATCACTTTTAAAAAAACAATACTTAGAGGTTTAAAACAAAGATTAAGTACCCTTTAATGAGGTGTGTTTCAAGGTCTAAGTTTTGTATAACATATAATGCTGTTAAAAATTCCACAATGGACATATAGCATTGTCACCTGCTCCATGAGGTACTGGTTTGGTACTAAATTGAATATTTTAATTCCATAAAATGTTTCCCCACATGAACACTTTAAGTCCTGCTGTGTGATTTATAGCTCTTAGACTGTTTAAGTCTTTTGTATTACATATATATATATATATATATAGTCTTTTGTATTACATATATATACACGTACATACTAAAATATGGAGAAATTATGTACATAGTCACCAAAGCCCAAATACTTTAATACTAGAACTACCTTCTCTTTGTACAGCTTTAGCATTTTCAAGTGCATTCCCTTATTTGATCACCACGATAACCCTATAAGATAGGCACATCTCACTATATAAGGCAAAAAAATTCTCCTGGATTCTAGTTCATGGTCCTATACCTGAAGGCAATTTTCTTAAACTCTCTAAATGCCTCTGTTGCCTTTTTTTAGAAAATAAGCACAATGTTAACTCTTGCCTAGTTCGCTATGCCTAGGATTCCTATGAGACTTAAATGTGAAAATATGTAGGAAAGTGCTTTTAAAACTATAAAGTTTTCTATGCATAAAAGATGTTAGACACCGTCAGTTGTTGGAAAAAAATTTGCTTTATAGTCTATAATTCATTTGAAATACAAAATAAATCTTTTTTCCCCCCAAAACCAAACCTTTAATGTGTAAATTTTGAATGGTGCTTAATGTCATTTTATAAAGGGCCAGAATAGAAACAAAAAGATAAGGATTTCTTTGTTTGAACTAGTCATGTGACAGGAAAAGATAACACTAAAGATTTTTTTGCACATGCTGTGATGATATCATGGGAAGTTAAATAATTTTGAAGAGTGTTTTACAAGAGTGCATTATTCAACTTTTAAGTATACACTGCAATCTAATCAACTTTACCTGTGCTTCCTAGAGACCACACTTGCCTTGCTGTTATACAAATATGTGGTACAATTTCTACTTCCACAAAACGTAGTTACAGTTTTCCAGACTATATAATTTCTATATAGCTTTTCAGCAAGCATATTGTCATGAATCTTTGTTTTTACACTTGAAAAAGGAATTAATACCTTTCGATACTTCTACATGTGTTCAACTTGAAAAACAGAGCTCATTTAAAAGTCATGACTTATACCCCCAAGAAAATAAAAGTACATTTGCCTACCTTATTTTTATTTATCATTACAAAATATTGGAACCAACATAAATTTCCACACATAGGAAACTGATTGAATAAATTAAGGTTTATTCACACAGTGGAGCATTATATAGCCGGAAAAAAAAAAAAAGAATGAAAAAGAGCTCTATAACCTAATATGGAGTATTTCCAGGATATATTATCAAGTGAAAAGAGCAAAGCTTTAGCATACTTTATGTATAGTTTGTTACCTTTTCTGTAAGAAAGAAGGAAAATAAGAAACTTCTACATGTGCATGCTTTTTTTTTTCAAAAATATAGGAAAGATGAACCCGAAACTATGAAATTGGTTACCTTGCTAATTGACTACCTAGGATGGTTATGAATGAAGTAGAAGAGAATGGGGAGTGAAACTTCTTTGAGAACAACTTTTTATAGTTTTAACTTTTTGGAGAAATGTTAATGTTTTAGATTTTTTAAAGTAAAATAGAATAAATAAGACTGAAAAGGAAATGGAATAAAATCAGAAATAAATGAACCTAACTGAATTAAAGTGAATAACAACCACACAGAAGGAAATAATAATAATATTTTTTTTAAAAAACTAAGTAACTTTCAAATGCAGTTCTTTGACTATGCAATAAAGATCTAAAGTTCAAAAATTACATAAATAATTATTGAATTTCACTTACAAAGATTGTTTTTCTCAGTGATAGGAGTTAAACTAGTATATATTGTAAGATTGAGCAAATGAGTGAATATATATATAGTTAATAATGAGAGCTAGGTGTTTCGCACTGTTAAGTAATGGAGTTACAAATATGAAGAGGAAAGATTAGAATGAATCCTATAACATTTAATTAAAATTGCAATTATCAAGATTAACACATGAGATGTATGTATGTGTGTGTATCTTAGCTCCTTCATCAAAGGGGCCTAGAACCAAAGAAATACCGGGGCAATTGATCATACTTAGTGCCTAGATCTTTAGTTTCTCAATTCAATCTACCACAAAAAATGACCCACAGTTCCTGGAAAATATCTGGTTCCAGGACTGAGGCATTACATGCTTTTTAAAACTATTTTTAAGAGCAATTTTAGGTTTACAACAAGTAAAAGAATACACACTTGCATAGCCTTTCCCATTATTAACATCCTCCACCAGAGTAGTACATGTGTCACGATTGGTGAACCTACATTGATATATCATCCATCACCCAAAGTCCATAGTTTACATTAGGGACCACTCTTAGGAGTGTATATTCTAGGAGTTTTGGTAAATATGTAATGACATGTATCCATTATTGTCATACAGAGATACCTCACTAATGAAGGTGTGTAAATGGCAAATAAGCATATGAAAAGATGCTCCACATCATATGTCATTAGGAAATCCAAAACACTAACACCAAATGTTATTAGTATTATACAGATTATTTTCACTGCCTTAAAATGCTCCACGTTCTGTCCGTTTATCCTTCCCCAAACCCAACTCCTTTTTACTGTCTCCATAGTTTTGCCTTTTCCAGAATGCCACCTAATTGGAATCGTACAGTAAACAGCCTTTTCAGATTGCCTTCTTTCACTTAGTGATACGCATCTAAGTTTTTCCATGTTTTTCATGGCTTTATAGCTCATTACATTTTAACATTGAATAATATTAATAATATTCCATTGTTCAAATGTACCACAGTTTGTTTATTCACCTGCTGAAGGATATATTGGTTGCTTCCAACTTTTAGTAATTATCAATAAAGCTACTATACATATTCATGTGCAGGTTTTAGTGTGAACATAGTTTACAACTCCTTTGGATAAATACCAAGGAGTATGACTGATGGATTATATGGTAAGAATATGTTTAGTTTTATAAGAAACTGCCAAATTATCTTCCAGTTGGCTGTACCAATTTTCATTCCCACCAGCAATGAATGAGAGTTCCCATAGCTCATATATTCACCAGCATTTGTTGTTGTCAGTGCTTCAGATTTCCTAATGACAATGATGTGGGGCATCTTTTTGTATGCTTATTCGCCATCTACATATCTTCATTAGTGAGATGTCTGTAAGGATCTTTGGACAATTTTTTTTAATTGGGTTGCTTGCTTCTTCTTGTTGAATTTTAAGAGTTATTTGTGTTTTTTTGGATAACAGTCCGTTATCAGATGTGTCTTTTGCAAATATTTTTTCCTAGTCTGTGGCCTGTTTCTCATTCTCTTGACATTGTCTTTGGCAAAGCAGGTTTTAATTTTAATAAATTCCATGTTATCAAATTATATGTTTCATGGATTGTGCCTTTGAGGCTGTATCTAAAAAAGTTGTCACCATACCCAATGTCATGTAAGGTGTATCCTGTTATATGCTAGGATTTTTATAACTTTCACATTTCACATCTTTGTGTATGATCAATTTTGCATTAATTTTTGTGAAGGATGTAGGATCTGTATCTAGATTCATTTTTTGCATGTAGATGCCCTGTCATACCAGCATCATTTATTGAAAAGATACCTTGCCTTGGCTCCATTGTATTGTCTTTGATTCTTGTCAAAGATTAGTCAACTATATTTATGAGCCACTTCTAGGATTTCTATTCTATTACACTAATCTATTTGTCTGTTCTTTCATCAATACCACAGTGTCTTAATTGCTGTAGCTTTATAGTAAGTCTTAAAGTCAAGTATTCTCTGTCCTCTGACTGTGTTCTTCTCCTTTAGTATTGTGTTGGCTGGTCTGGGTCTTTTGCCTTTCCATATAAACTCTATATTCAATCTCTTGTTATTCACAAAATAACTTAATGAAACTTTATTGGGATTGCATTGAATCTATAGATCAAGCTGGAAAGAACTGACATCTTGACATATTGAGTCTTTCTATCCATGAACATGGACAGTCTCTCCATTTATTAGTTTTTTTATTTCTTTCATCAGAGTTTTATAGTTTTCCTCACATATACAGTGCATATTTTGTTAGATTTATGCCTAAGTATTTTATTTTGGGAGTACTAATGTAAATAATAGTGTTTTTAATTTCAAATTTAATTTGTTCAATGGTGGTATATAGGGCAGCAATTTTTGTATATTAACCTTTTATCCCACAATCTTGCTATACTTTCTTTAGTTTTAGGAGAGGTTTTTTTTATTTTTTTTGTTGATTTGTATTTTCTATATAGATGATCACGTCATCTGCAAACAAAAACAATTTTATTTCTTCCTTCCTAACCTGTATAGCTTTTGCTTTCTTTTCTTGTCTTATTAGCTAGTAGTTCTAGTACAATCTTGAAAATGCATAATGAAAGGAGACATCTTGCCTTGTTCCTGATCCTAGTGAGAAAGCTTCAAGTTTCTCATCACTAAGTATAATATTAGCTATAAGGTTTTTATAGATATTCTTGAGCAAACTGAGGAGGTTTCCTTCCTGGACTGAGGCATCTTTTTGTGCCAGTGGAAAGGAAGTACTCAGAAAGTAATAAGAACATGTCAAAAGGATACGGGCCAAATCCTGAACAATTTGAGCATCAAAATAAATAATGATAGAAGCAATATATTTGTAGAATAACGTAATTCTCTGCTAGTGCAACTGTTCAAATAAATAACAACCAATCAAACAAAAATAAATAAAGAAGAAAGAAAAATTCTTTCTTACAGTAGAATACTGACTAATAAACACTGAAAGAATGATGGAATTAGAAAATGACCATTTCTCATTCATTATAGGATCATTGCTAATATACAAAATTATTGAAGCATGCTAAAACTAATGGGTAAAAATTTGATGAAGAAGAGGCTATTTACAAAGTCTTGAATATCCCCTTGTAAATTCTTACTATAATCAAGAGAAAATAGTAACTTTACAGTGGGGTAATCTAGTGAATACTATCTTAACCAAATAATAAAATTAGTCAACGATGATGGGCCAAACCATGTGCCTCTTGATACCCTAGGAAGGATACAATGTCACTTATTTCATGTTCTTGTCAAAAATGCATAACCTGAATCAAATCATGAGAAAACATCAGCTAAACCCTGAAAGGTCTTCTTCAAAACAACTTGCCTATACTCCTATAAAATGTCAAAATCAAGGAAGACAAAAAAAGATTAAAGAACTGTTCCAGATTAAAGAAAACTAATGAGACATGAAAACTAAATGTTATGTATGATCCTAGTATGGAGCCTGAACCAGAAAAAACAAAGCCAAAAGAGACATTATTGAAACAAGTGGCAAAATTTTAACGTGGACTATGAATTATAGTATCGTATCTGTTAAATTTTCTATTTTGACAATTTTACCATGACTATATAAGGAAAGGTCTTAGGAAATATAAAATGAAACTTTATTAATAAAGAGGCATGATGTCTGCAAAATTATTCTCAAATGGTTTATAAAAAATGTATATACAACCATATACAGAAAAAGAGGATAGATGATAAAGCAAATGGAGTAAAATGTTAACAAGTGAAGAATATCATGAAAGAGCATGTAGATTTGTTTGTACTATTCATGTCACTTTTATGTAATTATGAAATTACATCAAAATATAATATAAAATTATACCAAAAAGTTTTTAATGTAAAATTTGAAAGGTCACAACTTAGATATTAGAAGCACTTTAATGATAAGAGAGAAAATAGAAATTCAATAGCTACTGTGTAAGATAATTGAGATAAATTCAAATTCCTGAATTTAAACTATGAATTTCATAGGAGAGTTCCAGACTGCACAAAATCTCTGTGGACAGTATTGAATACATGTAGGAAAATGAATATTAATTGACCACAAAGTCGTATAATTTGGGAAATCAAATTCCAGCAGAAGTAAAATTGGGCACAAATTGAATGTCACTATTATTGCCTACTTATCTCAGGAATATCAACTGCTCTATCTAAGCCCCACTCCTCACTTCACTCACCAAAAAGATCAAGAAGAGTAGTAAACAGCACATGATTTGATTTTTGCCTTGTATTTTTTTCTTTAGTTATTTACCATACTAGAAACAAGCAAGGTATTGTCACACAATAGTTATGAGACCTTTGGAAAATCACATTACCTCCCCGGAGCTCAGCTTTTCTTGTATAAAATTGAGATAATAAAGTATGTTGTATCCAACTTGCCGAAGTGTTGTCAGAATTATATGGATAATATATACGAAAATTTTTTAGTGCTACAGCATTTAAGCTATTATTTTAGTGACAATAATCATTATCAATTTTCCCTGGGTCTTAGGCCATTTAAAATTCTATGTTCTGCTCCATGTTGCAAGAAGATAAAAGATGGTTTATGAGATTTACGGCATCATCAAAACTAATAGTGGTCCTTACTTGGAGCACAGAAGAAATGATTTTTATGCTTTCTGCAATGAAAAGGTTAACTAACAGTATTTTGAAATAGGTCTGAAAAAAATATCGTTCCAAAATAAACAAATTCTTTTGGAAGTAGCCTATTTTACAGCATCAGCTAATACACATCAGTAATTTGTATTTCATACGATCTCCTGTCATCATTTCAATATATCGTAAAATTATAATGTGGAAGTATTTTATATATTTTAAATTTTTCATCTCGTGGAAGGAATTTGCCAGATCACCTCAACCAAACACCTTCATTTTATAGATAAGAAAGATAACTTTCAGAAAAATGCCACCTAGTTAATGGAAAAACCATAATTTGAATTAAAATACTTCACATCCATTTCTAATGATGTTCCTACCAAATAAAGCTGCAAACACCCAAATAGCAATAAAAGTCGATTCTCTGGAGCAACTGAAGTGTACTTTTAAAAATATGTGGTTGAAATGGACATCATTGGTCATACTCATTACTTTATGTCGTTGCTCCCAGCCAGAATCAGCAATTGAACAGTAGATTAAGAAAAATTATTATGGTTGGTTTTTTCATTGCTTTTTTACTTCCTTACTATGAATGTATCCACAAATGCATTCTTTATTTTTCATTTATTTAACTTCTTTATTTTTTATTTCTCCATTTTCAAAGTAAAGAAATAGTATACTAAATGTATACATAATGCCATGTAAACACTAAAAGAGTATTTTCATAATAATAAGTAAAAACAAATCATCAATATTCAAATAATTGCATTTTCTGAGGGCATAGAAGTACCATCATCATCCTGACTTTTTTAAATGACAAATCTAAATCTATTCATAAAATTTAGGAAGTCAATATGACATTAAACAATTAATGAATTTTTTCATTGTCTCACTCTAGAATTAGAAAAAATACACCATTATAAGAATAGAGATACAAATCTTTAATTCATCATAACATCAATTATATGGTAGAATTCCATTCCCTTTAAAAGTTAAAAATAAAAGTAATTAAATTACCCTGAAATTTCATATATTTTAAGTGAAGTAATGTGATAAAAGTAACTAGAACCTTATTTACCCATTTTTCTCCGCTAATTAGAGGCTTGAGATAACTTACCCTGTTTATGGAAAACTGGAACCTAGCCCCAGGAAAAACCTGCTCAAGAGTTTAGCCCACTTGGAGTAGAATGAGCCTTCACCCTATAGGGAGAACAGGAAGAAGAGATGTGGAGAGAAGAGTAGGACACTACTTACATTTTGGCATAAGTTAGGAAGACATAAGTAGAGTTTTGGGAGAGAGGTCTCCATTACATCTCTATAATGGTCTCTGGAGTGAGAAATATTAGCACATGGGAGAGGCAAATGCATTTATATGGCAAGTACCAGCTTGGGGCTAGTACAGGTATATGTGACCTGCAACTTGTTCTGAAGGAAGGCTAGAGAAGATAGGACAAACATCAACTACATTTGATTGTAGATGTTAAGAATAGATGTCAAGAATGCAGTTCAGAATAGGAAAGTTATTGAACTACGAGTATACAGTAGCCTGGTTGGAATGTTATCCCAAGGAGAGACGAGTTCATTGGTATAGTCTTCATATAGAATGTGTGCTCCAATGAGGGCAGTGATCTTTGTTTATTTTGTTCATTAATGTATATTAAGCACTGACAACAATGTTTGGTGTGTTTTTTATACTTGATAAAGTTGGTTGATACACACTTAAAGATTTTTTTGGAAACCTGAAGTACTTCCTTTGATTCTTGAATCTATTTTTATATTTCTCCTAAGAATGGTTCTAAGTCACAGAATGTATGTTCAAAGACATAAATTTAATTTGACTGTTAGAAAACACGTGCACACTAGGAAAAATATCCTTTATCTTAAAAAATAATAACCTCTGAGCATAAAAGCTATGCTCTGAGAGAAAGGACAGTCTTTGCCACAGTGACAGAGTAGCTGCCAGTCTCTCAAGGGGGTCAGCCACTAGAGGACGGTGTGGGCACATACGCTGCCAGACCCGTGATAAGCCAAGAGAGACCTTGATGGACAGGAATGAATGCTGCCAAGTTTCACTTTTGCAACTTCTGGTCATTGGTAAATTCCTCATGCAAGTCTCACTTCCAAATAAATATAGAATAACAGCACAATGATAATGAGTAGGTCATTGGCAAAGATAAAAATCACAGGAAAATTGTGAAAATGTCAATAAACTTATGAGGAATAAAAGGCAGGTCAGCAGATATTGTGCAGCTGTCAGGACACTGTGAAAGTGTTGACGCTGAAACTATTTGACCCCAGCTATTCCTGCAAACAAGGCTATAAGTTTCTAGCTGGCAATGAATTGTGAAATGAGTTCAAGGACAGGGAGCTGAGTAAAGTAAATGAAATGGCAAGAAACTGGATTTGAAGTAGTTTGTCATATAGAACAAATAAAAAGAGCAGTTCTTTGAGACTTGTATCACCCATAAACCTGCAAGTACCAGAATCTACAACAAAACGACATGATCGCAACAGCAAATAACCTCTCTGTGAATATTTTAAAATAAGAGGAGAAAGTTTCAGACAGCAGCCTTTTATGATTGAGTTCAGTAAACTCAGGCTCACTATTATTTCCTCAAAGTTATCAATATAACAAATTATAAATATTTCTAATGAACTAAAACTATTTAAATGTATTTTTCAGGGCAAAATTTTAACCTAGTAGTTTATTGGCTTGGGTTTCTGAATTTTGAATAATAATTCAATTTATATCTTTACTATTCTAAAGAAAGAAATTTCTATCCATGTTATATTTGCATAGATTCTTGGTTATTTTATAAACACAAATATTTGTCTTTCATTCAAAAAATGCATAAGTTCTTACTACATAACAGGTATTGTCTGCGTTTGTTAAAAGGCAAAACACAATCTCTATCTTCTTGCCGTTTATAGTCTAGTTGGCAGATACAAACAAGCAAAGGAGAACATTATAGTGGTGGTGCTATGCTAGGGAAGTTCAAAGTAGTTGATTGAGAGCAGGTAGCAGAGTAGATTAAAGTAGCCTTGAAACGCGGGAAGCATTTTGGAAGAAGTTGCTTGCACCTAAGCAGAATCCTGTTAGGGAGCGCCAGGGAAAGGAGAGAAAGCAGAAGGAAATCAGGTCAGGAAATATCTCCTAATAAGGCATAATTCATTCAGTTTTCTCTTCTCTATAGGCCTTAGACTAGATTACGTCTATGGTCCCACTCAACCTAACATTTTATGATGTTCTATCCAAATTTCAAGGTAAGATTTAATTAGAAAACAGAATTCAGAAACTGTGCTTTATAGACAAATTTTTATAAACCTCTCTCTTCAAATTACTTAAATTCTCCTTCCCTTGAGAGCAGAGGTTTAACGAAGATAAATTTCTAATTATGACACTCAAATATTGATATTTCATCAAAACAAATATGTAAATAACAATATTTTATATGTACATGACCTTATAACGTCTGAAGTTCTCTTAAACATATATTTCCATAGATATACCTATGAGTTCTCATTATTATGTAAATGTTGTATAATTTATAATTTTTGACTCTAACATAATCCACTTAAAGCATATGTAAAATGTCTTTCAAAGTATGGTGTTTTTTACTAGTATCACATTTAAAATCCAACTAAATTTCAATACAAAGCTGCATAGTGGTCAGTGGCCACCTTTAAGACTTCTCTCCCAAAACTCTAGTTTCACATCTCTGCCTAGTGGCCTCTTCTAATTGAATGTCATATCAGTCCTTCAAAATTGTCAGAGAAAGATTAGAAGAAAACTTAATTTTAATCTACAGACTGGAAATAAGAACAAAGGCACATTCATACCATGCTCTGAAATTTGTTTCTCATTGTTTTCCACTTTTAAAAAACTTAAAATGTTGAATTACTCTATTCAGCGTTTTGCTCTTCCTTCTCCATTTGGTTTATTTTCAGTTTGAGAAAGCACCTGGTTTGGATAATGATCTTCAGTTTTGTATATTATTTACATCATTGTTCGACATTCCTCTTTTTTAAAAATTCTCTTTAGAGACAAGCTCTTCATGTAATTAATATATTAGCTATAGCCAAGAGTTCAGTGATTAATTCTAGACATCATAGAACACAGGCCTCCATTACATAGATTTTGATCACAGCATATGCCCTGAAACAAATACTACACACAATAAAATCCTAATCAAACATTGTCTCCTTGTATAACACTACAAGGATAGAGGAAAAAAACTCCTTATTCTGGAATAATTTGTTCAAGGAGACCCATGCACCTGCATGATGATGTTAGAGGAATTTTTTATAAAATCTTATCATCTAGTGAAAGGTTCACTTCATTTCCCTTGATGTGGCGGTCTGAGGTTTATAGTTTCCTGAACATAAGATTTGAGACAATCCTGAAAAAATTTCAATTATTTCTAAAGTGCACAAGTTTGGATATGCTTAAGTTGCCAAGGAATTTATGAACACCCATACTTTCTAATTTTTTGTTTTTAGATCAGTCTCTAGTTTTTGAGCCAAAATGATTTATTTTTACAGAATAAATACTGACCTAAATCACTTGATTATTACTTTGGCTTAAAAATAACTACCTTCCTGTGGTCAAAATATAATTTTTAAGAATAATAAATTTAAGCGTTGTTAGGTGTATGTTATTGTATTGTAAATTTGAAATAATGTATTTTAATCAAACCTAAAAATCACCATTAGCATAAAGCAAGACCTAAGTACTCGGTAATATCAAATGAGAGCTGGGCCCTATTGTGTTTGAGCTAGTGAATGCACAGCTTTTTAACTGGCTTGCTGTAGACTTAGCTCAAGAGTCTTCACCGGGCTTTGGGTGGTCAATTGTTTCCTGCCAGGCTTGAGATGATTCTTTAAGTCCAAGTCTTTAGAAAAACAAATACAATCAATCAAAAAGAGTAAAAGTAATTCTATAGAAATATCTGTATATAGGTTGATTGAAACCAATCAACAACCCCAGGAAGGGATGGGAGGTTGTTAACATCCTTCTTGACTAAAAGATGTGAATTTTTGCCATTTGTGGCTAAAGATAAATTCTGAATCCTGGTCCTATTTCTTTCTTTTTTGGGGGTGGGGTGGAGTGGTGGGGAAACTTAGTCTTATGTCTTCCTCAAACTGTTTGCTTCCTATGTCCAATACTTGTCTTCAAGAGTTCCCAAACTCTCTAATGGATATGGTGATCTTAAGTACCTGCTAGTAGTATGCTGGAGCCAGCTTGCTCTAGCTCAATAGAACTGACTGTTAAATCTTCGGGAACTGAGTGAGCCAGTTGTTAGAGACATTATTAACAATTAGATAAATTATATTTAAATAGAAGACAATAAGTACTAAAACCCCATCACTTCCTAATTATTTTCTTATACCTACATGTCTTTTGTGTGTTTATAGTGGAAATTCTGTATAACAATGTGGTACTGTGCATTTTTGCACAACTCTGCAATCAGTAAAGTCATGTTGGTAGCTTGACATCAGCCATGGTGTGAGTATTTATACCATGGGAATCTGCAAATGCTACAAATCAGGACTCCCACTCTTCTACTCCAGAACAGGCTGTTAAAACATTTACCAGCACATCACTAGTACCTGCCCATAAGCCTCCTAAGAAAAGCTGTTCTATTTCTCAGAAACCGTTCCTCCATATTATTTCACTGCTTTCAGCTGATTGGCCTAAGAATGAAAACTAAAAAAGGTAGAAAATATCCATAAGACGGACCAAGCCAACGCTTTCTCTAGAATCTGAACTAAGATTCACAGGCTGATGGAATTAGTAGCCAAGTCATGTTAACAGCTATGTGTTAGAATAAATGTCCTTGAACTCTACTTGGGTTGCTAGAGCTGACTTGGTTACCACACTTCTGGTACCTCTTAGTACCACTTTTCCCTAATTTGATATGATTTTATCCTTAAAATGTCTTTAATTGGAACTAATTCAATTCCTATTCTATTCCTTGCAAATTAATGTGCCTTAAAAAATCTTTTAAATTCTTCCAGTTTTTGATTTCAATACAGAAACTATGTAGATGTAGGGTAAACTATTGAGGCTCAAGTCCTGATTGTGTGACCCAGAGAAAATTATTCAACCTGACAGCCTCTCAATTTCCTCATCAGAAAAAATTAAAGGTTTGTGCATTTTAGTGGTTTTTAAGCCTTTATTCTACAGAGATGCTCCAGGCCTGTCTATGGGAGTTTAAAGGGAGGCTTTAAGTAGATAGGGTCCAGATCCCCTCCTATTCTCATCTAGAGACACTCAGCTGTTACTTACTTTGTATTTTGGGGCTTCTATATAAGATTTCTGTTGACAATTTCCACTAAAGACTCCTCATCCTACCAAAACAACTTCAAAAGTTTAAAAGTTTTCCAGACTAAGCTATCTCTAAATTCTTTTCAGTCTGCTCGTTCCTTACAGGATAAATACAAAATGTTCATATGCAGATTACAGAAGCATTTAAATGTTTTCCAATTTCTCTGCTCTTGCTGTTATTTTCATTGTCTTCTCTTTTTGAAGAGTTGCAAACAAACCATGGTGATCCTATAATGCAGCTCAGCCTAGTCTGATAGTCTGCTCGTAGACAGATTAATCTACCAAGGCATTTTTCCTGTAAATTCTGGACCTGGTCTATAAGTTTTGCTCAGCATAGTTTTCTGGGTAACCAATACCAATCAATTGGAGTTGGCGATAAATGAAACTGGCTTGCCATCCTGCTAAGTTTCTGCATGTACGTACAGTGACTTACCTTATGCTATGCTTGATTTCTCTAATGGCTCTCTCTTGGTGCTGAGCTTTCCATCTGTTCTGAAGGCTGCCCTTATGTTTGGTTATCTGCCCTTAAAGCAATTTCCCATCCAACACCTGACAGTCTGGGGTTAGAGCCAGAGACAAGGGTATATACTGGTTGCACTAGGCCTTACTACCAGATCCCTGCTGGGTCTATCCATATGGACATTTTACAGGAGAAAGTGCTACAAGTCAAATAAGATAAAACACTAGGTTGTTTAAAATACCAGTTCCTTTTGTTTTTTTCCTAGTAAATAAGGAAAATAGCTAATGAGCATCTTCTTAAGGGTATTCAGGTACCAAAAGGCTTTTATTAAGATGCTCCTTGGTTAAAGGACTCATTAAGATATTATTTCCTTGGTTAAATCTTAGACTATATCAAGATTATCTACCTTTTCCATTAGTTTACAACTCAACTTTTTGCTCTTATCTTGACCCTTTATAAGCACTATACAGTCCTTCAAAGTTGTACTTTATAACTGAGCAAGTCTTATAGTAAGTAACGCATTAGTATAAGAGCATTAGTAAGAAAATCTATGTCTTTATTTCATATAAACTTTTTATTGAAGTATAACATAACATTAAAAAGATATACAAATTCTAAGTGAACAGGTCTATGAATTTCCCCAGGGTGAACACTCTTGTGTAACTGGCACTCAGATTAAGAAACATAACATGAACAGAACTCCAGAACTTCCCTTTTGTTCCCCTTTTAGTTACTACCCTCTGCCCAAGGAAAGCACTACATTTCTAAGTATAAATATGTGTGTGTGTGTGTGTGTGTGTGTGTGTGTGTGTATGGTTTTCACATTATAAATAAAATAATGCAGTTGGTTCTTTTGTGTCTGCCTTCCTTGAGTCAGTTTTCTACTTGTGAAATGTATCCACATAATTGCATATAGTTGCACGTCAGTAATTTTCATTGCTATATAGCATTCAACTATGTGACTGTACCACACTTAAAAAATTCAGGCCACTGTTGACAGACATATGAATACTTTCTAGTTTTGGACCAATTACAAATATTTTCCTATATGTCTTTTGGTGCCCATGAATTATCATTTCTGATGTTTATTTCACCTAAGAGTGAAATTGGTCGGTTGTCGGATATGCATACATTTAACCCCAGTAGTTACTACTAGCAATTTCAAAAAGATTATATCACTTGTTTTACTACCCTAGTGTCATGCTTACATCATTACTCTGAGGCTATTCTCCACCAGAAGACAGCTTTTGATGAGCATCAAAATCACTATCAGGCATGAAAAAAAGGATATGACAATTGAGAAAGGGCTCACTTGTTTTTAGGCAGGAGGTTTCACTAGTAGCTAGTATGAACTGCTATTCTTTGTTTCCCAGATACATAAGAAGTTCCTGCTAAACAAATGGAAGACAAAGACAACAAGAATTGAACAGTGAGACACTGTCGGCAAAGACCCTAGAAATTATGTAAAGTCAGAAATCATATAAATCAAACTGGACTGATGTAATGGTAAAATAAATTATTAATTGTCTTAGTTAAATGTTTACAACTGGCTTCTTGATTGCTGTCACCAGTGAATATGTAAGAACAAAAAGAGAGGTGTCAAGGTTAAGTCACTGACCTTTGGATCATGCTGGAATTCCCCAGAGGACTATAAGAACCTGGTAGAAGCCTATTGTTTTAAGGCTCTAAACCCAGCAGGTTTATGCCAAATTATAGTATGTAAGAGGATAACTTCGAATAACCAAATCGCATAATTTGTTCCTGCATCAACCCTTCTCCACGACCACACTGTCTCTGATCCTTCCTTGCGAATCTTTACTTTCTCCTTTTGGCCTTCCATTTGTATTAGTTGCATTTTGGACGTGCTGCTTAATTTATCATCTCCTTTGGTGTCTGAGGAGCAACTTTATTTGCTTATCTCCCGATTTGCCTTCTTATCTTGGCCTTCCTCCCCCCCAATAATAATAAATTCCCTTCCTCATTTACTAAAAATTTATCGAGGTTCTACTATGTGCCAGGAGCTGGGCTAAATACATACTCTTGACTTTTGGAGTTTAGACACAGCTTAGTCTGACTGAAAGGAAAAGGCAGGGTGCAAACCACTGCAATCTGTCTTTGGGAAAAGGAGACGGTCAGAATAGAAAACAGACACTCAGTGCCTTGGGTAACTTGGTTTCCACAGACATGGATGCTGGGACTTGAGATCCAGACTCCTAGTATCTAGCACTCTGAAGATAAGAGACCAAGAAAAGGCTGTGACCTCATAGAACACACCTTCCCCAGCACTTTCTCCTGTTTTTGCCAATTGTTCCCTAAGGAAGACAGCACTGAAGACAATGACAATGTTTATGACAACTTTCCCAAGAGAGAAGGGGCTTGCTGCAGACTTGCTCTCTGGTTGGTTGTCTCCCTTGGTTAGAATTAACTAGACCTGGGATGGTGGGCTCATGTGCCAAGATGTAGGGCCTTAGATATAAATGTGCATCTTTCGACTAGTTGAGATTCTGGTGCTCAGAGAGTAAAATCAGAAGCATATCTTAATACAAGTTTTGTTAAACAACACATTTCTGACTAGGCATGACACATACCACACTTATATTTCACATTTTCAAAATGTAAAAGTCATTCATTTATTTGCAATTTAAAAAGAAGTAAAATATTAATTAGGTTAAAAGATGGAATTTTAATTGGAAAGAATAAAGAAATGTAAGTTTTGAGAAGGGAAATGACATGTGAAAACCATTATGTTTACTGATATGCTTGGAGAATTTTGGTTCAGAGAGTGATCACCTATTCAATTCCATTGTTTTACACGAAATTGTGGCCTCCAAAGCATTGTAAGTAGGAAAACCAAGAGTCCAGATCTTTGCTTTCTAGTTTATCACTGGCCACTGATATAGATGTTTTCCTGAAAAACCCTCTTTGGCTTAATGTTTCAGAACATTTCTTTCTACTTAGACCATAGTGAACATAAGTGAATTTTTTTTTTTTTTTTTTTAAGATGTAGGCTCTTTGTCCTAGAGACATTTTGGGGATATTATTAATGCTCAATAGACTTGACATAAATGATTAAGGAAATTAGGCCAAATCTATATTGATCTAATGATATTATCTGTAATTTCAGAAAAGTTTCCAAATTCTTGATATCGTGTTTCCTTATAATTTTTCCCTTTGAGAATTAAACTTAGAAAAAAATACAAGTAATAAAGGAATGTGGTTATTTTTATGTAGCTATAGTTACAGAGCATCAAATATAAAAAGAAAACATCAACTATTCTTAAGGAAATTTGACTTTCAGTGAAAAGGTACTGTGGAAAGTTAGAATAACTTTTGCTGGTGGAGAGATCTTTTATCTAAAGCTCTCCAAGTACTCAACAAACCCAAACCTAGCATCAGCATCTCTCACTGCAGAATTTGGGTTTCTAGTCAGAAAAATGACTTCCAGTAGCTGTATTAAATTTATTAAAACTAGGGAGAAATTATGTACTAATTTTTAGTCATCTTAGGAGAATTGTTATTTTCCTTATCTGTAATATATTATTGTATTACATCCCTAATTCTCTTTAGAGCTCCTCAGATTTTAATATGCAACTAATAAAAATTCCTGTCTGTCCAAGAATTTTGCCATTTGGCCATGTTGGAAATTTATGAGAAAACCCGGAAATTGTGTTTACTTCAAAGTAAATAATGTCAGAAAAAGAACTGTGTTACATATCCAGAGAATAAATGCTTCTTTGGGAATACTAAAATTTTCCAGAATTTAGAAGGCAGAAGTTGAAGGAATCTTGGTGCTAAAGCAAGGAGCTACCACTGAGTCTTCCTTATGGTATTGGTTATATAAAACCAAT
Source organism: Pteropus alecto (assembly GCF_000325575.1). Taxonomy (NCBI): domain Eukaryota; kingdom Metazoa; phylum Chordata; class Mammalia; order Chiroptera; family Pteropodidae; genus Pteropus; species Pteropus alecto. The sequence goes on along the minus strand of NW_006439192.1, from coordinate 24,068,519 downwards.
AAGCAGGCTAAAAGTGAAAGAAATACAGAGATGGAATCCTAAAATAGACATATTTTGTTCATGTTACAGAGAAATTTTCTGTTTATCACTTTCAGCATCTTTAAGAAAGAAAAGTTCCATTAACCTATATCAAAACAAGGTATGACTGAGTCGTATCTCATAGATTACTTATAGGCAAGTGGTTTGTCTCTACAAACTCTTAGTCTTTCTAAGAATTGCCAAACTCAACTGATCTAATCTCCTTGTGACTGCAGCTCAGTTGAGACTCCTGAATTTAGTTGTTTACACTCCTATATTCAGAATATTTTAGGAGTTCCTGGCACCATTCCAGAATATAAAGACCAAAGCTAGCATAACTCAGTTACCAAAAACTGGGGTTAGGGGTGGGGAAACTGATAAGAACGCCATACATACTTTCTCATAAAAAGTGATACTGACAGTGTAGCAAACAAAAGTATAGTAATAACAAAAATAAAGATACAAAAGACTAATCGATTATTTCATATTTATACTTAGAGCTCTCCCAAAACTAAGGGTATCTTTCAAGACAGTTCTGAGTTGTTGAATTAAGTGACCCCGGGTATGGTTAATGTTTTTTTTTAAATATTAACGGTAACTGAAAAACAATATTAGCTTTCTCCCATCAATAATCCGTAAGTTTTCTGTATGTAGTCAAAACATCCTTCGACTTAATTTGAGCCAAATTTTTATACCTCGTTCTTGTTGAACACCTTAAGATACGATTGACCTTGCGTCAGATGTTAGGGTAGGTTAACTTTCTTGGAGGGCTGCTACCGATGATCCAAGACCCACCCCATAGAGCAGAGGCGAAGGGCCAAATTAGCGGAGGGCGCTCGGACAACCCCGCACATGAGTGCTTCACTAAGCTCTGCGAACCCGGCTGTAGCCGGCGGTGTTGGGTTCTCGCGCAGTCAGGTGCTGCCGGGGACAGGCGCAGTTATTTGTAACTGCGGGATTGGGCTGGGAGTGCGGGGCCGAGGAGCAGTAGTATACTCCTCCAGGCTCTCCCCCGCCCGAGACCCCCGGTCACCCCAGTTGACAGCTGCCCGGAGGGTACCCCAGACCACGCGTTTGTAGGGGTCGCTCTTGCACAGTAGCGAGCCTCCGCGCAACGACTTCTCGCGAGGTTTCGCTGCCCGCCCCCCC